>NC_050575.1:35042775-35350340 GCF_011100635.1 Trichosurus vulpecula
ATGTGTAGGAACGGGGTAACCTGACATTAAAAAGTATTTTGTTCAGAGGAATTTTTATTTCTAGACATTTTAACATTGACACAGCATTTAGTACTACTTTGATACTCTTCATAATTCTTCTCTGAGATCAATAAGTATTATTCCATTTTAACCTCAATGATGTAGAAACACGGAGAAGTTAAAACACTTTTTCTGAGGTTACAAATACAAAGGATAAATCAGAATTAAAACACATTCTTTTTTGATTCCTAGACCTTGCAGAGTCTAGTGAAACCTTTTTCATTATGAAATATATCAAGAAACAAGATCCACAAAAATTCAACATGAACACTTTGGCACCAGGGCGGGGGTGGGGGAGAGGGGGTTAGGAGGGGAGCTCCAACACAGCTCTTTTGAAGTTCTAAAAGCAGGTTCATGTGAGAGTAACCTGTGGAGCTAACATATTTGATGATAAAGTTACATTTCTGTCATGACTTGATCTTCTCAATTCCTTCCAAGATGCTGTCGTGTGTTGACTCAGAAATCCGACAAATATTTAAGAGACTTAAAGCTTCTAGAAGTGGTGAATATAATAATATTGCAATTACATGAACCAAACTAATTCTTAGGATTCTCATTTTCAGACAGTGCTCATTGAAACACATGTTGAAAGGCCTTACTCAGACATAATTGTACAAAGAATGTTTTCCTCCCAGTATTAGTCTAAAGACAGTATACTCATTCTTGTAAAAGAGCAGAGTAATGTGGATTCTTTTTGAGTTTGGAGTGGAATGGTGACAAAAAAGGGAACAGATTTACCCTTAAAATCAATGGGATCTAAGTGTCCTACTATTTGATGGTTTTTACATCTTTTCTTAAAGGGCTTAGCCAAGTATCCATATTTTTTCAAGGATTTGTTAATTCTCCTCAAGAGAGGAGGATGACAATACATTTTTTCACCTGTAATTTTTGGTGATAATCTTATGAGATTCTATTAAGAACATAGTCATTTATGGTCAGAGATACTAGGACAGATCATACTTTTGCTAATATAGACTTCCTTCTATCCTGAGTTTTCATGTATTTTTTCCCTCTCTCCAACAGATGTTTTTGAAAGTTAAATCATAGGAACTATAATCTAATTCTGCTGCCTCTGAATATTGTATGATTGGAAAGTGTCTAAAATCTTTATTGTGAAGCTCATTTAAATAGGTATCAGTTACAATCAGGAAAGCACTCATTAAATGCATTAACTGATCAAATTAAGTGTTTGTTTTCAAGCACATGGGGAAATGTTCCATTTTAAACAGTATTGAGAAAATTTGGCCATAGAAAAAAAATTTAATTGAGCTAATCTTTTTATTTTCATTTCTGAATTGTTCCTCTTTTGATCTTTTTTTTTCTGTTTTGATCTTAAAGTGAAGGATATCAGCATAATGCAGAGCCAACTCAACAGAAACATAGCCCTAAATGTCTGGTTTTTTTTTAACAGACCTCTCCGTGGCATTAGTAACAAATAGTTTGCATTTGACTCAGATTTCAGCAAATATCCAATCCATCCAATCTGTTTACCAGACTGAGTTAAAGGGGTCATTCCTCTTGATGGCAAAACAGAGATTTCTGAAATGGGAAGCAATGGGTACCTAATAATAAATACAAATAAAAATTGTGACAATGAAAAACCGTAATTGAGGGTAGGGACTGGGCTTGTGATTTCATTGATATAGGGAACTCCTAGGTGAGAGGACTCTCTATGCATTGACAGGTTGACCAACTTTTGCAATTTAGAGCTTAGAAGGGTTGCTCAGGGCCCTGAGAAGCTGTGACTTGCCCAAGGACATAGGAAACCAGTCCGTGTCAGAGATAGGATTTGAATCCAGGTTTGCAGCCCTGCAGAATCTATTCACCATGCCCTACTCCTGCCTCTACTCAACTGAAAATGCATGAGAAATCTGGATTCAAGCATTTAATTTCTTTGGAATTAATGACTTCAACACTACCCCAAAGTTCAGCATAGATTCCCAATTATAGCAAGTAACTAAAGACTTAGATTCTGTAATAATAATCTTTGAGGTAATAGTTCTGCCTTCATATTAGAAGCCCTGCTTCTGGTAGTGATGAGGTTTGGGGTTGAGGGATGCTCGTAACCCCAAAATACCGACACACTGAGTCCTGCCTAATGAATTCAACTCAAGCCTTCTCAGCCAAAGAAAAAAGACAGTTTTTTAAAGATACCCCATATTGGGTAGACTGTTAGGGAACCTGAGCATTTGTGATGCTAATGCAGCGGGCCAGATTAATCTAAGCTGAGCTAGATTGAATGTGAGCACCTTCAATGGAGGTAAGATGAGACTTCTATACAGAAAGATTGTGGGAGAGATTGAGGGGTGGTTGAGTAGTCTGGGATGACTAGAGGAGGGGTTTAGAAAGGGTCTAGAGAAGGAGTCTAAGGAGGATCTTGATGGGACTGGGGTGACTAGAGGTCAAGACTCCAGGAGTGAGGTTAAGGGTGGGAAATAGCTTTGAGGGCTGTGTGGAGATGACAGACAATAGAGGGCTAGGGTAACAGAGCTAAGGTATAGATATTTTGATCAGGATCTAGGGAGGGAAACAGCTAGAAGGCAATCCAGGGGTAAACAGACAGTGAAAGGCTAGGCTAGGCTTTTTGGGCGTGAAAAGCCAGATAGAGTGGGAAGATTCAGGGTTGGATTCAAGGGGGTTCCCACAGTCTAAACCCCATCAGTAGGGTGATGTTCCTTTTTCTCTGGGGTCTTCCATTTACTGGACCTGACTTTAGTTTAGGGATAAGCATAAGAGTTAAGTGAAACCTTAGGGACACAAACTCCACCTGGTGAGTACAATTAAAGGGATACAGGCAAGCAGGTCACTGGAGCCTAGAGACATTTTCTCCTCAGCTGTCTCTGCATAGGTGGCACTGGGTCTCAACCAGGAACGGTCTAGTATTGGGAATCAGACTAAGCAGAAGGTTACAAGTATCATAGGGCTAGGAAAATAAGGGTTTAAATCAAAGGGGTTGCCTATGATAAAAAGCAGATACTTTAGGCATCCTAGGCAGAGCCAAAATTCCAGGAGGCCTGAGAGTCACCTAGCTAAACAAAGCCGATAAAGGGTGGTGAACACTGATCCAAGAAAGGGGAGCTCTTTGTCCTCTGATCTTTTCTATGCTGCCTACTGGGTATGTCCTGGACCCACTGATAGCCAAAAGGAGAGAAGAGGTTCACAGGTGAACTTTGTCCCCTGATTTATACTAGATTACGTCACAGAAGTCCTTTGTTACCACAAGCACTAGAAACAAAAATGGAGGGGTGGGGGAAGCTGTGAGGGGAAGGTTCCATTAAGGACACCCAATAACAGCAATGTAAGGTACCAAACACCGGCTCAACATAGTCCCTTTCATCTCATCGTCATTAAAGGGGAATCCCCAGTGGTGAGCTTTCTGAGTCCTAAAAGGTTACCAAAGAGGAATGGTGGGGGGAGGGGTGACCTGTGTCTTCCTTATTTGATCTGTACGTGCCCAGGGAGTTTTAATACAACATTATTGATTACTCTTACTGTCCATAAGGAGTTAATAAAGAACAGTGGAATAAGTTGATATCTCTTACTCTGGTTCCCATAAAACTTATCCCTGTCTCTTTTCAACGAACTCTGGGCACAGTGGTAAGACTGCAGTGATGGAGATTATAAAAAACAAACCAGGGTTTCTATTCTTGTTATCTCCTCAAAACTCTTAATACTTACTCTCCCTATACATGCAATATAGCATGTGCTCAGTGGATACCAATGGGGAACAGCTGGGCATCTAGGTGATGCAGTGGATATAATGTGCCTGGAGTCAAGAAGAGGATGTTGCTCAGTTGTATTTAACTCTTGGTGACCCTGACAGGATCTTAGCATCCCAATGCTGTCCATGGGGTTTTTTGGCAAGGCTATTGGAGTGGTTTTCACATTTCCTTTTCCAGTGGATTAAGGCAAACAGAGGTTAACTGACTTGTCCAGGGTCCTGACTCAGGCCCAGCGCACTGAGCCACCTAGCTGCCTATAGTCAGGAAGACCTGTGTGACTTAACTGCTGTCTGCCTCAGTTTCCTCATCTGTAAAGTGGGGATATTAATAGCCCCTATCTCCCAGAGTCATAAGGATAAAAAGAGCTGATAGTTGTAAAGCACTTAGCATAGTGCCTGCCACAGAGTAGGGTGCTATACATAGTAGCAATAATAATAATAATAATTGTTTATTATTGACTGCCCATCTGACCCACGAGCCCTCACAGCGGAGGTCTCAGACACACAACCAACCCATCAGTTATATGCAACTTGCAGCATTCCCGAGTGCGGGCTGAATGAGATGAAATTCAATCGGGAAATATTTAACAAAATAAAAAAGTTCACTAAAAAGTCAACAGGTGACCCTGAGGGACTGTTACATATGGTTTAGTGGCCCCGCTTTCACTTCAGTTTGATACCACAGGGCTCTACAGGGATTGCAGATATTTTTCCTTAGTTGTCCAGAGACCAAATCACATTCGTTGAGGCCAAGGCCAATTGCCAAATTAAAAATATTTGAGAATGCCTCAGTGTTCCTTAGAGGCTTCTTTGCTTGTTTGTGGCTTGCTTTGCTGTCACTTTCTGCCCTTGCCTGGCCATGTTGCTTGTGAGTGTAGCTCTAAAGAATTGTCCTTGTTTAAAAAATTTCACAATATGTTTTTTCCTAGGAAGCTTGTTTTTCCTTTGAGTTCTTAATATAATTTTCTTCAGCGCCTTTGACCACTTAGAAACCATTATGGTATTTCTGTCTTCCAGCAATTTTGGCTCTCTTGTTTAACCAATACCTCTCAGATGTGTGCATTTAATTCTAAGTCATTTCTTGCATGAACAAATTGTTTAAATGCAGTTGTGAAGGAACCTTTTATGGTAAATGTTATTAAACTGAAAAGCTAGGGTATAATAAAATAGCAATTTAAGTGTAATTCACTAACAACTGGAGCCCTTAAACACTCACTTACCATTGTGCTATAATAATGCTAGACTTTGTTTTTAAATATGCTCTCTCATCGCTCCAAGAATCCTTGGGGCAGTTTTTAAAATCCTCATAGTCTTTAATTATAGTTCTTCTTACTGCTTCTTTGTTGCTGTCTGTTTTATAAATTGCAAATCATTAGCTTTTATTTTGGTAAAACCCCCCAGCAGACACAGCTGGGCGCTTTTCTCGCTGAATTTGACAGTGTTAAGAGACTGAGAGTTGTGTAATTTCAGTGCTGCTATGGAGGTGGGTTAGCAGTCACCTGCTCTATTCTGGGGCTTACTTTCTATTTCCAAAATCATGACCTGGGTGAATGTTGTTCAAAAGTGCTTTACAGAAATGGTGCATGGATTATTAAGACTGTGAGGTCTTCTTTCGTGAGTGGAATCTGGCTCTAGTCAGTGTGTGAGAATGGGAAGAACATTTGGGCTTTGGAGCCAGAGGACCTGGGTGTGAATCATGGTGTTCCACTGCTTACTAATTATAAGGAAATTCCACTTTTATCTCCTTGTGAAGTATTAAATAGATGGACTATATATACATACCTACATATAGTCCATATACACACATACGCATACATATATAGTGGCTAAGGTCCTTTCTAAATTCAATGTGCATAACCCAGAGTCTCTTACTTCCCTGTTAGATACGTCTTCTGTTTGATCCAATCATTTCTCCACCTGGCTAGTGGGTTCAAGTAACTCAGGCTCTGTGTGTGTGTCTCTCTGTCTCTCTCCATCTCTCTTACCCACCTGTAATAGATAGATAGATAGATAGATATAATACACAGATACAGAAATATATACTTAACTAGCTGTGTGACCCTGGGCAAGTCATTTTACTTTGCCTTAATCCACTGGAGAAGGAAATGGCAAACCATTCCAGTGTCTTTGTCAAGAAAACTCCATGGACAATATTGGCATGCTCTGGTCCATGGGGCCGCAAGGAGTTGGACAGGACTGAACAACAGCATACCTGGTGCTGGGTCCCAATTAGTACAGAATTTTAGCATCCACTCTACTGTGTTTTGTACAGTGTTGGGTTTGCTATTGACCCTGGATATTTTCCATGGATACTTTCTTCTCTCTAGGTTTTCCTGATATTTCTCTTTTCTGATTCTCTTCCTACTTATCTGACTGTTTCCTCTCAGTGTCCTTTTGCTGTATTTTTTATCCAGGCTACACCTGCTAACCTGGGTATTACCCAAGAGACTGTCCTTGGAGCCCTCTCTCCCTCTACATGCCAGAGATCACTTAGTAATCTCATCTACACACTGATGGATTCAATTATCATCTCTATCTAGTTGATTCTTAGATCTATTTATCTAGCCTGGACTTTTCTCCTTACCTCTAGGCTTGAATCTCAAACTATATGTCTCATAGACATCTCAAAGTCAGCAAGTCCAAAAAGGGAACTCATTGTCTCTCCCCTCTTTTGAATTTCCCCATTATTGTGGAAGGCACCACCATTTCCCCAGTAATTATGCAGGCTTGCAACCTTGGGAACCTTAACACCTCACTCTGTCACCCCCTCCCCCATATCCAAGGTCTTGTCAATTCTATCTTGATGGCATCTCTCCTGTATGCCTCCTTTTCTCCATTCATGTAACTGGAACTCCAATGCAGAACCTAATTACCTCACTCTTGGACTAATGCAATAGCCTGCTAGCTGGTTTCCCTGCCTCAAGCCTCTCTTCATTTCAGTCCTGTCAAGGTGATCTTGGATCTGATCATTCTGCGCTCCCCACTCAATAAATAAACTTTATTGGCTTCCTTTTACTTCCAGGCTCAAATATAAAATACTCTGATACTTAGTCATGCTTGGCATGTAGTAAGTGCTTAATTATGATGAAAGGGTACGCAAGTATAGTGACAGCGACAATTATCATTTATTCTTATGTCGGAGGCTCAATTATCGTGAATTTCTCAATTTAAGATCCTCAGGACACCAGTGACTTTCTCAAGTTTTTCTTTGGTTTTAGAAATAATAATGGTAGAAATAATTTAAGTTACTTATCTCCCTTTAGCAGAGCTTGAGGTAGGAAAGGATGAGGGGGAAAAACCTAGGTGAAGTCCTTGCCAAACTTTGGGATCATAGGATGTTAATTAAGATCATAGGTTATAGGATCATAGACTTAATTAACATTGTGTATCTTTTGAGAAGGAAGGTGAATGAGAGGACGAAAAGTGGAAGGGATGATTGAGAGGTTTGCATCCATCTAGAAAAAGGGTAGCATTAAAGGTATCCCCTTTCACATTCTGCAATTCTCCCATGCAAAGAGCAATATACCTCCTTCATTTGTGGAAAGAGGGTACCCTGGCTGTGTGGCATCATGTTTTCCTGTCATCTTTTTTTACTTATTCCTCCTCTGATTTTCAGTTTGATTCTTGTGTAGCGGGTGTTTGTGTAGAGATTGCATGTTATTTAGTATGTAGTGTCTGTTGTCCTTGTTTATTTTTAGCTCACAGATACAAACAAATTTGCAGACTAGACTATAGATGACTTCAAAAGTCATCTTGAACTTGCAAAGGATGATCATTTTGCAGGAAAAATGACACAGAAAGTAAAGTTATTCATAGAAATCATTCTCTTGAATTTTATTAACCACAACTTTTAGCATTTTAATTTTACATTTTGGAAAGGAAAAAGACTGAACCTGGTAGGAAGTTAGTTTTTATTTAGACTTTTTTTCTCTCCTTCCCTAGTTTTCTTTCCTACTACCTCTTCAGACTGTTTTGGGAACTTCCTGAAGAAAGATTGTTGGCTGTTTTTTTTTAATTTGTAAAAAATAAATAAAAACCTTTTTATGGTAAATGTTATTAGATGGAAAAGCAAGGGTGTATTGTCAAAATAAAAATTATCACACTGCATATTCATTATTTAAAATGGTAAAAACTGTATGTTCTAGAAATCAGATAATTCTGAAAGTATGTTTTCACTTTTATGTTAAAAGTGGTCTACTTTTTGCTACAAAATAGAAAATTGTACTCCAGTGAAAATAGCTTCAGATAATTTTGTGGCAAGAAGCTGAAAAGTAAACAAGGTAAAGTTAGGATCACTGAGCTAGTAGAGACCTAGAAATCTCATATATAATCTATATTCCTTTACCTTTTTCCAACAAATGAAATTTTAAACCAGAGGTTTTTTTCCTGGGGGCTATGCATTTCAATATAATTGGTTTCCTTTAGGATCCTATGTATTTTATGAATTTAAAAATCTTCTGAGAAAGGGTCCATGCTGCCAAAGGGATGCCATGACACAACCAATCCCCGGTCTAAATCATCCAGTCACAGTAACTATAGACTTTCATTTTGAAGACCTGCAGGGATGGAGGTTCTATTACCTTCCTTGGAATCTCAACCCAGTGGTTTAAGAGTCTGGATCTTTCCTATGTCCAATGGAAAGAAATTCTGTCAAGTACTTCACAGAAATAAAGTACTAGATAAATACCTCACCTCAAATGTTTTCTGTCTTTAGTATCCTTAGAGAAACACTGCTCAGCAACCTTCTTCCTGAATTTAAAAACCTTCATCTTTTGGCTTTTGCATTATTGTGAAAGGGCCTATTTTTTTTCCCTATGTCTTGTTGATTTTCTTTACAATTGCTAGCTCATTCAGCTTGTGATCAGCTATGACCTACCATGACCCTTAGGTAAGCCCTTTTAAAGTAAATAAATATCTATGCCTAGCCTCTTAAAATGGGCTTCTCTCATCTTTCAGAATTACCCTCCTGGTCTTGTGAATCACAGTTTCCTGAAATGTGGGACTGATGTAGTGCCACTGAATCTTTGCCAAAAGTCACTGAATGTTTTTGGAAGGCAAGTTTTACCCATTGCTTCTGTGGATAGCCAACCACCTACTTTGAAATATTTTTAAACATTTATTATTTAAAGTTGCCTTTTGCTTTTTATGTCAAAGTCATTTTTTAACCTTCCTGCACATTGAATCCTGCATTGCCAGTCAGTTAACAAACATTTATTAAGCACCTACTATGTGCTAGGCATTATACTAAGTGCCAAGGATACAAAGAAAGGCAAAAAATAGTCCTTGCTCTCAGAGCTCACAATTTAAGGGGGGTAAAATACACAAACAAGATATGTGTGTGTATATACACACACATATATATGCTCAATTTGAGGAGAAGTAATAGAAGGAAGGCACTAAGATCAAGTAGTAAGGAAGACTTAAAATTTACTGGGCTGTGTAAGCCTATGTAAGAGTCTTCTATGGTGTTCCATCCCTCTGCTGAGAGGCACCTCCTTGCAAGGAAAAAAATACAATTTAGGATAAAAAAATATAATTTACTTAGAATCTGTGATCATAAAGTACCTCTATGATCATGGCTTTGGAGCAACTGCACTGTCAATCAATCTGATCTTGTGTTAGTGGCTTAAGGTCCCTCCTTTAATTTAGTTATTCACAGGAATGGTATGGAGACATAATGATACGAGAAGACAATTTTTTTCTGACAGTCATCTCCAGCTGTGAAATACAAACTTCAGACAAAATCCAAATTTGCCAATATTAAATTTAAATATTGATATATATATATATATATATATATTGGTTTTACGTCATCTTCATTTCTGAATGTATCACCCTTCTTTCTCTCTTATTCTGTGAAACTTTTATAACAAGGAATGTTTTTAAAAAGAGAAAATGCAGCTCAGCTAAACAAAACAACATATAAGCACCTACCTTCCCTCATGACATCTCCATACATGGATATCCTATCAGTATTTTCAGTTCAGTCTGTGTTTGCAAGGATTTAAACCACATTTCCTTTGTTTCATAGACAGAAATTTGGGGTAGCAATGGGAATTGTGGGGCGGGGAGGGTAAACTTAGCATCTGGGCTTCAGAGCCCTTGTATACAAATACTCAATTATACAGTAACTTTGTAGTGCACACTACCTGGCTCTCCTAGTCTTCACCGCCACTCGCACATCTTCCCTTTATTAATGCCTAGTCTTCCTTTCAAAAGAAAATGAGGCTGGAAAATTTTGCTGATCAACCCAAAGTACTGGCTGTATTCTTTTTGGAATGTGGATCATGGGAGTGGGGAGTTGTGGGGGGGTCACATAGCTCCATGGATGGTATGGAGTTTTCTCAGTGTTTTGGTTTTCACTATTGGTCACCACAGAGTCAAGCTGGCAGCCCAAGACTAGCAAGGTAGTGTATTTATTTGGGGAAAATAGGTGAGTTCTGCAGACTGAGAATCTAAATCAAAAGAATTATCTCTTCAACTTTGTGTTGACAATATTGATATACTTCGGGGGAGGCATATTTGCTCATGACCCTGTGTTTTCTGTTCCAGGAATCATTAACCAATGGCAGCAGGAATCCAAGGATAAAGTGATTTCCCTTTTATTAACTCACCTGCCTTTGCTGAAGCCAGGAAACATTGAAGCAAAAGTGGAGTACATGAAACTGTTGCCTAAAATCCTGGCTCACTCCATCGAACACAACCAGCATATAGAAGAAAGCAGGCAACTCCTGTCTTATGCTTTGATCCACCCGGCTACTTCACTAGAAGACCGGAGTGCTTTAGCCATGTGGTTGAATCACTTAGAGGACCGCACATCAGGGAGCTTCAGCAGTCAGAACAGAGGTCGGTCTGATTCTGTGGATTATGGGCAGACACACTACTATAACCAAAGACAAAACTCTGACGACAAGCTCAACGGATGGCAGAACTCTCGGGATTCTGGGATATGCATCAGTGCCTCCAATTGGCAGGACAAAAACCTGGGCTGTGAGAATGGCCACCTGCCCCTCTACTCTTCATCTTCAGTCCCCACCACAATCAATACTATTGGGACTAGCAGCAGTAGCACAAGTGAGTAGTACCTTTAATTCTGTTATCATGGTTCTCATGGTCTGGTTTGGGCAGTTTGCTGTGGCATGTTCCCTTTGAAAATGTCTACTAGCTGCATTCTGTAACCTTAGGAAGAGAAGGACTGATGGTTTTAAGTTGGTTGTAGAAAATGGCCCTGGAGACCTGTGTAACTCTTGCTTATTTTGACTATTCTGTAGTGTGAAGACACCAGGCTGCTAGAAATGATTAATGGATGAAAATTCGCTTTAAAATGAAAAAGAAAAAAAAAACTTCCTGCTTCAAAGGCAGGAGTATATCTTTCACCCTGGTGGTTTCGGACTTTCTTTGACACTGATTTCCCATGTTATTATCTCAACCTAACTTCTAACCTATGGATTAACCTAGCCAGACTCCTGGGCTCTTTGTACATTTCTTGTTTTTATTTCACACTTGGATTGTTTCCTTCTCTGAATTTCCTGTCATTAATTTCCAGTTATTGGAGCTGTCTCCCTCCTGGCTGGGGAGGAGAGACAGGTTTGTTAACTCAGAATGCTTCTCTGTGCTGTGGCTTGGTATGAATGCTGTGGAAAACCCTCCTTGTTCTTAACCTATTTTATGAGTAGTGGGAGTTGGGAATTACGATGGGGAAGATACATATCACTTGGTGGGAGGGAGAGGATAAGTTGAGAGGAAGACAATACTCTTCCATTCCATGAGGCTTACTAAGTATAGGAGCAAAGTAACATGTACACTATTCTAGCCTACGGCAGTAAATGCCTCTCACTTAGTGCAGTGATAAGCATAGTATTCATCCCAACGGAGTTCACATGTACAACCACAGTAACTCTCCAACCTTCCTTCAACAGCAGTCTATGAGGTCTAAGTTGCCAAGTGCCCGTGAATACATAGCATTGAATGTGTAGAGAGAGCTTTTTAAAGAGGAAAGCTTTTTGTGGTAAGACATGTTTACAAGTGAGAACCCACAATTAAAAGGTAGGAAAGCATCAAGATTCGTTATTGAATGCTTCTTGGCCTCTTAAAGGTTTGCTTGGACTAATGTGTCTTCTAAAAATGCCTTTAAAAAATCCACCAGCTTATTGAATGGTGACCTTACTATATTCTTTGCCATAACTATTTAGCAGAATAATCAAGGTTGCATTTCAGATCCTATATCAATATAACCACAGTCTGGGAGCTCTGATAGGTGTTTTTATTATTTTTTAATTACAGTGTCAAAATTAGGTTATTATAACTTAGCCTTTTACTGAGGAGATTTTTATTGAATTCTCTCTTTTTCACAAACTCCATAATAATCTAGCTGTACATCGTTTTCATGAGGCCCTGGCATAATAGAGTGGGATAGGCTACATCCAAGTCGGGGACAGAGCCCTCCTCATTAGAGCTTCTTCTGTTAAGCCATGGGATTTTGTGATTACTATAGAATTTATCAATAGTTACGAAAGATTCGGGGCTCCATTCTACTCCCTTCTCCCAACAGTCATACCAAAACCAAAACTCTTCTTGTGTCACAACATCTCTGGTCCTCTTCGAGAACAAAAGATGAACAGCAATATCTCTGTCTCTAATTAATAAAACAACCAGTGGATTATTTGACAGGAAAAATTTAACCTTGGTGAACAGGGAACTTAAATTCAGTTAGGGTTATCAGATTTTAGTAGACCGGTGTTCTGCCAGGGCCACCCAACCACATTGATGGAATGAAATGAAGAGATGATTCATATTACCTCCCAGCTGCTTTTGAGGCCTTGTATATCATTGGGCTAACATGTATTCAGTAGCCTTACAGGAGAATTGGGATTATGCCTCTTCAGAGGGTAAACAGATTAGCAGTAGAGCTTGTAACCTTATCCTTAGGCAGCCACACACCCCAGAAAGCTCCCTATCATCACCTTCTCCAAAGACTTTCATTCATAGACATTGTGTCAACAGTAGTGACTCTATAGTAATACACAAGTTCTAATTTTGTTAAAAACGAAGTTCCCCTGAACATCTATGATATTGTCTAATTGAGCCCTCTCTCCAGGGAAACTGTTTGAATCCTCTATACAACTTTGATAAGTTGTCATGGTACAAAAAATTATTACCAGTTGGCCCACCTTGTGGTGATGAGTTTCTTAGAAAAAAAAAAAAGGCAGGTTGTTCTTCCTAGGACAGATATAGAATCTATTGCTGGGCTTTTGCTAGGAGCCTTTCCAGCGTGGTCTTAGATCTTTCAGAGCTTTGCATAGAACTCAGGACACAGCAGTAACTTGTGTAAAGCAAACAAGGTTTTGTTACAGAGTATGGGTGCTACAGACCAGGGGTGAGACACATTTCCTCCCTGAAGGAGAAGGCTTCCCCATTCCGGAGGGCATACTTCCTTCCTGCAACAAACAGTCTTTCAATGCCTGAGCCACTCAGCTCTCTGGAAATGTGCTGTACAATTATACCCACACTGCCATCCCTAAGATTCTGTTGCTAAGGTGTCTCTCTCTCTCTCTCCAACCCCACAGGGCCAAGGGTTAGATTCTCCAGGGATTGATTGATGGCCCTTTTACTGGCATAAGTGCTACTTATCCAGCCCTGTGGCTCTCGTAAACTATTTTTGCCACAGGTGAAAGAATCTATGACCCAGAAAATCACCTCCATACGGAGGAGTAGGTTTAGGCAAATAGCATTATTTTTATCTGCTGAAGTGTCTATGATAGCTATCTATATCTTATTCATGGTAACTGTAAACATTGCACAAATATATATAATCCAAGCATGTAGACTTGGCTGAAGAAAACAGGAAAAAAGGAATAAATAATGGTTTCAGTTTAGAAAAATATTCTTTAGTAGTCTCGTTATTTACTGTGTATGTGAAGTGTAGGTATTCTCAGGAAAGTATGACGCAGAAAGTGGCAATGTGTGTGTGTGTGTTTTCTCTGAAGACCTTCTTCCGATGATCAAAATTGATTATAAGGTGCTGTTTGTAAAACTGTCTTCTACAGGGAGGGAGTAATGTAATAATTTATTTGATATTCACCATAGAGTGGTTTTTTTTTTTCCTGAAGGAGGAAAAAAAGTAACTAATTGTATTAATGCCCCTTGTGTGATATTGAGGATTTACATTTTGGCCCTCATTTTTTTTTCCAAATATAAAAGAATGTCGTCAGTGCAGTACGAAAATCAAAATGATCACAGGTAAAGAGCTTAGGGCCAAATGCTTATCCCGTTTTTCCAATGTTAGATACACTAGTGACACTGGATTAAGAATCTTTCCCTTTTTCTATATTAGCTCTTTCTATTAGTAGTTTATTTTTCTAGTTGTTATGCTCTGGACACTGTGACTCTGCTATATTTCCTTTTATCCTGTGTTGGCTCTCCATTCATTCATTCATTCATTCCTTTTATTCCATAGATATTTACCAAGCACTTATTATGTAGGAATACGAAGAAGTATAACACATGTTTACCTACCCTCCAGGAACTTAAAGCTAGTTCAGAAACAAGCTATGTACATATAAAAAGTTAAATAGAGGAATGAGTTATATAATACAAGGCAACAACACTACGAGATGCCAAAGGACACTGTAATGATTAAGTGCCAAATCAATAATAGAGAATAAATGCTGTGAGATTAGAGGCAGGAGAGAGACCTGTGGGCTCCAGTGATTCACTGACGATTGTTTGGTGAAGGTTGGATTTCAGCAGAGCCGATATTTAAGATTCACCTTGGCAGAGAGTATAGGAGTGCCGATGGAAACGTGTACAGTGTGTTTGGGCAGCAATGTGTATACCAGCCTGAACAAAGCACAGATTTCATGTAGCTGAGGGTAGTAATACCTGCACACCCTGAATTAAACAGTTATTGTAAGGTTCAAATGAGATAATGCCTCTCTAGCACTTTGTAAACTACATATGTCAGTTTTTATTATTCTAGGACTGCAAACTCTTGCTTGAAAAGTACTTGTCATCCTTCCTGAAGCACTCTAACACACAAAGAATGCAAATGTACCATAGTAGCTAGTTAGCACTAAATAGCCTGCATTCATTTGGAGCTTTAAGGTTGGCAAAGGGTTTTTACAAATATTATTTCATTTGACTCTTCTAAATAAGGAAATTCTCTTCTGCACACACCCACATCCCACAATAAGTAACGGACACTAGTCCTTCAAGGTTTAGGGCTCTCTTAAAAGCTTCTAAAGTATCCCCAAAATATATCTCTGAACATCATCTTTCTGGTGAAGGCATACAAGAAGGTCAAAATATAAGACCAAACACAATGGAGCAATAAGGATAGGAAATAGATTAAAGTCTTATTCAGAAAGGTTTTGTTTGTTTTTGTTTTTGGAGGGGGGAAGGCAGGGCAATTGGGGTTAAGTGACTTGCCCAAGGTCACACAGCTAGTAAGTGTGTGTCTGAGGCTGGATTTGAATTCAAGTCCTCCTGACTCCAGGGCTGGTGTTCTACTCACTGTGCCACCTAGCTGCCCCCAGAAAAGCTTTGAATACCAAGCTAAGGAGTTGGGTATTATCCTATTGTTGGTAATGGTAAAACACTGAATGGTTTTTTAATTGAGAGCTGCCATGATGAAAGGCTGTTTTGAAGGGGTATTAGCAGGATGAACTGCAGAAAGGGAGACTAGACTCAGGGAGGCCAGCTAGGAAACTTCATAATCCAGGCAAGAGGTGATGTACCAGGATGGTGTGACAACACTGCTGCTTGCAGCTGCTGTGGAGGTTTAAGGCCAAAGCACCAGCACACAGGAGGCTGCTAGCACAGATTCTGTTTTTCTAAGGAAAGCAACTTTAAGGGGTTTACAATCTCACCTTAATTATATCATTCTCTTAGCTCAAGGGAAAAAGTCAGTACCCTGAACTTCAGAGAAAACACAAACATACATTACAAGCAGAAATTACATAAACAGAGCAGATAACACAAATCAACAGACAGGATTCTAACAGTCTAAGACAATACATGCATACTTATCAGAGAGAGAAGCACCAACATCTGGGTTTTCAAAGTGTAGGTGGGGCGGAGACTCCTTAACTGCTACCCAGAGTCTTCTCTAGCCAGATCACACTAACATTCTTCCCATGAGTAAGCCCCCCAAAGCAAAATGCTAACCTCAGAGAATATATACCCTGTTTAGGGCCCTGGGGCTTAGTGCCTACTTAGCAAAAGGCTGTAGACCTGAAGCTTAGCATCTACTTAGCAAAAGGGTGTGGGAAAGATCATGACTAGCACCTCAGAATATATATGATTCCTAATCAATGACTCTTGATTCAAACAAAGGCAAGACTCAAAGACATTTGATTATCTTAGTGCTGAGAAGTTAAGTCCCACTTTGCTTGCCGTTGCAGATGGGAATGGACTCTTAAAGTGTGAAGCCTGAAACAGACCTTAATCCAACCACTTCCCAGAACAGATGAGAAATTTGAGGTCCTGTGTCTTGCCCAAGGTCACATAGCTGCTTCAGGGAAGAAACTAGATTTCAGAGTCTCTGGTCTAGCACTGTATTCGCAGCTCCAAGAGAGGAAGGGAGATTCAAGAAGAAACTCTTAAGAATGGACAAGACTTGATGAGGCAGTTCAGTTCAACAAACGTTAATTAAGTATCTACTCTGTGCCTCTATACTATACTAGGCACTGGGAGAGTTACTCATAATTCAGATGGAGCTGAGAGTTTTTGGTCTTATTGTTCAGTCATTTTTTCAGTCATGTCCCATTTTTTGTGTCCCTGTTTGGAGTTTTCTCGGCAAAGATAGTGGAGTAGTTTGTCCTTTCCTTGTCCAGCTCATTTGACAGATGAAGAAACTGAGGCAAACAGGGTTAAGTGACTTGTTCAGGATCACACAGCTAGGAAGTATCTAAAGCCAGATTTGAACTCAGGTATATGAGTCTTCCTGAGGCCCAGTGCTCCATCCATTGCAGCACCTAGTCGCCCTGTTTTTTGATCTGGTAGTAGGGAAATGTGACCTACACGGAAATATCTAGAATACAAAATTACGTATGATAAGTACCTAAGAGGTTCAAATGAAGGTTTATGTGAGTTTAATAATCAGATGTGAGGGATGAAGGGAAGGCTGAATCAAAAATATTTACCAGATCGAGAGATCATGAATGATCATTTCAAGTCTGGGTGTTTCGGATGTTATTGACAGAGAAGAAAAGTGCTAAGAGAGAAAGCTGGCTTCAGGAGAAAGATAAAACAAATTTTCTTTTGTTAATTTGAAGTTTTGAGGTGACTAAAGGGTAGTGAAACAGAAATAAACCAGGTTACATAGTTGGAAATAGACAACTATAACTGCTCAGAAAAGAAGCCAGGGATAACAATCAGAAAAATCACCTAAATAGAGATGAAATTTGAATAGATGATTTCTCTGAAAAAAGCAGATTTTTGCCTTGCAATGAGCCCTAATCTGAGAATCAAACCCTTTTCCATTCATTCATAATTATTTGGGGGTATGAAATGTTTATTTTGTGAATGGAAGGTTTGAATTATGTTCAATCTCAGAGGATATCTAATATAGGCCTTTTTTTTTAAACTCCCCTTTCCCTTTGGGCAAGAAAAGAGTGAGTTGAGACTTGAATTCTTGGCTAAATGAATCAAGAATTAGGATTGGGCCCCCCTTTTGTATTCTTGACAACAGTTTTTTCTAAATGAAAATTTTTATTTCTCAAGGATTGTAAAGCTACTAGAAATCTTTCTTTGTCTTCTCCTTCTCCTTTTTCTCCTTCTCCTTCCTTTTTCTTCTCTGAAAGAAATGCATCTTAATATGAGCACACTGAGTGACAGAAAGCAGCCCTCTATGGAAAAGTGGGATCCCAGACCTTAAGCTGCCATGCATGGTTATCTACAAACCATTCCTAACTTGTAGTCCATCGTTAGGGTTTTTTGGTTTGTTTCTTTGTTTTGTCTTGTTTTGTTTTCTTTCTTGAAGTGTGCAACAAAATATGTAAAGCTGGCAGTCAGGAGAAACAGAACACCCTGTCATTTTTGTGGCTGGAGGAGACTCTAAGAAGGTTTTTTTTTCCTTGCTTTGTTTTGCTTTTCAGATTAAAGTGATTTGCCCAGAGAGTTATTTGGAAGACTGGCATTCATTTAGAAGGATCAGACAAAACAACCCAAACCAAACTGTCTTTTCCTTGCAAAGCAAAAAAAAAAAAAAATCCAAAGACCTGCTTTTTTTTTTCCTTTCTGTGATTCTTATTGGCCAGTTTTCTGACTGATTTCAACAAACTTTTAAATTTTCATTCACTTTCATTCTCCCAAGACCATTTCCATAATTTCACATACAAGAAAACTACTACGCAGTGATTTAATGGATTGTAGCAATAATGGGAGGGTGGGAATGATTTGGTGGTGGGAATACAGAGAGACTACAGTTGATTAAGAGACCTGACTTCATTTGGCTCTGGTCTCTTACTTAATATGAGGATGCTGAGGTTGATAACATTTTAACTATGACAGTAACAACAACTTATATTTACATATGCCTTACTAAACTTCAGGCACTATACTAAGCACTTTACAGCTATCTCATTTAAATCTCGTAACAATCCTACCAGGTAGGTGGTTTTATTACCTCCATTTTACAGATGAGGAAACTGAGGCAAACGGAGGTTAAGTGAGTGAAGTTTCTGAATCAGTAAATAAGGAAACCTAAATGATCCTTTCATGGGATCAAACTATTTAGAACAGGAAGGAGCCAGACCTCTAAGGTCATACAGTTCAAGCTCTCACTTGACGGGGAAACAGAGACCCAGAGAAATGTGGATTCTGAGTTCCAATCCAGTATTTTATTTGCTAATGTATGTATTTTTGCTTTACAGATTAATATAGTTAATAAAATAATTTTTCTTTGAAGTGTTTGTTAATATGCATTAATCAATGCAATAAGTAATAATACCTTATAACAGAGTGTTATGCCCTGTATTTACAAGGCATCTTAGAGTTTTCATAATATCTTCACATATGTTATCTCTCTTGAAACCATTTTGAAAGAAAGAATTCTGTTAATATTATCACTAAAGCATGAAAAAATTCAGGTTTGACCCAACACCCAAGTATAAAATGTATCTTGGGGGCAGCTAGGTGGTGCAGTGAGTAGAGCACCAGCCCTGGAGTCAGGAAGACCTGAGTTCAAATGCGGCCTCAGACACTTGACACACTTACTAGCTCTGTGACCTTGGGCAAGTCACTTAACCCAATTGCCCTGCCAAAAAAAGTAAAATAAAATGTTTCTTGAGGTATTTCTAAAATAAAAAATAAACTACCAAAAAATTGTTTGTTTTATTTTCAGCAAGATGCATGGTTTTCATGACTTAAATTAGAATATCTGAAGGGAGATTGAAAGAACACTAGAATTATCATCATAAAACCTCGGTTCAGGTCTCAGCTGTATAGCCCCGAGACCTTTCAGTGTCTCAGTTCCCTCACATGTGAAATTGGAATAAGAATACTTGTTGTAAGGATCAGATAAGAGAACATATGCCAAGCACTTTGTAAGATATACAATACTGTTGGGGGATTGCTCTACATTATTATATTGGGATCATTTAACAAAACTCATCATTAGCAACAAATGGAAGCTGAGAATCCAATATTAGGACCAAGCTACATTTGTGCTTATGTATGTATACAATCCAACCTGAATGTAGGTGATTTCACTGTAGGATGAGTGAGAAGGGATCCAAGTAGTAACCTTTATGGTCTCAGGTGGAAAATACTCAAGTTCTAGAGCCATGTGGTTTTTGGTGGAATCCAAAGTCTACAAATTATTTGAGTTTCGAAGTTGTTTTCCCTTCCATTAGGTAAGTTATTACCGCTTATTCTCTTCTTTTCTTTCTCATGTTCCCTTCACTGTTTATTTACATATGCCCACTTCCCTATAATCTATAATTGGGGCAAAACGATGGGCCAGCTAATGGATATTCTAAGGGAAAAGGTCTGGCCCCGTGTGCATTAAAGAAACCAGAAGCAAGGGCCCTAGGAAGCAACCTAAATATCTCCAAAACATTTTCACATCTGAGCACGCTCTCTCCTTTTGGATTAAAAGGTTGTGGGGTTTTGTTCTTGTAGTTGTTGACTCCGTTGCTGCCTCTCCTCTGAAGGACGATGCTATCCCAGCAAGCTCTGGTTGCCCCAAATGGGAAAGGTTTCCAGTATCTGTTATCCAAGGGCTAGCCTACCTAAGTTTGAAGAGGCTCAGAGGGAAATGAATGCATCCAAGACCACATATTATTGCATATTCCATAGTTGTAATTTTTCAGTTGTAATTATTTTTTGTTTTGTATGCATCACCTTGAAGTATCTATGTATCTAATGCTGCCAGTGGTGATATCAGCAGAATCTACTCCACTTCCAGGTCCCAACATAGCACTATAGCAAAAGCTCCATTAAAGTCCTCTACATGGCCAGGGGAGGAAGGGGCTTAATTTGGGGTCTGGAGACAGATTTCAGGGGCTCCATGAAATTGGGTGGGGAAAAAAATGATATCTTTATTTTCACTGACCTCTAATTAAAATGTATCATGTCCTTCAATTATGAATTTCAAAACAATTATTCTGAGGAGGATAGCATCTAGGTGGCACAGTAGATAAAGCACTGGCCCTAGAGTTAGGAGGACCTGAATTTAAATCCAGTCTCAGATACTTACTAGCCATATGACTCTAGGCAAGTCACTTAACCCTGTTTACTTTAGTTCCTCACCTATAAAATGAGCTGGAGAAGGAAATGGCAAACCACTCCAGTATCTTTGCCAAGAAAACCCCAAATGGGGTCATGAAAAGTCAGATAGGATTGAAACAGCTCTATGGCAACAAATTCTGAGAAGGGGTCCATAAGATTCCCCAAAGGGGAGTCCGTGAGACCCACAAGGTTTAAGAACTCTTGTTCTGTATCATCAGTTGCAGTTGCTTCAAGACTTACAGAATGTCAAGGCCACAAGGGACTTTGTAGGTCCCCTAGTCCACCCACCTTCCATTTTACCAATGAGAAAAGAAGCTTAGGTAGGTCTTTGCTAACTAGCTCCTACATTCATTGAAAGGGAGGAAGGAGGAGAGGGATGTTAAGACCTCATAAACACAGGAACTCTAAGAATGGGAGATAGAAAGGTGTGGGAGAATTTTCAGCTTGGAAGAAATAATAGATTATAATTTCCCCCCCAAACTTTTGAAAACTATTCTATAAGATATGGATTTCAAAACACTTTACAACTATAAATTAGAGGGACCTGTGCTAAATCAATCTGAACCAAAACCCAGAAGTTTTGGAAAGAGAATTTGAGCTAAAATTTTATCCTTCCTTTACTTAGTCTTTCAGCCCTGTTCTCGGTCATGACTTCAGAGAAACATTCATGCTGTTTTTAGAACTAACACAGAATTTGTCCAGGTAAAAACACAGTTTCAACAGTGGTCTCCATTGAACAGGTATGTGATCATAGGGGGCATATTGTCTCCTGGCCTATCCAGGATCACATTCACAAAAAACATGAATTTCCAGGACAAATAAAATCTCCCTTGCGGTACTTCTATTTCTCTCTTAACTCTATTTGACAGCATCTGGAGGTATCAGGATAATAGCTGTCATTGACTCTACTCTATTTGTGACATAGTTACCAGCTGTCTTAGCACTAATGTTATAAATTAAACTCCTGTATTCTCCTTGCCTTCTATTTTGGCTTTTGGCCTTAATCTCTCATTAGATGTCAATGTATGTTTTTGTTTTGTTTTGTTTTTAGTAGTCTATAGGTTCCACTAATTCTGAGAACCTTCTTGGACTTGGATTCAAATCATGGGTAATTTACCTGCCTGGATATCATTTTACCTCCACTCACTCAAACCACCAATATCAGAAGTTTATCTAAGTTTTCGGTGACTCAATGTATTTAACAGAGCCAGGCAAGGCAGAGCATTAAAACAATACAACTTTTAGTTGTCATAGCAATGAGTAACAAGCAACAGAGAGCAATGTCTGCCATATTCACGTTCTTGAATAAATACAATTTCACATGATGGTTAAGTTCTCTTTTGCCAGGTATGGAATCAAGTCACTGTCCCCACCTCCCCCATTTCCAGACCGTGCTGCTTGCACTCTGGACATCCTTCTTACCCCCTCCCTCTGGAACCCAGACTGTGCTCCTGAGACCATGGGTTTTGACAGAGCTGATGGCAGGTTCAAGCTACCCTGCCACTTCCTGATAGTTTCCAAACCACATTGCTGTGCTTATACCTTCTTCCTCCTAACTTTCTAGCCCTTCTTTATACATGAAGTCTTAACCAATTGTAGGGAAAGCTTGTTTTGGTATACTTCACACATTGAAGATGATGATGCTGCTTGGCCCATCACAAATACTTCATGCTTTATCATTCATTCTTCATTTATCTATCCATTCCCCCTTCCTCCCAGGCTTTGGTTGGAAAACATGGGCACGCTCTTCCTCTTTGCAGCCAAAATGTACTCTTAGATGAAACTGGGGTTAAATTAGACTTAAGTGAAGGGCCTAGTTCATGTCTAGAAAACTGAATTTCCCTGCTTGCTTCACCCTCTGCTTCCCTCCCCCGCACCAGCCAGTTCGGCAGTCTCTCTTAGCTCCTGGCTTAGTTTTCTGCAGGCATTAATCATCAGTCCTCATTGATGTTGCCCATATGTATTATCAATTAAGTTGGGACTTTTTTACTGTTTTAGAATGAAAAATTAAGTGTCTTTGATTGAGCCGTACTAGGTACAAAGCCCCAGGCCCAAACCTCTATCTATTAGGTGCTAAGCCTATGTGGGCATGAATCCCTCAGGGTCTCAAGGGGAGTTGCTAAGACCAGAGCCAATAGTAGAAGCCTAAGTTCTGGTCACTCAGATGATGTTTGAAGAGAGAACAGAGCTATTTGCGGAGGCTCTCACTCTTGGAAGAGTATTGCTGTGGAGACTCTGGGCAGCTGTAGTTAAGAGCCCTCCAGCTTGTGAACCCAGATGCTTATGCCTTCCTGGTAACTATGAATTGTATTTGGTCTGTTTATAGTGTATCTTTGTAATTTGTTTGTATTTGCTCTGAAATTCAGGGTGCTGGCTTCCCCCCCTCCCACCCCCAACTAAGTGAGTTTATATGTATATGTTGGATTAAAGTAACACTGTTAACCCCTTAACATTATTTTCCTTAGTAAAGCAGATCAAAAGAACCTGTGCTGGCAGCGTTCTTGTTGTTGGACTTGTGTTGGTCTTTCACCCCCACAGCAGCTGCTAGCCAAATTGTTGCAACACCATATCAGGTTTTCCCCTCCTGGGATGGCTTCCTCAGCCACTGTACAGTAAGATTCCCCTTCCCTCTTGGTCCTTAAAAGAGAAAAAGGGGGAGGGAGGATTGAGCCATAGAAGGCAGTTACACAAAGATGAAAACTTCCTCATCATAAACAGGAAGAAAACTATTAGATATCCTCTGAGTGCCAACACTTACAGAAATACTTTTCTAACAAGTAGCTACCATTTCACTGAACAATGATAAAGACTGCCGCTGGGTATATGTCATTGGATTTGTCAAATATAACTGAAAATTGTTCACCTCTATGAAATGGCCAAGATTTAATATGTTTGGAATCCAAACATCTACAGAAATTCAAAGTGTTGAAGAAAGAAGCTTCAAATAGCTGGGTCATATGTATTTGTTTATAGAAATGGTGAGAGTTATGATGGCAATTTAGTGACCAGGTCTTCGCCACCAGAACTGACCAAATGATTATACTTAAGGAGGCCCATTCCCTTACAACAAAGATGAGAAATGCTTTTAAAACAATCAGACATCATATCACTGAGCAGTAGTAAAAGCTGACAACAGGTAACATACCTTTGGAATTGGCAGACCAAAATGTCACTGAAAGTGAGTTACCTTGAGATGAAGCCTATGAAATAGTAAAGATCAAAGAATGGAATCACGGGGTCTTTCATGGGTGGTATCCCCGAGAACTCAGCCAATAGTATGTTGACAAAGAAACACTGACGAAATGGTTGAGTCATGCAAATGTTTGTGGATATGAAGGGTTTTTAATAATAATTGATGGCCAGGTTTTTGCCACCAGAAATTACAGAAGTGCTGATGATTAGGAGCCTGGATTTAATAATCAATGTATTTTATGCAAGGAAATGGTAGATACCGTGTAACATATCACTGTAAAAATGTAGCACCTACTGGAAAATCTAACATGACATGACCTTTGGTCTAGAATTATATATAATTAGCTCATTTTTCATGGGCTGATATCCATGATGTAAGTAAGCCAAGATAAACTTATATCCTAATGCTTTTATTCAACTGTACAGAGAGGGAGAGAGAGAATATGAAGGAATCTACATGTCTAGTTAGATAGATAGATAGATGGATAGATAGAATAGTCCATGGACTATTCACTATACAAGAATAATACGTTAGTGGCTTGTTCCAGGACCATTTCTATATGAACTCCATCAAAAAAGAAAGGGAATGAGGTGATGATGGTGGTGGTAGTGGTGGTGGTGATAACAGCTGCCCTTGGCCTCTAACACAGAATAGCTCAGAGACATAAATTTAGTTTACATGATGCTTCCCTTTTTCTCTATCCTTCATACTTGTGAAATTACAGCTTACTCAGGCACATTACAGCCAATAGGATGGAAACCACTACTGATTAGATTTGTTGGGGAGAAACTAACTGATTTCAGGAAGTCCCCTCCTCCCTGTAGCCCCCTTCTTCAAGGAGAGGAGAAAGAAATGGCCCTTATAGAGAAGCCCTTCCAAAATTTAACAGAGTGAGAAAAAAGGTTGTATGTGAGTCTGTATCTCAGGCTTCCCTGGCAACTTTAGACTCTTTAAACATGAGTTGGATTGGGGGTCCCTTGGTAAATTTCAAACAGAATCATTTTCCTCAACAGACTTTCTGTGACATGGAAAATTTTGTCATCCCAAATATCCAGCAGAGCTGCATGTGACTGAATAATTCTGTTGCATTAACCCTAAATTTGGTCTTTAATGTAATAGCATACAAAATAGTTATTTTGCTTCCTTTGAAGAACATTTCTAACAGCTGGCATAATGTTATTTTTAGCTTTGGTTTCCTTCTCCTTTTTGGGAAACATTTAACAAAAGAAAAGTTTGTTACTGCCCTACCTAATATCACATCTTTAAAATACCAAAAGAATAGCTCAAGATGACCAGATATTTCCACAGAAATCATCTCTACCCTCTTTCCCAGAAGCCAAAATTTTGTACAACTGCTTACTTTTCAGACAGTGTTCTAGTACCAAGACAGAAAAAATGAGAAAACATTAAAATATATTACTCGCTAATCTTTTGCCAGTTCTCAAAACCGACTGTTTGTATGAAGTCAGTGACCCTTAAAAGTCATGTAACTTTTTCACCAGTTCATTAGCCCAGATACCTGAATGTGTGATGATGTCTCCAGGTGCAGGGAGAATTTATTTTAAAAATAAAATAGTGTAAGGAGTGAAGGTTAATTCAACACTTAAGATGGCTTACTGAGAGAAGATTTTTGTGTTCTTGTTTTCCAGAAAAATGTAGGCATGTCCCTCACAGTGCTGTTCTTAGCTCTCCATTGTGGATCAGCAATCATTTCAGGCAACTCTATGTTGTTTGATTTGACTTAATTATGAAAACATTTATTAAGTGCCTACTATGTGCCAGACACTTTGCTAAGCACTAGGGATACAAAAAGAGCCAAAAGACAGTCCCTGCCCTCAACTCAAGCAGCTTAGAACATTTCAGCTCCTGAATCTCCCTGGACACTAAACTATTGGTCAGTGTTGTCTAGATATGTAACTAAAACCTATCAAAGCCATTTTGCATCTTCTGGCCTATTTTCCATCTATGCTGTTTTCCTACAGAAGTTGGTGACTGAAGTAAGTGTATTCCAGTATTAATCCTTATTTTACATCCACTTTGTTTTATCAAAGCATCATTTCCAAGATGATGAGTTCACATGACCTCTCCTGCTGCTGCAGCTTTCCTTAAGCTCTGGGATGACATTTGCAAAAATAAAATTCAATTATCCATAAAAAGACAAGAATACACAAGAAACAAGAAATGCCAGTATGAATTCTAAAAAGTTGTTTGTGAACCATTTGCCTACTTTGATTCATTTGGACAGCAAGAATCTTATTTTGGAATGGGTATTCTCTAAAGAGCAGCAAATGATGCTCCTACCCTTCTCCCAAATGAATAAACTTGTGATGGAGTTTTAGATATTATAACTTTCACCAATTTGACTTCTATAAAATACTATTTTAAAAAATAAGAAAGAAGTTTTGGAATGGAGGAGAAAGAGGAAAACTTGCAAAAGAGAGAAAGAAGTATTTTTTCATCACTTTTTTTGCATTCCTGAACTATTTATCATTGAATGTAGCTGAATACTCTATATTACAAATACCTTTCCTCCATAATGCTAAGAGGTTATACTTTGCCTCACTACACACTGCTGCTGACCAGCATGTTTAGTATTTTATCATAGAAGTGTATTTTATTTCTTATTGGTGTCATGTTCTATAAGTTTCTAGTTTGGTTTTTCTACCCACTATTTATGTTGGTGTTTGGAGTATCTTCCAACATCACAGATTCTAGAATAAAGTTTGAGTGAGGATGTGGAGTAAGGAATAGATGCTCCAAGATGAACTTCATGGTAAGTCAAAGAAACTAATCATTTAGGTCTATAAATAGCCAAATGTCCTTTTGACATATTCAAATTAATCCATCAACATTTGTAACTGGCTTAATTATATGCCAAGCACTGCACAATGAAAGGCAAAAATATGGTCCCTTCTCTCAAGGAGTTGATAATATTCTAATGGGGGAGATGATATCAACCAATCAACAAACATTTATTAATAATCTACTACTCTGTGCCAGGCAATGTGCTAATAATCGCAGGGGAAACAAAAAGAGGGAAAAGAGAGTCCCTCTCCCCACAATCTAATGGGCGGAGCTTATGATTTAATGGGGGAGACAATATGCAAACATATGTACAAAGATATACAAGATAAAACAGGATATAATTAACAAAGGGAAGGCATTTGAATTCCAAGGAGTTGGGGAAGGCTGCCAGTGGAAGGTAAGATTTTAGTTGGGACTTAAAAGAAGCCATGCAAAGAAATGTAAATCTATGCCATGCAAATGGAAGATAACCTTAGATGGAAAGTGCTAATAGGTATGGGGGTGAAGGGGAGATGGACTTGGACAGGCCTACACAAGAATGGGATTTGAGGTGAGTCTTGAAAAGGAAGCTAGAGAACCCAGGGAAGCTGAATAGTCTATATTACAAATGCCTTTGCTCCATAATGCTAGATTTAAAAGTTATAGGTTGTCTACGCTGACGCAGGGGTGAGGTGGGAGAGCATTTCAGGCTTGGGATGGTGAGAAAGTATGGCGTTGGGAACATGCGTAAGGAACATCATTGCTAAGGCCATACTTTTGGTAAAGTGTGAGGCAGGGTCCCCACCTGAGGAAGGAGGGAGAGTCTCTCAAATGAGAGACTTGAGGAAGAGTGAAATGGTGACTGGTAAGTGAGATAGAAACCTCAGTTGGGGGATGTAAAGGGATTGTCTTGCTGTGATGAGGATCTAGATGAAATTTGATTATGTAACATAAATTTGTAGTGGACACTGTTAGTGTGCTTTTGTTAGCTTCATTCAGCAGCACACGAATTGTATCAAAGGAGGCAGATGGTGGGAGTAATTCAAACTTGGGTTTGGCAAGGCTTGATTGATGGTAGGACAAGGTGGCAAGGAATTCATGTGAGAGGATATGTGGAGTTGAACGAAATTTATCCTGGGTAGTCTTCACATAGCTCAATCGTGGAGACAATATTATCAACTAACTTTGTACATGGCACAGATAAGAAAATGTCATATTTGCTGATTGTGTCAGTTTAGGAACGGGATTGCTCACTTGAAAAGTATAAAAATGATGTCATCTCTTACATCTGCTCTCCTACCACAGACCTAGTTTAAAATTTTCATTACCTGTGGCCAGCCCTGATGAGGTTTGGGGTTGAGGGGTGCTGGAGACCCCAAAATACCACCATGCTGGGTCCTGCCAAATGAATTCGACTCAAGCCTTCTCAGCCAAGGAAAAAAAAGTTTATTAAAGATACACCATAACGGGTAGTCTTAAGAAATCTCACCAATTTTGACACTTGTTTTCACAAGCAGGCCAGATTCAATCTACAGACCTATATTGAATCTGAGCACCTTCATGGAGGCAAGATGATACTTATAGATTGTGGGAGGGATTGAGGAGGAGTAGTCTGGGGTGACTAGAGGAGGAGTTTAGGGAGAGTATTGAAGAGGAGTCTAAGGAGGATCCTGATGGAACTGGGGTGACCAGAGGTCAGACTCTAGGGTGGGAAATAGCTGAAGGCTACCTGGAGATGTTGGACCACTGGAGAGCTAGGGTATTGATATTTTGATCAGGATCTGGGGTGGGAAACAGCCAGAAGGCAATCCAGAGATAACCAGACAATGGAAGGCTAGGCTAGACTATTTGGACCTGAAAAGCCAGATCAAGTGGGAAGATTCAGAGTGGGGTTTAAGGGGGTTCCCACAATCCAAATCCCTTCATGCCCCATTACGTAGGGGCAGTTAGGTGGCACAGTGGCTAGAACTCTGGGGCTAGAGTTAGGGAAACTCATCTTCTGAGTTCAAATCCAGCTCCAGATACTTACCAGCTGTGTGATCCTGGGCAAGTCACTTAACCCTGTTGGCCTCAGTTTCCCCATCTGTAAAATGAGCTGGAGAATGAAACAGCCAACCACTCTAGTATCTCTGCCAAGAAAATCCCAAATGGCATCATGGAGAATCAGACATGACTGAAACGACTGAATAACACCACCACTTCATTACCTGTCTCTCATTACCTGGTCTTTGCAATACCTTCTTAATATTCCTAGTTCCAGTTCTCTATTCCTCCCAGTTTATTCTAACTAGGAGGCTGGGGGTGGATAGCACTGCAACATTAAATGTCCTTACGTTGCTCTGATCATGCCACTACACTAATTAAAATCCAAATTCCTTATCCTGGTATTCATGACCCTACACAATTCGATTTCAACCTAGTGTAGAGAAATGCAAAAAGAACATTAGATTTGGGATAAAGGAGACCTGCCTTTAAATTCTGGCTCTGTTACTTACTTCCCTGTAAGACCTTGGCTAAGTGACTTAACCTCTCCTCACTTCTATCTATAAAACAATAAACATTGTAATAGGAGAGCTCTAAAATCGCTTCCAACTCTAAATCCTATGATCATATAAACCTCTACAGCTTTACCTCATTATTTTCCCTGATGTGTCCCAGTTGAAATGGACTACTTTTTTTTTTTTTTTTTTGTGGTCCAGACTTATGATTTCACTGATGTAGAGAACTCTTCTAGGAAGGAAATTCCCTCAACTAATGCAGATTAGCAACTGCTTTGCAACTTTTTATAGTCTTAGAGAGCTGCCAGAGGGCAACGAGATGTGAAAGACTTGAAAGGGTAACTCAACCTAGCTCTCAGTCAGGATTGGAACCTAGGTCTTCCTAACTCAGAGGCTGGATCTCTACTACATCACATCTACTCTTTATATCATCCCTTAAATAAATCTCATGCTTTTCATCTGTATGCTTTTGCTAATGTCTGTCCTTATTTCTAGAATATTCTTCTGTGCCTATTTCTGATGATTGAAATCCTATTCATCTTTCAAGACCTAGTTCACAAGCAGTCTCCTTGGTGGAGCTTTCCTTGATGGTTTGATCCCTCCCCCAGAATCAGAATGGTAGAATCATAGAGTTGGAAAGGACCTCAGAGATTATCTATCTCAGCTCCTACACTGATCACGAATCCTCTCTTCAAGTGGTCTTCAAACCTTTGAGAATTCAACATTTCAAGATGCCTTTGACCTGAGAGCTAACAGTAGTAATAATGCTTTAAGGTTTGCAAAGCACTTTATATAGATCAGGGCTGTCCAAAATGTATGTAGATGCTGGAGGCCTGCAAGCATAGAAATTTATATAAATGCTTTAGTAAACAAAGCTGAGCTACCACACAGTTCTCACTAAAATGGCAAATCAAAATATATTGTTTATTATTTCAATAAAAACCTACGGTTTGACAGCCCTGATATAGATTATCTCTTTTGGTCATCACAATAAATAGAAGGGGAAATAGAGTGAAGTGACTTGTTCAGGGTCACACAGCTAAGGAGGTATCTGAGGCAGACTTTGAATTCAGGTCTTCCTGAATCCAAGTCTAGCACTTTATTCGATTCTCACCTCACTGTCTAAATAAAACCCAGCAAAATAAGACTTCAGTCATGAGTCTGGTGAAGTCTATAGGCCTCTTCTCAGAATAATGTTTTTAAATGTATAAAATATATAAGATTACAAAGGAAACCAATTACATTAAAATACAGTTATTAAAATATTTATTAACACAAGTTTACAGATGCCAGACAAAGAACCTCTGACTTAAAATTACAGTTTTCTAACAGGTACAGTCATGGATTTGTACCAAGGTTAAACAACTTTTATTACCTGCATTTGCTATTTCGAATGAAAATAGTTAACTGAATATAAGAGATAAGAAAAAGAGGCCAGTTTTTCTCTGTGTATTGTTAGGGAAGATTATATGAAACAGATTATACATTTTTAAAAAGATGTACAGGAAGAGGAGGAGTAAAATGGTATATCTCCCTTTGTACAGTATATATGTTTCTGAATTTTTGGAAAAGTCAAACAAATCACATTTTCCTACTGATGGTGACTTGTCCAGTTTATCTTGTATATGTTGTTTGTACCTGGTTGTTTGCATACTGTCTCTACCATTAGAAGGGGAGCTCCTTGAGGGCAGGATCTATTTTTTGCTCTTCTTTGTATATCAAGTGCTTAGCAAAGTCCCTGGAACATAGTAAGTAATAAATGCTTGTCATCAATCGACTGACTCCCATCACTAAGGCATTAACAATCTTTGACTTAAATCCCTTCTATCAAGTGTAGCACCCCCTATGGGGTCACTCTCCCAACTTGCATTCTAATGTATGAGTTGGAGTCCATAGTAGGTCAGTTGGCTGCTCCTTTCAAGAGTTCCAAGGGGTAACATTAGGGGCTGCATTTCTACTGCTGTTGCTTATAAGCCCCCACTGGTGTGTTTTCCACTAAGAGTCAGGAGCTCAATCAGCTTTTAGTAAGAGCATTTAAAAAGATAGTATAGTTAGAATACTTGGTACAAAACATTCTTCCTAAAAGCCTGGGGCATACTCTCCCACAAATACATAAAAGCCAGGTAAAGGTCCATAGAATCAAACTTGAGAGTGTAACAGTAATGAAGTATGTGTGTAGGATATGCATATGTGACAAAGGGGTAACTCACAGCTTCTGGTACTTCATGGCCTAGAAATCCTTTCTTCGATTCATAATTGCCATTCTTCTCTGGAGTAAAGGGTCATGTTCTGTAGCTGCTTCCTTCCTCCAGTGACTATATTTCCGTAGCTATTTGGCTCTACCCCAGCTGGATGTGCCATCTCTTACTGGTCTAATGTCTCTTTATAACATGGTGAGTCGGGGAGGAGGATGGGGTATTTAGCCACTCTCCTCTATTGTTGTTGTTGTCGAGTTGTTTTAGTCATGTCTGACTCTCCATGACCCCATTTGGGGTTTTCTTGGCCAAAATACTGGAGTGGTTTGCCATTTCCTTCTCCAGCTCATTTTACAGCTGAGGAACTTGAGCAACCAGAATCATACAGATAGTAAGCATCTGAAGCCAAATTTGAACTCGGATCTTACTGACTCCAGGACTGGTGCTCTATCCACTACACAACCTAGGTGCCCTGTACTCTTCTTCTACTTAACAGAAATTCCTTCTCAGGGGGTTATCTACAATTAGAATTGAAATCCTCAGCTCCCAAATTTGGAATCTTCTATGTCTGGACTGGTCTAGTGATTACCCAACTTACTAGTGAACTGACTGCCCAGAGATATGCCCAATTCTTTCAGCTTATCCTGGGATGTTTCCCATGGGAAGTCATCTGCCTTTATCCACTATAGTCTTTTTTCAAATTGATTAAAGTCTTATTCACATGTTTTAGTGAAAGGTAAAATAAACCTTCACATTTGGTTTACTCCATTGACTAGCTGATTTGATTGAAGTATCTGCGTCTTCTGTGAGTACATTAATTGGGGTGAGATTGGAAAATCCATACCTTACAAAAGTACTGTCGTTAGCAATCAATAATTATTTTGCAAATCTGTAATCAGTAACCTTGGAGAATCCTTTTCTAACATGAGTAATTGTTCTTTAATTGTGTTTTTTTAGTTATGACTTTTGTTGGGTTTTTTTTTTAAATTATGAGTCATACTTGTATAAAGTTGGATTGTTGGAGAAGAGTAGTAACAATGCTCCACACAAACAGAATTTTAAAGAGATGTGCAATGTATATTTTTCATTTTTTTATATGAATACTTGCAGCTGTATACATTTTAAAACATGTCCATTGGAACTTAGAGCCGGAATACTTTGGGAAGAGGTTCCTGTAATGTAATTACAGAGTGTAATGGATTGCCTTGGAAATTACTCGGAAAGTAACGAATTTCCTATCTTTAGAAGCTTCAAAGTGAAGGTGGAATGACCACTTATCAGAATGTTATAAAGGAGAATTTTTGCTTCATATATGGGTTGGATTAGATAATTCGAAGGGTAGCTAGGTGGCACAGTGGATAGAGTACTGGGCCTGGAGTCAGGAAGACTCATCTTCCTGAGTTCAAATCTGGCCTTAGTCACTTACTAGCTGTGTGACCCTGTGCAAGTCACTTAACCCTGTTTGCCTCAGTTTCTCCATCTCTAAAATGAACTGGAGAAGGAAATGGCAAACTCTTCCAATATCTTTGCCAAGAAATCCCCAAATGGAGTCCCAAAGACTTGGACATGACTGAAACAACTGAACAAGAAGACAATTCTAAATTTCTTCCAGCATCTATGATTTTATGATCTCTTCTTGAATATCTTTAAATGAGCTGAAATGAATTTTGTTGGCACTAAGAATGTCCAGCAACTCTGGGACACAAATGTAGAGGAAAAGAGATCATGGATTAGAGCTAACTGACTGGAGCCATTAAATGAGGAACTCGGTAGAAATGTTTCCTTTGTCTACTTCCTATACTGAGAAAAGAACTGAAGTGGTTTGTGTAATACCTACCACTTAGGAAAGCAAATGAATGGTGGAGCCATCATCAGAATTTAGAAAATGAGATCTTGAGACCTGGGACTTTCCACACATGCTCATATTTCCTCTGGGAAAGTAGTAATTTTAAAATTTATCATTAACCTTTTTTTAAAAAAATTAATTTATTTTTAGTTTGCAACATTCAATTCCACAAGCTTTTGAGTTCCACATTTTCCCCCCTTCTCTCGCCTTCCCCCTCCCCCCTTCCCAAGATGGAGTTCAATCTGATATAGGCTCTACATATGCATTCACATTAAACATATTTTTCATATTAGTCTTGTCATTAACTTTTTAATGCATAAAGAGGATATTTTTACTTTAGTTAAAGGTTACAGAAACCTAGATGTGGTATGTATGTATGTATGTATGTATACATACACACATATATATGTGTCTAATTTTATATAGGATGACCAGCCTACCAGCCCTCCAAAGAAGATTGCAATTATCACCTTTCTGGGGAACAAGAGGGCGGCCAGGCTTTCCTCTTGGAAATTTCCTCCATTACACTCTTATTCCCAAAACTTAAATTAAATCTATTTTTCACACATCAAATATTGGTTGTATAAGTGTACTCTGCTCTTTAAGAGAGTTCAGAATATCAGTCAGTTTTCTTGGTTACTCCCAAGAGGAGGAGAATAGTAGTTAACTTACCACCAGCAAACTTAGCTCCTTTCCACCAAATACTAGCAACACAAAAGGCAGCCTCTGATAGTAGGCAGACTTATTCATCCAAACAAACAGTAAATGGAAATTGAGAAAGTTATACAGACTAGTGTAGACAATTGAATACACATGAGTAAATGAGCTCTTTGACTTCTGGACTCCAAGTTCAATGCTCTGTACACATCCACAGAACCAGGAAAACAATGTGCACAGAAGCAGTTAGTTATGTAATATGGTGGGTATGAGTACTGGATCTGTAGTCAGGAAGAGCTAAATTAAAATCCATCTAATCCAGACTCACATTTACTAGCTGTGTCTTCCTAGGCCAGTCTCTTACCTGTTGTCTGCCTCAGTTTCCTCATGTGTAAAATAGGAGTAATTAATGATAGCACCTACTTCCTAGGGTTATGAGGATAAAATGAGATAAATAAAATTATGGATGTATTATCTTTGTGAACCTTAAATATAGATGCTAGCTATCACTACATATAGCTATGTCATCTTCAACATCATGGTAGGGATATTTGTGATCATTGATTCTTTTTTTTTTGTTTAAGATTCTTTATTCCCCTTTCTGCCCCTCATCCACTTTTACCTTGATCCATTTCAAGTACAGCACAAAAGTTATCTTCAGGAAAGATTGTTAAAATATTAGCATGAATGCAGCAGCTTCTAGGGTTCTGTCTACTCAGGTCCCATCATCAAACCTCTTCCTCACTTTTGAGTATGGAGAGGATTTTGGTGTTTTTTTTTGCTGTTGTATGAAAACACTATTCTGAAATAAGTCAGGTTCCAAAAGAAACATTTTTCTTGAAGAGAGAAGGGTGTGTGATACACATTGACTATTATTTCCTTGGTCTTCATTTCTGGAAAATTGTAGAAACAATCCACTCCTAGAGGAACAAAGTGTTCTTATTCCCCACAGGTCCATGTTAAGTCAGAGTCTTTCTCTCTCTCCCTCTCTCCTCCTCTCTCCCCTCTCCCCCTCCCCCTCTCCCTCTCATTTCTGTAGCAATTTAGGAACAAGGAACTTTACACACAGAAGTGACATTGGTAAGCTTGCACTAGTTTGAGAGCATGCTGAATTTTGTTCAGTAATAGCTTGCCTTTGTCTGAGGGCCTGTTTCTCAGAGAAATTTACCCCTGCTTTCCAGGACCCTGAGTTTCAGTATAAAGGACATATAAAGCTGGTGAGTAAGATGTAACTAGCTCACTTTCTGTAGATAAGTTAGCTATTTCAGGCCACTCATTCTAGAAGTCACATATGAAAGAATTTATCAGTTGGATCAGATTTAAGAAAACGTGACTTTGAAAAGAAAAACTCTACAAGAATGAATTTTTCCCTTGCCTTTCAGTCTGATAAGTTAATCAATTTCTGGCCCAATTTTCAGGTTGTGAACCCTAACTGGAACAGACAGGAGAAGGATTCCTTTCTGCATGTAGCAAGACACTTACGTGGTCTCTCTAGGCCCTAGTTTATCCAAAGGAGCCCTGAAGTGTCCTGGAGAGATTTTGAGATCAGAAGGGCTTCAGGGTAGACTTTGTCTTGACCCGTTAAGTCACCTAGCCCACTTTCTGGGGTTTTGCTAATCTGGCCTCTTAAGACGAGATAGATCCCATGAAAACTGAACACTTAACTTCTTACTAACTTAACTTGAAGTCAGAAGACCAGATCATATACTCTATCTTAGCTGTATAGCTTTGGGAAAGTCATTTATTTCAGTCCTTTTGTAGACATTAAAGTGGTTTTATAAATGTCAGTTATAGCCATCATCATCATCATCATCATCAGGTGGTTCCAGTGACTCCTTACTACCTCCACGATCATATATAAAATCCTCTCCTTTGAGGGGCAGCTAGGTGGTGCAGTGAGTAGAGCACTGGCCCTGGAGGCAGGAGGACCTGAGTTCAAATTCAGCCTCAGATCTTGGGCAAGTCACTTAACCCCAATTGCCCTGCGGGGGCAACCCCCCCCCCCCCCAAATCCTCTCCTTTGGCTTTTAAAGCTCTTCATAGCCTGCCTCCTTCCTACCTTTCTAACCTTCTTATGGCTTACTCCCTATGGTATAGTTGGCAATCCCCATGATCTCCTAACAGAGCTTTTTAATTATGTCTGAATATGCCTAGAACTCTCTCTTTGTCTCCACCTCCTGGCTTCCTTGGCTTCCTTCAGGTCTTTATGTGCCCCCTTCTTCAAAAGCTCTTCCCTGTACTTAATCTTAGTGCCTTCCTTCTGAGACTACTCCCAGTGTATCCTACAGATCTTGTTTATACACAGTTGTTTGCGTGTTTTCTCTCCCATTAGATTGTGAGTTCCTTTTGAGAGCAGGGACTGTAAAAAGTAATAATAAAAATAGCTAACATTTATATAGTGCTTAGTCTGTGCCAATCACCATGCTAAGTACCTTACTGATCCTCACAATAATCCTGGCCGCAAGGGCTCATTTTACAAATGAGGAAACTGAGGCAAACAGGTGGTTGTGACTTGCCCATAGTCACCCAACTAGGAAGTGTCTCAGGCTGGATTGGAAGTCTTCCTGACTTTAGGCTCTACACTCTATCCACTGTGCCATATAGCTACATCCTTTCTATCTCCAGAGCTTGGCCCAGAGTCTCAAACATAGTAGGTACTTAATAAATACCAGTTGACCAACTGACTGGAGAGAGTATTGGACCTGGAGTCCTGAAGACCTGAGTTTAAAATCCATCTCAGACACTGATTAGCTGTCTGATCTTAACCTCTATCTGCCTCAGTTTGCTCATCAGTAAAACGGGGATAATCAAAGTGCTTATCTCCCAGGTGGTGTTGTGAAGATAAAATTAAATAATAATTATAAAGTGCTTTGCAAACCTTAAAGCACCATATAAATGCTAACTATAATATGCCCAAGTCATCAAGATCGCCATTACTATCTGTAAAGTAGGGGTGATACTTGTGCTGCCTAGATAGTTTGGTTGTTATGAGGATCAAATCGGGTCATTGATATACAGGGTGTCCCAAAAGTCTTAATGCCCTTTTAGGCTTAAAACTAAGCTTTTGGGATTCCCTGTATTTTAAAAACTAAGCTTCAGACTAAGACTTTTGAGATTCCTCGTATATTTAAACACTTTGTTGCCCTTAAGGCACTGTGTGAATATTAGGTATCATTGGTAGCAGTACTCATGATATTGGTTTGGCTATATTTTTGTTGTTATTTCATGATTTATTAAGGAATACATAGAGATTATCTAAAGTTTGGGGTAGTGACATAACATTGGAAGGGATAGAAATTAAGTTCGTTGATAAAGTCAGGATTTAGAAAGATCCTGACATCTAAGATGATGCAATTCAGTTCAACAAAACTGGGGAGCACAAACCTGCAAGCTCCTGCAGCAGAAAACATGGCTAATGAGGCTTTGGGGAAGAGGTTTCTTTCAGGGGCACAATAGCTATCTCAAGTCTTTGAAGGGTTCCCTTCATATGGAAAAGGAATTGGATTTGTTCTGTTGGGCCCCAGATGGCATAGCTAGGAGCAGGGAGTGGGAGATGCAGAGAGGCAGATTTAGACTGGATATAAAGAAAAGTCTCAGAGCTATCCAAAAGTTGAATGGGCAGATATGGGTGGGAATGGGCTTCTTCCTACCTGAAGGACGGTTGGTCAACTGTATTCTAGAGGGGCTTCTTGTTCAGCTATGAGTTGGACTGAATGGTCTTGAAGATCCTAAGTTGAAATCCTATGAATATTTGTGATAGGATCCTAGACTTGGAGTTAGGTAGACCTGGATAACCTCACTCGCCTTTGCCACTTGTTACGTGTTTGACCATTGGCAGGCAGCTAGGTGGTGAAGTGGTTAGAGCGCCTGGCCCGGAGTCAAGAAAATCTGAGTTCAAATGTGGCTTCAGACACTTATTTACCGTGTGACCCTCGGCAAGTCTCTTAAGCCCTATTTGCTTCATTTCCTTATCTGTGAAATGAGAACATATTGGAGAAGGAAATAGCAAATTTCTCCAGTATTTTTGCCAAGAAAACTCCATGGACAAAAGTCCATGAAGTGTCAGGTAGAGTCAGGAATGACTAAACAACAATAAAGTTAGTTTAACTTCTCTGTATTTTTATTTGTCATCCGTAAAAGGAGGATATTAGTGTCTGTTATGCAAGCACCTCAGAGTTCTTGTGAAGCTCAAATGAGAACATCCTTTCCTAGACGAAGAGGGACAGGGGAAGAGAGCGCACAATGGCAGCTTAAACGAAGTTTATATGAAAAAGACCTATGGATCCCGTGTAGTGTTTGTGGTAGAATACTGACTCTGAATCCTGGTTAATAATAATAATGATGAGGGGCAGCTAGGTGGCACAGTGAGTAGAGCACCAGCCCTGGAGTCGGGAGGACCTGAGTTCAAATCCGACCTCAGATATTTGGCACACTTACCAGCTGTGTGACCTTGGGCAAGTCACTTAACCTGAATTCCGTGCCTTCCCCTCTCCAAAAAAAAAAAAAAGAAAGAAAGAAAAATTAAAAAAAAAATAATGATGATGGCTAGCATTTATATAGCATCTACTATGTGCCAGGTACTGTGCTATGTGCTTTACAAATATCGTCGTGTCTTATTTTATCCTCACAACAAGCCTGAGAGGTAGGTACTATTTATTATCCCCATTTTACAGTTGAAGAAGCTGAGTGACTTGAGGTTAAGTGATTTTTTTTTTTGCCAGTAAGTATATGAGGCCAGATTTGATTCTGCTGCTTAGTCATTTAGCCCTTCGGGCCTCAGTTTCCTCATCTATAAAATAAGACAGTTGGACTAGATGGCTTCAGAGTTCTCTTCTATCTCTAAATCCGTGATCCTATGATACAGGCTTATTATGGGCCAGCAGTGCATGCGACATTCAAAAAATTGCATTGATAGTAGTGTCTAACACGGAGGCTACACACCAAAAAAAGGAGGGAACAGTCTTCTCTGTCTTCTCTAATCATACCATGCTTGGCATAGGGTGTGGTTTGTATGCTAGATTTCACAAAGGACGGTGACAAGCTATAGCCTGACCAGAATAGTACAGGATCTGAAACTGGATCAAATGAGAAATAATTTAATGCTTGTTTAACCTGTAAAATAAAAAAACTTTGGGGAGGGGAGGGGGCAGATCTTAAAATATTTGAAATGTGCCGTCCTATTGAAGTGAGGGATTAGGTTCTGTGTGGCTCTGGAGACCAGGACTAGGACCAGTGGGGAGAGGCTGAAAGAGTTTTCGAATTATCAGAGCTGCCCCAAATGGAATGGGCGGCCTCATGAGGTAACATGTTGCCAGTCACCAGAAATAGTCAGGCAGAGGCTTAATGACCATCTGTCATGATCTTAACAAATCAACCAATGTTGATTAAATAGTTAAGTCACTATGTGCATGGCACTCTGTTGCATGGGGGTGGGAGAGGAGGAAAGAAATAACAGATATAATGAGATGATGGCAACTCTGCTCTTAAGAAACTTAAAATCTAGTGGTAGAGATGAAATATATGCACAAACAGCTATAATATAAGATAAAACATGATAAGTACATGAAAAAGATGTGATATCCAGGGAAGGAAAAAATAATTTCATATACAAATGTCCAGGGAAGGCTACTACTGGCTCTTAAAATTAGCAACTTTAGAGTTAGAAGGTCCCTTAGAAATCTTCTGGTCCAATTCAGTGCAGGAGTTGTACCCAAACTCCTTAGCCTGGCATTTAGGGTCTGTCTTAATCTGGTGCAACATTAGAAGTATTTTTAGCTTTACTTCATACTGCTGTGTGCTTCATTAATTGTGATCAACTGTGTATATTAATATACCCTTACTCGTATCATCTATTAACCCTGGAATGCCTTTCCTGCTTTTCTGCCTATGGAAAAACTTTGTTCAGTTCGGTTTGTTAGTTATTTCCTGCTCTTCAATGACCGCATTTGGAGTTTTCTCTCGGGAAAGATACTAGAGTGGTTTGCCATTTCCTTCTCCAGGTCATTTTACAGATGAGAAAACTAAGGCCAACAGGGTTAAGTGACTTGCCACCCCCCCCCCCCCAAGGTCACACAGCTAGTAGGTGTCTAAGGCCAGATTTGAACTCAGGAAGAAGAGTCTTCCTGACTCCAGGCCCAGCACTCTTATCTACTGAGCCAGCTGCTAATTCTCTGAAACTCAGTTCAACTGCTACCAATGAGCAAGGTTAAAACATGATGAGTGTATTAGACCATAGGTTTATAGACTTAGAACTGGAAGGAACTTTAGAGAATATCAAATCCAACCGCCTCACTCTACAGATTTAAGGATTCTCTTATGGTAGAGATTTTGTTCCATTTGGCCACAGAGTACAGAACGGCGAGCAATGGGTCAAAATTGCAAAGAGGCCCAGCGCATGGAGCTTTTGATTAGTCTGTATTTCATCAAGTGAAGCTTGATTACCGATAGTGCTGGAGAAGCTTGAAACCTGATGGGGCCCCCAGGAGGGATGTAACTTCTGGACATCTACATGAAAACAAAGAGGTTACAGGTAGTATCTGTGATACTGAAGGTGGTGACCTAGATCGTGGTTACCTGGGTCAACTTGATGTCATCTCCCTCTGCCTGTTAATATTAAGTTCATTTTGGAAGGGTAGAAGGATGTAAGCCACTTTGATACATGACTCAATCCTTTTTGCATCTTGAAAATCATTCAGAGCCTGGGCTGGGACTGAGGGGAGAGGGATGCTACAGAATCGTTGATTTAGAAACTACTTAGTATATTTACTTTTTAATGGCTTTCTAAAATGCCACTAAAAGTAAACAGCCATCTACATAGCCCAGACTATGGCTGACACTTAAACATGCTGCATCTTTTCAAGTAAAGTATTGTTTTTATTCGTTTAGTTAATAAAATCTGGCCTATTTTGAAGATCTTGAGAGTGTAGCATTATAGCCACCGAATTAAGTGTGTGCCAAACTGGATAAAAGGGATCAAGGATAACTGAGAAACAACTCTTCCACCTAAAAATATTATGAGACTCTTAATTGGCATAGCATGCTATTAAATTGGAGAGAGCATTTCAGTTTTTGAATATACAGAGGACAGACCTAGACTCTATAGCTGCAGTCTGTTAAACGAGGAGGCCAAATGTGAAAGGATCCCATGGCCAGCCCTTCAGCAAAGAAAGGCTAAAGATGGACATGGGTCTAATTTGAGCTGGACAGGTGCACAATAGATCTGGAAAAATCTTGCCTATGTGTGGACACACATGTGCAGCACTGGTTCCCCCAAAATATCCTGTGGCATATACTCATGTTTTTAAGCTCAGAGACCTAGTTTCTGGTGTAGCTGGATAGCACATCCCTAAGTTTAGGAATTTATCTTTTGTAATTCTACCCATGGGTATGTATAGCCCAATCACTAAAGGGAGAGCCTCGGTTTTGGGTTATTAATAACTATCACTGTCACGTTTTACATAGCAAAAGAAAACATCTCACAACAATTGTATATGGTAAGCATGAGATTGATGCCCTCTTTCTGTCAAGGGCACCAACATTCTTTTAGATACCAAGGCTATCCTTGATTTTTCACCCTTCACCCTAAAAATCTAATCAGTTGCTAAGTCTGTTTGATGATACCTTCACAACACATACTGTCTCTCAAATCTGCCCTCTTCTCTCCATTCCCATGGCCACTACCCTAGTTCAAGTTCCTAGCATCTCTTTCAATGTCCTCCTAATTGATCTCCCTTTCTCTCCCCGTTCCAATCCTCCACCCTAGTTCAAGTTCCTAGCATCTCTTTCAATGTCCTCCTAATTGATCTCCCTTTCTCACAAGTCTCTCCCCGTTCCAATCCTCCACAAACCTGTCCAGCCTTAGGTTTTTACTGAAACAATAGACAATATATTTTGATTCGGCATTTTAGTAAGAGCTCTAGGGTAGCTCAGCTTCCTTTACTAAAGCATTTATGTAAATTTCTATGCTTGTAGGCCTGCTGCATTTTGGACAGTCCTGGCCTAGAGCAAAAATCTGACTGTGTCCCTCTCCTAGTCAATAAACTCTAATGACTCCCTGTAAGGAATGCCGTTCTAGGTCCACTGATACCCTACTGGAATTGTGGCCCAGCTGTATTTAAGCTAGGCTTGAAGAAGGCAAGGAAGAACCAGGGAGCTAGGAAGGTACTGATGATATGAGATCATCCCACACTAGAGTTTATAAAAACATGGGCTTGATGCCCTGGGCAGTGGCTTTTCTGATTCAGCCTTTAGCACAGTGCCTGGCACATAGTAGGCACTTAATAAATGCTTATTGATGGAACCTTAGCTCCATCCAGGCTGCCACTGTCCAGGCAAAGAATGTGTCTTTGCTAGAAGAATAAAGAGGATAAGGCAAACTGTGCTCTACCGCTGTGTATTCTTGCTGGTTGTTTCACTTGTGTCTTTAATAAAGGATTTAAATGGTCCTTGAGGCCTCATTGTGGCACATCCTGACCCAGTTCATTCCAATTACATCTAGAATCAACTAGCAATGTTTGTTTGACTTTTGAAGCCCTTCACAATCAGACCCCATCCTATCTTTCTGGCTGTGATACACCTTGCTTCCCTTCTATAGCCCAGCCAAATTGGCTTCCTTGCAACCCCTCATAAATGGTATTCCTTCTCCCATCTCTGTCAGGTTCCCCGTATTTGAAATTCCTTACATCCTCACCTCAACCTCTTTTAATTACTAGTTTCCTTCAAAGCTGACAGCTCAAGTGGTATCTCCCACTGATCCCACAGGCTGCCAGTACTTCTCTTGAGAAATTGCCTTGTATTTATTTTGTACATATATGTATACATGTTATCTCCCCCAATAGAATGTTAGCTCTTTGAGGGTAGGGAATGGTTTCCTAGATACTTAAAATATTGATTGATTGATAGCTAATATAAATATTATTACCATCACTTTACAGGTGAGGAAACTGAGACTCAAAAAGTTTAAGTAGCTGGCCTATAGTTATACAGTTAACATACAAAGGACCTGAGCCTTTCTGACTCTAAATTCAATGGTTATTCCATTATTCCATGTGGCTTCTGACTTTCCATTTATCAGCAAAATTACAGTGCTGATTTATAAAGCAAATGATAAGGAAGGAGTGATGGAGAATAAAGGAGGAGGGAAACAAGTCCTCCATGGTGAATTTAGAAATCACCAGTCCTCTTTAGAACCTCAATTTTCTAATGTTTCAAATGGAAAGAATGATACTGATACTACCTACCTCATAGGACTGTCATCAAGCAAATAACAAGAATTTATTAAGGCCTTAATCTCTACCAAGCCCTGGAGACTGAGAAAAAAGTGAAACAGTCCCCCACCCCTCCCCAAGAACTTACATTCTAATGAGGGAGGCAACATGTTGCACATATAAATAAAGTGTTGCTATATAGAAAACAGCAAACGATAACCAAACCATCAAGTCCCAAGCTACCTTTACATCCCAGTCTTCAGAAAGTAAACAACACTCTTTGAAAAGTAGCTGACAAAAATCTGGCACTATTTTGAAAAAAAAAAACCAGCATCATTTCCTCTGGGCACTTGTACAACACCAACAACATTTATTTTTCAATAAAACGTTGGTGCTGCTTTACTCAGTACAAATTCAGATGAAAGCTTAACTTGAAATGAACAGATCTCTCCTTATAACATCTGGTAGACCGGTGATTCCAAACGTCACTTTTGAGTTGGGCAAGAGTCTTATGTTTAAGTTTTTATTAGGGGAAACACCATTGTTTTGCTTTTAAATAAACAAAGCTAGATTTTTCCTTCTAATTTAATCTGGAGCATCTTAGTTGGTGCAATGAATAGAGTGGAACTATCTGTTTCTTTATATAGCATTTTATTTCATTCAGAATGACCATAGGCAAATTGCTTCCCCTCTGTGGGCTCCCATTTTTCTTTATCTCTAAAACTAGGGGATTGGGCTAAATGGTTTTTATTGTCCCTTACAGATCTAACATTCTGTTTCAATAATTCCACCCACTTCATTTGCCATTCAAGCATAATCTATTAGCAATGATGTATTTGAATATCTGATGTTTAGCCAGGAAAGAAAAAAAAATTAATAAGAACCAAAAGATGAATCCTTTATGATTTTCATTCTTTTCCTTTGGTATAGTTTCCTCAAAATTAGGAACAGGGAATTCATAAACATCTAGTTGTTAATGAAGTGGATAGAGTTCATTCAGGACTTAAGAGTCAAGAAGATCAGAGTTCAAATACTGCTTTGAACATTTACAAGCTACATGACCCTGGGCAAGTGACTTAACATATGTGTCTCTGTTTCCTCATCTTTAGTGATAATAGACAGCATCTACCTCCCTGCGTGGATGAGAATATCAAATGAGGTTAACATATGGAAAGACCTTTCTTTAAACCTTAAATGCCATGTAAATGCTAGCTATTATTCTTACTGCTCCTTAAGATGTTAAATAAAACTGGCAAAGTTAATTGGGATATCAGTTGCCTAAAATCTTTCATTTCCTTTAGCCAATCCACACGTTCAAGAATTGGCTTCATGTGGTTGCCTAAGTCAATCAAAAATTTAGAGAGAGAAAGAGTATGATTTTTTGAATGATTGAAAGGTGTTTTTATTTAGGGTTTTCTTTCTTCTTAGGCTTTTAAGTTCAAGTACCATTGATTGTAGAGGAAAAAAGATCTGCCAGCTGCCATCATCCTAACTCATTGACTGTGTCTCCCCACAGAGTTGAAAACCTATTTAGTGATGTGAGACATTGTACCATCAGTTCAGGTGAAGTAAGAGGGAGACAACAGAGTGAAAAAGACAAGGGAATGAGAGGTACCTGGCTAGGCAAATAATAAGTACCTATTAGTTTTTCTTTCCCTTAACTCCAACCCAAGAGAAATAGGTGACAACACCTTTATTTCTTACTCTGTCAGCCTTGTGGGGAGGGGGGTGGTAAAGAAGCAAATTCTTAGAGAATACTATGCTTTAAAGTAAATAAAAAAGCAGTGGGGGAGAAATGATGTGGAAAAAAATGATTATAGTATCAAATGAAAGGGGGAGAGGAAGAGAAACAGATAAATGGTATTCGTTTCATGGTTCTCAATCTATCTTCCTATACTTAACAGTTAGAATATCCAATGATATTCTATATGGTTTGAATATATATATATATATATTATATATGTATATTGTTTGTATCCTGACTAACTCGCTAGAATTAGAAGCTTATTCTCATAAGGATAACAAATAATATAGGAAGAAAAAGGGGCTCAGATCTGAAGTTTAGTGGAGAAAAGAAAGATGAACATTTTCTGACTCTCAGGTGAACACATCATCCAGAAAAACCACCAAGAGTGTGAGCATTGGCACTGTTCAGGAGTGACAAAATTGAAAAAAAAATGTGACAAAAAGGAAGATGACTCATTAAAGAAAATCTGCCTCTGTTCCTGAGTATTCCAAAACAGTGGTGCAGACACTATAGTAAGGGTTTTAATAGTTAGTAACTTAGTCTGGTACTATAAAACACATACCTATGTAAAGGATTATAACATCCTGAAGACTGAAGGAGCACAGATGGTGGATTTTTTTTTATAATTGCTGCTATTGGAAGGCAAGGGCTTCATTAAAAGAGAAGTAGATCTAACCAAGGGAATAGCTAGTTTAAAAATATGGTATCTGAGAACAGACTGTAGATTTGTGGCCCATGGCTTAAAACACAGGAGTGACAGTGAAGATTGATGGTGAGAACACATTTGCTTGGAGTCTTACAAATCTAATCAAAATGGCTTTATGCTGAAAAAGAAGGGGAAAAGTAGAAAACTTCCTATGTACATTCACCAAGCTAGTTACCATGGATCGTAAAGAATAGCAACAAAAATGTCCAGGAATTCATAGGAGACAAAATCCAAGAAAGGCCCTAGCCATGGCCTCAGATGCCTATACTTGACAGAGTATGAAAAACAAACAGAGATCCTGATGCAAGATGGCAAATTTTATAACACGAGTATCACTGACCTTTTGGGATAGAGCATTTGACTGGAATTTAGTTCTAGAAAAGCACCTTATTGAAGAATGCACAGAATAGGTAAAAGAGTGGGTCATAATAAGCATTATAATATTAACAAGATATACTCCAGTGAGGAATTCCAGGAATGATGGGGAGAATGATAAAGAACATTTGGACAAAGATCTGTGAGAAAGAGAAACAAAAATGATATTATCGTCAGAATATACTACCTGGACATAAAGAAGACATGGATTAGGAATCTCAGGTTGGAACGAAGGAATAAAATAAAAATGATGATGGACTTCAATTATCTGGACACCTACTGGAACTCTTCCTACCCAAAGAAGAACAGGTCATACATAATTGCTTGGCTTGCCTTCATGATGATTTCACCCTTCAAAAGATAGAATAGCAATGAAGGAACTGCTATTCTGAGTCTTGATCTTACAAACAAGTGAATTAAAGTAGATGGGAATCTTAGGGAGGAAGTGACAAGTACTTCTTAAGATTTTTGAGATAGGGGAGAAGACAAACATTGGCCATAGTCTCAAATTGTATCCTCTCTTTGGAAAGAGCTGATTTCAGGAGGATTCAGAAGAAGACTGGATAGAATCTAGGAGGGTTAGTAAGCTCTTAAAAGTGGGATTCTGTCCTGACAAAGAGAAATATTTATGCTGAGGAGAAAAAAAGGAATTGCATAAAGAGACCAGTGTAGGTGCACATGGAATTTATCAACCAAAAACATATCAGAAGGTGAAAACAAGGGCAGTTAAGAAGAGAGCAACAAAAGTCTGGGACCATCTTGTAAAAATTATGTATCAAAAACTAAATCGGAAGCCAGCGAGGAAAGATAAAGGCAATGAAAGGAATTTTTTGAAATCTCTGGAAGTCAATCAAGCATTACCGTTTAGGGCAAATGAGAAGGGAAAGGCTGATCTACTCTAATCATTTTGCTTTTGCATTCTTTCATAGGGAGAATGATCTTTGGCCTGGAAAATACAGGACAAAAATCATTAATAACAGTTGATATCCAAATACGTAGGAAGAAGAAAGTAAGGGAGTGCCTAGTCTGTCCTTGATGAATTCAAGCCACCAGAACCAAGTGAAAATACAAACAGCCTGGAATACTAAAAGAAGGTGGTATTTTATTGAGCCAATTAATGATCTTATTTAATCATGAAACTCAGGATATATCCGAAGGAGGTCAGTGAAAGAAAGAAAGATCACCTATAAAAATGTTTATTAAAGCACTTTTTGTGGTGGCAAGGAATTGAAAACAAAAGAGATGCCCACTGATTGGGGAATAGCTACACTAAATTGCAATGTACATGAATTCAATGAGTTATTACTGGGCCATGAGAAATGATGAAGAATTCAGAGAAGCATCATAAAAACTTTTTATGAGCTGATGCAGAATAAAGTGAGCGAAAGTAGGAAAAATAATATGTAAGATTACTAAAACAAAGGAAATGAAAAAATTAACTATGCTGTATGATTGTAATGATTAAGTTATGATTTGGTGAGGAGCTGATTTCTCATCTCCCTCCTTTCTTTAGAGAACTATGAGTGTGAATTACTGAATATACTATGAGACTAGAATGATACATTGACTGGTTTTGCTGATATGCTTTTTTTCTGGTCATTTCCTTTTTGTTTTCCCAAGGAAAATTTGCTGGGTAAGGGAGTGAGAAGGAGTGTATTTTGAAATGAAAGTAATTTTAAAACAAAATATATCAATAGATGTTTTTAAAAGAAAAAGTGTTTCATTGGCTGCAATTAAATTTGGAAAATTAAGTTACAGAAATAAATGTGGTTTAAAAAAAAGATTATGAAAAATGAGAGATGTGCTGTGTGAGTGGTGATGGGAAATCCTAATTTACTAAAAATTTGGAAGAAAGTTCAGTCTGTAAACTTGTAAGTCAAAGAGTTCGACTTGGATTCCTGGCAGCATTTTAAAAAAGGAATTTTTGTCTAACAAGATAAAGTTTAACATGAATAAATGTGAAAATCTTACACTTTGGCTCAAAAAGTCAGCTTCACAAAAAAAAGTATAGAGGGAGGTATAGCTAGACATCAGTTTGCTTTAAAAAGAATTGCTGGTTTTAGTGACCTGCTAGCTCAATATGAATCAATATCAATAAAGCAGCCAAAAAAGGTGATGATAACATTGGCTACATTGACAGGCATGGTATCTAGAACATGAGATTTAATAATAGTGTTGCCTAAATTCTTCCCAGGTCAGACTCAACCTAGGCAGGACTTGTGTTCAGTTTGGGAAGCCACATTTTAGGAATAATGTTGGTAAGCTAGAAGAGTATTCATACAAGAGTGATGAAGCTGCTGAGGGGTTTTGAAACCTCTTGTTGAATATCATTTGAAGGAACTGTATAATGGTCAGTTTGACTCTATAGACCATTATCTGCAGAAATTTCGAGGGTTTTCACATAGAAGAAGACTTTAGTTTGTTATATTTTGCACCAGGTCACAATTAGGAGAAGTAGAAGCAAATTTTGCCAGAATGGAAATCCTTTTTTAAAAAATGAGAGCTATCCAAATGGGGTTTCACATCACTAGAGATCTTTCAAAGACAGGATGATCTCTCATAGAAAATATCATAGAGTTCATTTTTAGTCATTTAAAGGTTGGACTCAGTGGTTTCCTGGGTTCTTTTCAATTCTAGAATTAGTTGATTCTGTGACTTAATTTCCTACCATGAGCAAGTCACTTCAGTTACTTCAACAGTAAAATTTGGGGATGACACTATGAGTTTTCTAACGTCGTTTCCAGTTCCAACACTATTGAAAACCTATGCTGTGAAATAGCTTGTTTGTTCATATTTTAATGACACTGTAAGCTACCATTATTTCTGAAATAGAGCCAAAGATGAACTGAGATGCTTTGCTGTCCTCTTAATAGTCTCCATTATGCATCATTCACTAGCTGTTGTGAAATTTGTGACTGTTACATTTTATCCAAGCAAACACTGTAAAAGGGCTTTAGGACAATTAATTCTTGATTCCTGCCTTTCACAGTTTCTCTTCAAGCTCAGATCTTTTCTTCACGAATACTTTCATAGTGAAAACTATTTCATTAGAGTTTCATATTTTTCCCCCTTGTTAGGGTTATACTCAGCTTCGCTAGATTTGTTAAACTCTCTTCTCCTTTTTTATTGGTAGCCGCTATGTCTTAAGTGATTTTAACTGTAGTTCCTTAGTACTTAAATTCTTTCTTCCTAGTTCCTGATGGTATTTTTCCCGTTTGATTTAGAATCTCTAGATTTTGGCTATGATATTCTTTGGAATTTTTTCCTATTGAGGTTTCTCTTGCCCTTTGGTTCTAGTAGGTCTGGGCACTTCTCATTCATAATTTCTTAAAATATGATATCCAAGCTTTTTTGTTGTTTATGGTTTTCACATAGTCTGATGATACTAGATTTTCTTCTTCTCCTCCTCCTTCTTCTTCTTTTTAATTAATTTATTTTTAATTTTCAACATTCACTTCTACAAGATTTTGAGTTCCAAATTTTCTTCCCATCTCTCCCCTCCCCCACCCCAAGATGATATACATTCTGATTACCCCTTCCCCCAATCTGCCCTCCCTTTTATCATCTTCTCTTATCCCCGCCCCCTTCTATTTTCCTGTAGGGCAAGACAGATTTCTATACCCCATTGCCTGTATATCTGATTTCCCAATTGCATGTAAAAACAACTTCCAACATTCACTTTTGAGTTCCAAATTCTCTCCCTTGCTCCCTCTCTACCCAACCCCACTGAGAAGACAAGCAATTTGATATAGGTTATAATATGTAGTCATGCAAAACACTTCCATAATATTCATGTTGTGAAAGACTAACTATATTTCCCTCCATCCTCTCCCACCCCCATTTATTCTATTCTCTCCTTTGACCCTGTCCCTCCTCAAAAGTGTTTGCTTCTGATTACCCCCTCCCCCAATCTGTCCTCCTTTCTATCATCCCCCCCAACCCCCGCCTTATCCCCTTCCTCCTACTTTCCTGTAGGGTAAGATAGATTTCTATACCCAATTGAGTGCGTGTGCTATTCCCTCCTTAAGCCAAATCCAATGAGAATAGGGTTCACTTACTCCCTCTTACCTCCCCCTTCTTCCTTTCACTGTAAAAGCTTTTTCTTACCTCTTTTATGTGAGATGATTTACCCCATTCACCCACTCTCTGTCTCCTTCTCCCAGTGCATTCCTTTCTCACCCCTTAATTTTATTTTTGAGATACTATCCCTTCATATTCAACTCACCCTGCACCGTATATACATGTATATATGTTCCCTCCAGCTGCCCTAATAATGAGAAAGGTCTCATGAGTTACAAATGTAGGAATGTAAACAGTTCATCTTTAATAAGTCCCTTATAATTTCTCTTTCCTGTTTACCTTTTCATGCTTCTCTTAAATCTTGTATTGGAAAGTCAAATTTTCTATTCAGCTATGATCTTTTCATCAAGAATGCTTGAAAGCCCTCTATCTCATTGAATGTCTATTTTTTCCCCTGAAGGATTATACTCAGTTTTGCTGGGTAGATGATTCTTGGTTTTAATCCTAGCTCCTTTGACCTCCAGAATATCATATTCCAAGCCCTCTGATCCCTTAATGTAGAATCTGTTAAAATCTTGTGTTATCCTGATTGTATTTCCATAGCACTTGAATTGGTTCTTTTGGCTGCTTGCAATATTTTCCCCTTTACCTGGGAACTCTGGAATTTGGATACTATTCCTAGGAGTTTTCCTTTTGGGATCTCTTTCAGGATGTAATGATAGATTCTTTCAGTTTCTATCTTATGCTCTTGTTCTAGAATATCAGGGCAGTTTTCCTTGATTATTTCTTGAAACATCATGTTTCAAGGCTCTTTTTGATCGTGGCTTTCAGGTAGTCCAATAATTTTTAAATTATCTCTCCTGGATCTATTTTCCAGGTCAGTTGTTTTTCCAATGAGATAATATTTCACATTGTCTTCTATTTTTTCATTCTTTTGGTTTTGTTTTATAGTTTCTTGATTTCTCATTGAGTCATTAGCTTCCATTTGCTTCATTCTCATTTTTCAGGAATTATTTTCCTCAGTGAGCTTTTGGACCTCCTTTTCCATTTGGCCAATTCTGCTTTTTAAGGCATTTTTCTCTTCATTGGCTTTTTGGACTTCTTTTGCTATTTGGGTTAGTCTATATTTTAAGGTGTTATTTTCTTCAGTAATTTTTTTGGGTCTCATAGTAACATATTGACTCATTTTTCATGCTTTTCTTGCATCACTTTTACTTCTCTTCTCAATTTTTCCTCTACTTCTCTTATTTGATTTTCAAAATCCTTTTTGAGCTCTTCCATGGCCTGCAACCAATTCATATTTTTTTCTTGGAGTCTGGATGTAGAAGCTTTGACTTTGTTGTCTTCTTCTGGTTGTACATTTTGATCTTCTTTGTCCCCAAAGTAAGATTCTATAGTCTGAGTTTTTTTCCCACTGTTTGCTCATTTTCCCAGCCAATTGAATGACTTTTTAACTCTTTGTTAAGGTAAGACTCTGCTTCCAGTATGGAGGGTGTACTGTCCCAAGCTTTAGAGATTTTGTGCTGCTATTTTCAGACATACTTCTAGAGACCTGTAAATTGTCAGTTCTTCCAAGGTGGTATGATCAAAGCAGAGGTGTTTACTCCTCTTATGGCCTGTGAGTGACCATGAGCATTTTTTTCTGCCTTGGAAATGTGAGGAGGATTCCCTCTCCACCACCACCACAAGCTCTGCCACACCACCCAGTGCTCTTCCTTGCCCCAGAACTGCCACCCAGGACTGTGACCCAGATCCAAGTAGGGCAAGGCAAGAGAGTCCTACCTCAGTGCCAGCAAATAGATCCCTGCAATCCCCCTCTGACAAGCCCCCCCCCCCCCCCCACTGTCTGTGGGCCATGAGCTCCAGAAGAAGCCCCTGCTGCCACTGCCTCAACAACACTTACACCTTCTCTGCCGCCCGGGGACCAGGGCTGGACCATGCTCTTCTCTCACTCAGGTTTTACAAACTTTTCCTACTAACCTTCTAAGTTGTGTTGGGCGTGGGTGGGTTGAGAAGTCTGGAAACCACCACAGCTGCCCTGAGGCCTGCTCTGGCCCCATCTGTACCACTGCAGCCCATGCTGCACTGCATTCCTCTCCCACCTTGGTGCAACATACCTTTCCTGTTGACCTTCCAGTTGTCCTGGGCTGGAAATTTGTTTCATTCTGTCATTTTGTGGGTTCTGCTGCCCTAGAATTTTTTAGTCATTTTTTTCCATATATTTGGAGAGATTGGGGGAGAACTCAAGCAAGTCCCTGCTTTTAATCCTCCATCTTGGCTCCACCCCCACTAGATTTTTCTTTTGACCCATTTTGCAGCTCAATTACTTTTGATTTGAGATCATTTACATTTTCCCTGTTTCTCATTGTCCTATTTCTATTTGGTTCTAATTTTTAGGGAGTCTGTCCTTTGGATAAAGTTTTTTACTTCCTGTAGTAATTTGTTTATTCTTTTTCCACTTCTTTTCTTTTTTCTTTTTTTTTAATAATTAATTTATTTTAGTTTTCAACATTCACTTCCATAAGATTTTGAGTTTTAAATTATTTCCCCCTCCCTCTCCTCTCCCTTCCCCAACACAACATGCAATCTGATATAGGCCCTACATATACATTCCATAAGAAAAAGGAAACAAAACAAAACAACAAAAGAAAAGGAGAGCAAATAGTATGCTTCGATCTGCATTCAGACTCCAAAATTATTTTTCTGAATGTAGATAGCATTTTATATTCATGAGTCTTTTGGAGTTGTCTTAAATCTTTACATTGCTGTAGAAGAGCTAAGTCTATCAAAGTCAGTCATCGCACAGTATGGCTGTTACCGTATGCAATGTTCTCCTGGTTCTGCTCATTTCACTCAGCTTCACTCACTTCAGTCTTTCCAGGTTTTTCTGAAGTCTTCCTGCTCATCATTTCTTTTATTTATCTATCAATCAATCGTATCTATTTTTTAGTTTATAACATTCAGTTCCACAAGCCTTTGATTTCCAAATTTTCTCCTACTCCTTCCCCTCTCCCTTCCCCAAGATGGCATGCAATCTGATATAGGCTCTACATATACATTCACATTAAACATTTTCATATTAGTCATGTTGCAAAGAAGAATTACAACCAATGGAATGAACCACAAGAAAGAAGAAACAAAAGAAAAAGCAGAGAGAGCAAATAGTATGCTTTGATCTACATTCAGACTCTGTAATTCTTTCTCTGGATATGGGTAGCATTTTCCATCATGAGGCTTTTGGAGTTATCTTACAACCTTGCTTTGCTGAGAAAAGCCAAGTCTATAAAAGTTAGTCATTGCACAATGTGGCTGTGTACAATGTTTTCCTGGTTCTGCTCCCCTCACTCAGCATCAATTCATATAAGTCTTTTCTGAAGTCTTCCTGCTCATCATTTCTTATAGCACAATAATATTCTGCTACATTCATATATTACACTTGTTTAGCCATTCCCCAATTGATTGACATCCCCTCAATTTCCAATTCTTTGGCACCACAAAAAGAGCTGCTATAAATATTTTTGTACATGTAGGTCCTTTTCCCATTTTTATGATCTCTTTGGGATACAGCCCTAGAATGGTATTGCTGGGTCAAAGGGTATGCACAGTACCCTTTGGGCATAGTTACAAATTGCTCTCCAGAATGGTTGGATCAGTTCACAACTCCACCAACAATCCATTAGTGTTTCAATTTTCTCACATCTTCTCCAACATTTATCATTTAACTGTATTTTCATGTTAACTGATCTGATAGGTGTGATGTGGTACCTCAGTTATTTTGATCTGCATTTCTCTAATCAATAGCAATTTGGAGCATTTTTTCATGTGACTATAGATAGCTTTAATTTCTTCCTCTGAAAACTGCCTGTTCATATCCTTTGACCATTTATCAATTGGGGAATGACTTGTATTCTTATGAATTTGACTCAGTTCTCTATACATTTTAGAAATGAGGCCTTTGTCAGAGACACTGGTTGTAAAAATTATTTCCCAGTTTTTTGCTTCCCTTCTAATCTTGGTTGCATTGGCTTTGTTTGTGCAAAAACTTTTCAATTTAATGTAATCAGAATTATCCATTTTGCATTTCATTATGTTCTGTCTCTTTGTTTAGTCATAAATTCTTCCCTTCCCCATAGATCTGATAGGTAAACTATTCCTTGCTCTCCTAGTTTGCTTATAACATCAGTCTTTATATCTAAATCATTTGCCCATTTTGACTTTATCTTGGTATAGGATGTCACATGTTGGTGTACACCTAGTTTCTGCCATACTCTTTTCTAGTTTTCCCAGCAGTTTTTGTTAAATAGTGAATTCTTATGCCAGAAGCTAGTCTTTAGATTTACCAAATAGTACATTACTATAGTCATTGACTATTGTGTCTTAATTACTATAGTCATTGACTATTGTGTCTTACGTACCTAACCTATTCCACTGATCCACCACTCTGTTTCTCAGCCAATACCAAGTAGTTTTGATGATTGCTGCTTTATAATACAATTTAAGGTCTGGTACAGTTAGGTCACCTTCCCTTGCATTTCTTTCATTAAATCTTTTGATATTCTGGACTTTTTGTTTCTTCCAGATGAATTTTGTTACTGGTTTTTTAGCTCTGTAAAATAATTTTTGGTAGTTTGATTGGTATGGCACTGAATAAGTAAATTAATTTAAGTAGAATTGTCATTTTTATTATATTAGTTTGGCCTCCCCATGAACAACTGATATTTTTCTAATTATTTAGATCTGTCTTTATTTGTGTGACAAGTGTTTTGTAATTGTGTTCATATTGGCCCTGGGTTTGTGTTAGCAGGTAGACTGCCAAATGTTTTATAATGTCTACAGTAACTTTAAGTGGAATTTCTCTTTCTATCTCTTGCTGTTGGGCTTTGTTAGTAATATATGGAAAAGCCCATGATTTTTGTGGGTTTATTTTATATTCAGCAATTTTGCTAAATTTATTATTTCAGTTTTTTTTAATTTGATTCCCTAGGATTCTCTAAGTATACCATCACGTCATCTGCAAAGAATGATAGCTTTATTTCTTCTTTGTTTATTCTAATTCCTTCAATTTCTTTTTCTTCTCTTATTGCTAAAGCTAATTGGCTTGGAAGCAAGGAGAACAGGATGCTGAGACTCCCAAAAGATTTTGTGACTTCTCTGCATGCTAGATGGAAGGGTAGCAGAGCTGACAGAGCATTCCACAGACAGAGAACAGAGCTAATGAACTCCGTTTCTTATTCTCTGTTTTACTTTCGCCTCTCTCACTATTTGTTTTTATGTAGTCCAGGTTTTTTAAGTTTGTTTTGCCATTTGTTGTTTTTTATTCATAACTCTAGCCAGTTTCTGGATTAGGGACTTGGCCTGGATCAAACACTACTTCATATCTTCCCTTACTTCCCTTAGCTGCTTAATCTCTTCTTCTCCACCCCCCCCTCCCATTGCTTTACATTTATTTCTATACGAACATGTTGTTTACCCTGATAGATTAAGGACTCTTGCGTATTTATTTTTGTATTCCCAGTGCCAAGCATGGTGTTTATTGTTGTCCTGGACCTGTGAGTTCATTGACATAGGGTGCTCCTGATGAGGAGTAGCTAGGTGGCACAGTGGATAGTGTTGGGTCTGAAGTCAGGAAAACTCATCTTTCTAAGTTCAAATCTGGCCTTAGACACTAGCTGCGTGACCCTGAGCAAGTCACTTAATTTCAGTTTGCCTCAGTTTCTTCATCTGTAAAATGAACTGGAGAAGGAAATGGCGAACCACTTCCATATCTTTGCCAAGAAAACCCAAAATGGGGTCACAAAGAGTCAGACATGACTCAAGAAAAAAACTAAACAGATATAGTTTGCAAATCTGCAAACTATACTTAGAGTTGCCAGGGGTACTGAAAAATTAGTTGACTTCCACACTGTCACACTGTATGTATAGATCATAGGCAGGACTTTTGTTAAAACCCCTCTGACTTAAAGACTGTCTATCTAAGCATCTCAATATATACTTATTTTTTGATTAGTTAGAAGTAATATTAATAGACAAGATGAAGGAAGAAGTCAGAAGTAAAGTGCAAAAAAATAAAAAAGGAGGAAAGACTGAGCATGTAACTTTGACTTCCAATTAAATTTGTTCTTTAACTAGTAATTAAATGAAGAAATGTAACTCTTTCCATCTAGCCAGTAACTGTTATTGACAGAATGGTGCTTCTATATTTAGGCAGTATTCTTGCTGCATACATGTTCACCATTTCATATCAAGTAGGAACCAATTATGTTTGTCAATACTCCTCGTATTGGAGTTGCTCTGGGAAACAGTATATTCCAGGAACATTTACTTGCAGTATCTTTTGAAGTGTTTTTTTTTTCAAACTAGGACCAATTTGTAATCTATAATTAATAATAGAAGCAATACATTAACTCCACTTCACTGTAATGTACTATAGTTTGTGAAAAATTCTAATTATATCTAATTACAACCTGTATATCAATTTTATAGCTGCAATGCACATTTCACATGATCTTCTGTGCCAGGTTATGACAGTTTAAGGGTTTTGGAAGGGACAGAAGATGTAGAAATTCTGATTATGTGAAGCCATAATAATTGATCCTCTTGAACTAATCAAATTAATTATCAAGACAAACTAGGGAGTCTTAACTAATTTCCCTTAGACCCAAAAAAGAGCTCTAATTAGTAGTGTAAGCTCAAATTGTGTCTTATTTAAGTGGAAATTTTATGTGAATTGTTGCATTTGACATTTCATCTGAATCTTCTAATGAATCTGAAAAAAACCTATTTTCTAATTATTAAATTGCTTTGGTGTCCTCAGTCCTGAGAATCCATTCTCTTATTAAATTATGAAGAAGCTAAATTATGGAATAGTCAGAACCATGTGATGAAATTCTTTACAGCCTTTCTCTTATCTTTAAAAAAAAAATACTGGTTTGTGAATACTGTAATACAAATGGTTAGTCAACAAGCATATAAGTACTTGCTGTATTTAAGCCACCGTGTTAAGTTCTAGGGATACAAATACAAGCAAGCAAGACAGTCCCTGATTGTATTTCCAAGAAATATATGTTCAAATTTTAAAATTTCTTTTAAAATTAATTTGAATTTATTTTCTTTTTATTAATTAAATATTTTTTATCTTCTCTCTATTCTACCTTTCCCAATGGGGGAAAAACACGAGGAACATAAAGCCCTTATAACAAATATGCATATTCCAGCAAAACAAATTCCCATATTGATCCTACCCAAAAATGTACATCTCATTTTGCATCTTGAATCTATCACTTTTCTTAGGAATGGCTAGTATACATCATCATTAGTCCCCTGAAGGCACTGTTTTTCATTGCAATGACCAGAGTTTTCAAGTCTTTTTCAAGTCTTCTAAAGTTTTTTTGTCTTTACAATGTTGTGAGTAGTGTATACCTTGTTCTCTGGGTTCTCAGGGTTCTGCTTACTTTACTCTGCATTAGTTCATACCAGTCTTCCAGGTTTCTCTGAAATAATTCCTTTCTATAACACAATAATTTCATTCATGTTTTGTTCATCCGTTCCATGGTTGAAGGGAACCCCCTTAAATTCCACTTCTTTGTTACAATGACAAAAAAGCTTACCATAAGGATTTTTATACATATGGGTCCTTTTCCTCTTTCTTTGACCTTGTTTGGCTGTAGACCTACTTATAGTATTCCTGGGTCAGTCAAAGGGTATGTACAGTTTAATAATTTGAAGGGCATAGTTCCAAATTATTTTCTAGAATGGCTGGACCAATTCACAGTTCCACCAACAGTACATGAATTTACTTGGAAATTTTTACATTTTAATGGGAAAAATCTGGTAATGGAGGCCTAGGATATTGGCAAGAAGGAAAAAACACCCAGATAGTGAAGTTGGAAATAAAATGGAACATTGTTGGGGCCTTCCTGAAATAGTGTTCTGGGTGGGCAGAGTGGGATTCAGTCAAGAGGAGAATGAGGCTCAGGGCAAAGTGGTCTTTTTGGTTTTTCCCCCTAGACCACTCTATTGCTTTTATCTTCTGGCAATCAACAGAACAACTGCAACAGAGAAAACAGACAATAGATTTTTTAAAAAGTTTATTGTCACTCCCTTCCAAGCTCTTGACCAAATGGCTGTTTTCATTCAGACATAAACACAGTAAGTCAAATTCTGTCCTCTTCATGCAGACTCGTGGGCATTTCTTGTCTTTACTCCATGTTTGCAGAATTTCTCTTCATTCATATACCCAGGGAGCAAAAAGATGTAATTTGAGAAGATAGAGACAGAATTCACCCAATGTGTAGGATCTTGGGGGAATCCTCGATTCCTACTGATTTGGTACCAACATTTACTTCAGTGTTATAAAATGGCTATAGTACTTAATGTCATGATATTTGAGGTGTTGGAATGAAAAGGGTTTTTTTTTTTTAGTGATTTCTTATTTATTAATTCCTTTTGATTAAAAGTTATAATACGAGAGTAAAGTCCTGTTGATATCCATGTACTGGCATCTTGTCTAACATCTGACATAAATAATGACCAAAAAAAGTTAAGCAGCTATATAAAAATAATTTCCTGCTGTGTAACACCTAGCTTTGCATTATGGAAACTGACAAGAGAGGACAAATGAAATGTCACCAAAGATTAATGCAGCAATAAAAGTCTGTCAAAACCATTCTAATTTATTTTTTTTAAGTTCAAATGTTTAAGTGTTAATGTGAAGAAAGAGTCATAAGTCTTTGTACTGCCTAAAGGCTGACATGCCGTGTTCTGTAGTAGGAGTTGACTCCAGTCACAAGAAGTCATAACATGAGAGATTTTAGTTCAGGTGCTACTCTTCCTGCTTTTATTGCAATCCAGTATGGAAATAATACTTATGGCAAAAATGTTTAGGAAGGTATATGCATAAATCTCACTCTGCCTTTCTTCATAGTCTTAGGTTCCCCACCCCCAATGTTCTCCAATTTAATCTATAACTTTGTACATGTGTGTATTTTATCCAAGTAGGAGTATATAGTTTCTTCTGTGGGCTTGCCATGAATCCCTCTGCCGCCATTTACATTATAACTAAGGAACATGTTCTAAATTCTTTATCTAAAATAAAAAGGAATATGACAACCTAGTTTGTGTAATAATCTTCTGATAACCAGATGTGATGAATATGAGTTCTTTGAATAAGATATAGAAACTAAAAACCTAGAATTGAGGCATTAGCCGTCAGGACCTCTTAGATCCTTCAGATTTATCCATAACATTTTCCCTGCAATAATAATGAAAAAGAGGAAGTTAATTTTAACCTTAGCTATTAATACCCTTCTATTGCTCCCACAGTTCTGTATTTGGCCATAATATGTGTGACTGCTTTTGGTTTTTTTTCCATGAATGATAATGCCTTTGCTGAAATACTGTAGTGTCTTTTAAAATAAACAAATATATATGTGTGTATATATATATACATATATATATATATATATGTATATATATATATAATTTATATGGTTTCTAGCATTATTTCTCCCAAAATATTATCAGTGATTCAGTTTACTGATAACTGTTAAGGAATTCCAAATTGTTGTCTAACTAGGACCAGGGAAAGGAGAGGAATCATGATAGTTTTGCATTCGTAAAGTACCTCCTAAGAGTTAAGCTTGTGGTTTTTTTGTTTTGTTTTGTTTTTTTTTGGAGGGGGGAAGGCAGGGCAATTGGGGTTAAGTGGATTTCCCAAGGTCACACAACTAGTAAGTATGTCAAGTGTTTGAGGTCAGATTTGAACTCAGGTCCTCCTGACTCCAGGGCCAGGGCTGTACTCACTGTGCCACCTAGCTGCTCCTAAGCATGTGTTTAAAAAGATAAAACATGCTTTTCATAAGTTTAAAGTCTAATTAGGGGGACTATGACACACAAATAATTGTTGCAGAAGGCAAAAGGTGATCCAAGTGCAGAGAGACCCAAAGGAGCTGGAGAAATGTGAATTAATTGAGAGATCCCTCCCCTCTGGGAAGCCTTCATGAATGAGTTGGTGCCTGAGGGAGACTCTGAAGTAAGGGAAGGATTTTGAGGTGGTTCATTTCCAGGAATGGGGAACAGCATAAGTGAAAGTACAGAGTTAGAAGAGACAAGAATGGGGAACGGTAAGTAGTCCACTTTGGCTAGACCAAGAATAGCATAAGACAAGATCCAAAGGAGAGGTTGGAGCCAGATTATAAAGAGTCTCACATACCAAAATGAGTTTATACTTGTTGGTTTGTCAACAATAAATAGTCAACATATTTTCTTGAGTGCCTATGTGTAAAGTGTTCTTTCTAGACACTGATGTGTAATGGCTTTTCACCTCTAAGCTATGCTCTTATCTTGAGTAAATGCCAACAATTTTGAAGAAGTAGCATTTGCAGAACTTGGGTCTGAAAACATCCCCCCTACAATATCCCTTCTAGAGGAGAGCTGAAGCTAAGGGTCCAGAATGAGACAGTAGGATGGAACCTGAAGCATTTGTGGGAGTAAATCTCAAGACAAGAGAGTGAACTATCAACAGTCCCTGATTCCTTTTCAATAAAAGCCTTTTTTGCAGGGTGGGGGTAGGAAAATACTTTGTAGAATTGTCAGTCAAGCTTTTCCCCTTCCCATTTGACAAATTACAGACCATCTTCTTCAGCAAAACGAAAATAAATTGGAAAATGCAGCAAGTAATCTGTTGCCATTCTGCTCTGATTTTCTTTTGGGGACAGTGCTGGAGGTTACTATCCTAATACTGTATTCACCGTGTTTCCTTTTGTGATATAGTTTCCATATTTTGTGGAATGTTAGCATTGTGGAATGTTAGCATTAACAACCCTAGGAACACAGACTTTGGAATTTGTATGTTATCCAAGTAATAGAGAATTGAACTTGTTATCCTAATGTAAGAATAATTAATTTTAATTTTAAGTGATTGATTCTAATTAAGTGAAGTTTAAATAACTTAAATAATTTTTTCTTAATTAAATAAAGTGATTAATTTTCTTTACCATAAAAATGGTTTTAAAGTGTTTGATCATCTCATTCCTTTTTCAGATTTCTGAAATGGCCATTTCTAAGCAGCTTAATTTAAATATAAATATATGCAGTAAGATTTTGAGTCTACCATCCCAGGATGTATCCTACAGGTCATCTGCCATTCTGTTACTTGAATCAATAACATATTCATTTCCTATTTCTGAGTTCTAAAACAATTCAGAAGTTTGCTTGGATATTAAGTACTAAAAATTCAAGTTCTTTCTCATTAATTAGTTAGCTATTAGCCCCTACCTCAACTTATTAAATTTTATTTAATAAACTAGAGAAACCTCTTTGCCTATAAGCAGTTGTTTATCTCTGTATATGTCAAAACCCTCAAACTCCTAGGCTTAAGTAAATGTCAGAGTTACTGGCTTTACAACTTGTTTAGCAAGGTAATAAATAATAAAACAAAGATATAAATAATTATTTGTAATATTTTAGCTGTGAGATCACAGCCATTAGTCATCACTTCTACTTGAATTCTCCTCACTCCTAAAACACAGTCCCACCATTCAGTATCTCCAGATAGCAGCAAAAATTTCTCAAGAATCCCTTCCTTATTTTTAACAATGTAAATTCAGTCCCAATAGGAAATGAGTTACTTCTCTCAGTCTTTTTAGTTTCTCCCCAGCCATGACAGGTAAGTATCCAAAGCAACAGTTAAAACTTCCCAGTCTCCTCACTTCTATAGTGCCTGGCATAGAATAAGTGTTTAATGCAGCCAGTCCTCAACTTAGGGGACGGGGAGCAGAACAGTCCTAGAAAAGAGCACAGAAGTAAAAAATTCAATTATTGATATATTGAACCTATGGGAAATCGGAGGGTTAGGTTCCCATCACCACCAAAAACTATAATCTTTCTCTAAAGATTGCTCAAAACACACTTTTCTGCATGCAATTTTTATAACAAAACATTAATTCTGATAATGTGCTCTTTTCTTAACACAGTTACCACGAAATTACCCATAAAATGCAGTACACAAAATAAAATTGGTAATATGCAAAACATTTTTTTCTCATTAGTAATTTCCAAGAATTCTGTGACCTGTGTTCTTTTTGCAAATATAACGAACCTTCGATTTACTAACATTAAACTTGCAGCCCATGGTGACTACAGGCATTCTGGCACAAAGTTTATCTAACGCCTTTGTTTTCTCACTAAGCCTCATCACTCACTTTACGGGCTTGGGCTTAGAGCCCAAAGGACTTGCACTGTGCTTTGGGGGCATAAGTACAAAACAAAACTTGGAGTTTTAAAGGCAAGCAATGAAAATATGCAACAAATGCATGGGGAGCTCTTTACAATGGTAGGTTGAACAAGACCAGTGAAGCACCTACTAGAATACCAGCCACTCCACAAACTTGCATGCATCACGCCTTTCATTTTTTTCTCTACTGCACTTAGCCATGAATGTGCACAATTGCCAACCTGAAAGTGAAAATGAGGTTACTAATAAAATCACAGAGTTCTTGAACTGTGCCGAAACAGTGTGAGAATGTTGAAAATCGACTATAAATGTTTATTGATTGATTCCTTAAGGAATATTCTTTGTAATGAATGATTCTCCATAAGAGAAGAGGTAAAACAGTTTTATGAGGAAGGAAGTTCTCTTTATGTTCTTTTTCTCATTCTGTCTCTTGGTCTCCCATCACCTCTAACAGACGTTAGAATGAACGGTTAAATTGTTAGGTCTCCCATAAGTTGTATTAAGGACCGAATCAACTCCCAACACCTAAGGATCTAAAATTTTGATAAATCGATGAAATACAAGTTTTATTGTGAGAACAACATTTTAATTAGGAAGGAAGACAGTGGTTTAGGGCAACAATAGCAAAAAAGATTAAATAAGCTAATCACATTTTTATAAAGAAAACAAGTGGTGATTAATGAAGACTCAAGAAGGGACAGGGGAAAAAAAAACCCAAGTTTTGGAGAAACTTTTATTACTTGGTTGATATAAAAGGTTGGAGGTAGGAGTAACATAAAAGAAGATTACTGCTAAGGCAGCTGGATATAATGCTGGGCCTGGAGTCAGGAAGACTCATCTTCCTAAATTCAAATCTGGCCTCAGACAATTAACTAGCTGTCTGACCCTGGGCATGTCACTTAACCCTGTTTGCCTCAGTTCCTTATCTGTAAAATGAGCGAGAGAAGGAAATGGCAAAGCACTCCAGTATTTTTGTCAAGAAAACCCCAGTGGGGTCACACAGAGTCAGGCTCGATTGAATAACTGTAACAATGTTACTTATGCTGCTACTGTGGCTGTGTAAGACCAATAACACCAGCCCACAGGAAGGTTGCTAGCACAGGTTCTTTGATCTGCTTTTCTAAGGACAGCAACTTTAAGGGGTTAACAATCTTACTTTAATTAAACATACATACATCATTCACCTAGTTCAAGGGAAAAAAGCCAGCACCCTAAACTTCAGAGCAAACACAAATAGAAATTACAAGCATACCTTATATAAACAGAGCAAAATAACACAAATCAGCAGACAGGCTTCGAGCTGTCTGTCCAACCAATACATCAACAATTACCAAAGAGAGAAGCACCAACATCTGGGTTTTTCAAAGCTGGGGGGCTCCTTAATGGCCACCCAGAGTCTCATCACACAACCCTCTTCCAGTGAGTGAGAGCCCCAAAACAAAATGTCAACCTCAAATTATATATACCCTTCTCAGGGTCAGAGGGTGTCACAATCATGCGACCAAACCCATGTGACCTAAGCCTTCCCTTGGCTTAAGTAGGCTATCAAAGACTCTTGATCCAATCAAAGAATTTTGATTGAAACAAAGGCAAGACTCATCGAAGGCACTTGATTACTTTAGTGCTGAGAAGCTCTCAAACAAAAGACAACAAAAAGTCCACTTTGGTTACAATTACATTTGAAAGGCAAGGCTCATCAAAGGTACTTGATTACCTCAGTGCTGAGAAGCACTCCAAAACAAAAAACAAAAGATCGCATTTTACTCACCTATTCAAACAAAAGCAAAAAGCCCTACCCTGCTTACCATCACAATAACAAAACCAAAACTATTAAAACTAATTCCTTCACTTAAGTGAAAGTCATACTTCAGCCTTCCAGAAAGCAGCCAAGAAACTTAATTTGCCTCATTGTAAACTTCTTGATGGCAAGGACTATGTTTTATTCCTCTTTATATTCCCAACAGTGCTTAATATGGGTCCTTGCATCTACAGATTCTCAAGAAGTGTGAAAAACAACCTAAGAGGACAGAATTCCATGTAATTATCATAACATAAAGCTTATTCACTTTCTCTTCCCTTCCCCTAAAACCTATCTGATTTATTCCATTAGGAATACAAAGCCATTCTCAAACCCTCACCTAGAAAATTGCATCAAATATCAGAAGCAGCAGTGAGAAATAACAGGCAGGAAGAGACAAAAATTTTAAAGGCATAATTGTACAAAACCATTTAGAGTAGGGTCAGTCCTATCTACCTCAGTGACTCCTGAAAGTATTCACCTTGTTTTATGGCTCAAATATTCAAGTGGATATGTTGTCTTATCAATTCGAGAACTCTAGAATGCAGATCACAGCCCTTTAATGGCTACTCATTTTTGTCCGTGCCCTCCCAATAGTTTCCCAGAGAGAGTTTCCCCACCATTCTGGGGATCTTCCACATTTGCTCCTGACATTCATAAAGAGTGCCAAGTGGAACATTCTGGTCATCCCTACTTTTGGCCACATGACACCTGTTCTTCACAGTTCCTCATTGGATATATGTTACAGTCTGCTCACATTTGTCATGCACACACCTCTGCTTTGCCCTCTCATGAATGTGACATCCGTTTAGTCTTTTGAAGGCAGTTGTATTTCATGATTCAGTGGCATATAGTAGCTCCAGGGGAATATTAGTATTGAAAAAGTGAGTCTTTGTTTTATTAGAAACTTGAAGTCACTAAAGCAACTTTGTGATTGCCCAAAAGCTCCTCTCTTTTCCACCTATTTTGGGCCTAATTCATCGTTCTTATGTTATATATGTGTGTGTGTTGTTGTTGTTAGCCAAGGTCTACTGGGCATCCATACATTTAAAACCTGATCAATAGGTATTCTTCCATCCGGTTTTTCTTCTGTGGGTGGACAGGCCAAAATCTTTTAAATGATCACAGATATCTTCCAAGAGGCTCTAGAGTATTGAACTGTCGGATAAAATCGGTAGCACAAGGTCATATGCAAATAGGAACTTCTTAAGGACCTCACTATCCACAAAGGATCCCTCTTTAATCTCAGCTCTCCATCCTGTTCAAGTGGTGACAATCTTTTCAGGGAATACATTTTTCAGTTTTATGCCTTGCCTAATGTTTATTATCAGAGGATTGAAGGACTGGGTTATTCTTATTGCTATGTCTTCCAACTAATCATGAATGATTTTGATGTATGAATGGGATTGTTGTAAAAGAACCTATAAGGTGTGTTCTGTAGAATGAATTTTTTTCTCTAATCAATAAGCAACAAGCATAATGGGATCTTGTATTCTCCCCCTCTCTCAATTATGAAATGGTAAGGATGTGGTCTATTGTTGATTATCCCTTGTGAAAGCCTGTATGTGTTTACCTACTAATCTACTTATCAAGGATGGCTTCAATTCATGTATAGCTGATTCCACTAAAGATATTGTGTGGATGAGAAAGTATATAGGTTAGTAATTACTAATGTTCTCTTGTTTACCCTTTTTTAGGTATTAATAAGGTCTAGGATTTCCCCACAAATCGAGTAGCTTCCCTTCCTTCAGATATCTTGCTGTTATCTATTCCTCAGTGCTTTCACAACTTCAGCCCATTGTTTATAGTACAGTATAGTAATAAATACTCATTAATGACATTAATAGTAACAGTGTCACATAACAAAAAGGTTAAATGATGTTTCACATTATGTTTAAGAAGGCAGGCAACTTGTGTGATACATCTTAGAAAACTGCCATCAAAAGTGGTTAATTTTTTAAATTAAGGAAATAAAAGGGTGAACTTCAATTAACCAGAAACTCACTTATGTGAAATAAATGGTGGTGCTGGATAAGTAAGTTACTTAATTTAGGGGTAGGGACAGTATTACACAGACATAAATGAAAGAGAAACCATGTTATTTCTCAAATTAGGTAGTCTAGAGAAGGATATAGAATTCCTAGCTGTCCCCAGGAGCCACCAAATAGCCCTTTCCCACCTTTTCCTTTAATAATTAAAAATTTAGACTAAATCAAGGAAATGGAAAAAATTTCAAAGAATGAAATCTCAATGCAGGTATTATTCCAAGACTTATTGAGAGGCTACTCATTTTTGCCTACTTCGTTGGAGACTTTTAGAAAGTTATCTAAGGTCATAGAAGCCTTCTGGAACTAGAGTGAGGTGTGAGGTATCATTTCTTGATTACCTAGATTATTTTGAACCCTTATCTTGAGATCCTTCATATTTGTTGAAACAAAGCATCTATATTTAACACACATATTTAGATTTTCTCTTTAACTTTTTCCCCCTCTTGTTTTTATTAGACTTACTCAGTATTATGATTTTTATAAAAAGTTCACTTGAATAAACACTCCCAAATGAAGTCTCCCAGTGGAATACAGATGTACCTGGAATCTCTTTTGGAAACTAAAGACAGGTTATTTCAACCTAAATCAATAAATAACTTAAAATTCAGCTCTGGTTTTCAAGAGCAATTTTAAGGTACCACTTTGTTCCTTTTGGAAATTTGTGGGATAATTTCTCTTTTGCTGTGCCCATCTTAAGAAATACTTTTCTCTTCTCCTTGCTACTACTTTAAGGTCACAGACATACAAAGTAGACAACATAAAATCTCGTGGTAGGAATTGTATATTTGTGCTTTTCCTTCCAACAAGTGCTAAGATTTTTTAAATGAATGGCTCCTTCTATAGCATCTAATACAACTTTTAAACAACTAAAGTATTTTCTTGTTGCTTGGCATGATGTACGGCACAAGCAGAGCATTCAAAATTTCTGTTTCTAGTACCTAACAAAACTTCTGAAAAGCTTCTCAAAAGCCCATTTCTATGCCCTTGTACCCTCCTCATTGAAAAGGAATTTGGGTTCTCCTGAACTACAGTACTCTTTCCAAGTGGTCATCATTGGAATTTGTTCTTTTCTGAAAAATGGTAGCTGACGGTCTGCTGTTAGCCATCTAATTGCTCCATAACTATGTTGCCTGTTTTCATACTATCACTGGGCCAAGAGGTAAGTCATGATTACCTCTTCTGGCAGGCCAGAAAGCATAGAGTTCTGATAAAGTCAGCCATACCAACATATTCTATTGCCAGCATCATTCACACATAAACCCACACCAGGCAGTTGCAGTCTGTCTATGATGGCCTTCCTGGGATAGTCGTTATAATCTCTTGTTATCCTTACTTGAGACAAGGAAACGATTTTGCATCCCAGAGGTTCTGATATAAGGTCTCCTTCACAGAGCTTCTTAGGGGAGCATTGAAATGGGCTATTCTGTGTTTAAAGTACCAATTCTAGCCTTTTCACTGCTAAACACCAATTTAATCCAACTTTCTTCAGCTGGTTGCCATGGGTGGTTACATCCTATGAGGTTTCGGTGTTGGGTGCCAGCTTTTGAAATAATTGTCAGTTCTTTCTAGGATATAGAGACGAAGCGCTTAACCAGGGGTATGCTGGCAAATCTTTAACAACTGGCTCTCTGGAAGAAAAACCCCAAAGTATCCATGGCACATTCTTAAGGCTAACATGCATTATTAACATTTTTTTCATCACTTTCTTAAGTCTAGGCAATCAACAAAGCAATAAGTCAATCCCTAATTTGTAGCATTTGCTGATTTCTGAGGTATAGCTGTTTACACTGAAAAATTTAACAATTGGCTCTTGACATACACTTTGAGCTGGCTCCAGAATACCTCTGCATGATAATAAGTAAATGGATGAAATTTGGATTTTGGAAGGTATCAAAGATAAATTTTCTCTTTCCCCTAAGAAGAGTCAAATTCAAGAGAATATCTTGAACATAGTATGGGTTTCTAACTTTAAAAAAATCCCTATAAGCTCTGCAAAGTGAATAAAGCTTTAGTGTCACTTAATCCTCTGTGTCAGTGTAGGAATTGAGGCAGCTTTAGCTGAAAGAAAAATTGAATTTCTTCCTTCAGTCCTGGTTTTTTATTCAAACACTCACTAGCATCGTCCTCGGCATTCAAAAATGTCAGAATATGACCACAATGTGTATTTAAAGACCCTGATGGCTAGTTAGCTTCCACAGCCATTCTTCCCAGGGCCTTCACTACTCTTCACTTGGTGTTCTGCTTTTACAGGCTACACAATGACCTTGCTCTGAATGACTGACTTCTGCATTCTGGATGTCATACACTACCAATATCCATTGGGAACATCTCTCAGATGTCCCAAAAATATTTCTAGCAAGAATAGGTAAAGGGTACAAGCAGACAAAGACAAAGTTGGGGCTTCTGGGATTTTAGTGCTTACTGTGCAATTCTACCCAGTATAGGCAAGAGATGAATTTTCTAGGTTTCTTGGTTTTCTTTTCAACTTTCAACTTTCCAACTTTGCTCTCCTTTTTTTTTCTTTTTCCCTCATTTTCTCTTGGTGATTCTGATCAAACCAGGCAATAATTTCTAATTTCTAGGAATTTACATTTCTGGGAATGTCATTTCTGATAGTCTTGTAGCTAGGATATTTAGTGGAACTTGAAGCCTACAATATAACAGAGTTCATTCCCTGCTCCTGTGTCCCCACCCCCATCCTTCACCCCCAACACACATATGTCCGAGTCAGGCAGTAAGTCGTTTATCTTGAGATCCATAAAATTTTTGTCTCTGACAATATTTGCCCAAAATGAGAAATTGTAAAATCAGTAAGTTCCTGTGAGTTTCAAACTCTGAAGAAGGCACCTAACTTTCTCCATCTTAAAAAATTATATCCTTCTGGAAGTACACATAATACCAGTGATGAAAGCTAGCATTTACATAGAGCGCTTTAATGTTTTCAAAGTGCTGTACATTTCGTGATCACATTTGATCCCCACAACAACCCAGAAGGTAGGTGCTATCTCCGTTTTGCAGATGAGGAAACTGAGGCTGAGTGAAGCTAAATGACTTGTCCGTGATCACTCAGGCAAGTAAAGCGTCTGAGGCAGGATTTGAACTCAGGTCTTCCTGACTCCAAGTTCAACACTATTCACTTAGGTACCTATATAACCATGACACTGTACAATACTTCCTTTCAGCAAACATCTGTGTGGATAGAAGCAATAAAAGCAAGAAGTATATTAACTCCTATTTTCAAATGCAATAGGTTCTGAGAAGTGAAGCCTAATTAATACCAACTGAATTTTAACCGCATTAACCACCTCAATGCTGCTACCTAATATAACCTAGGTACATTTTTCTTGGACATTTAGAAATACCCAAACAGTTCTGAGCTGGGTTTTATTTTCTTGAGTGGATGGATGCACATGTACACTACAACATTAATAAGAGCAGGTTAGCAAAAACAGAGCTGAAGGAATTTAGGATCTCACTTTTTTATTTTCCAAATGTAGAGGAAATAATGTCAGAACAGAGATGTAATACTAAGTGAGACTTTATGGAAAAAGAATTGAGCTTAAGATGGAATTGAATGGTTGCACTGAAAAAAAATGTTTTAAAATGCATGTGGGAAAAAAAATGCATGTGGCCCAATCCCATACTAGTGCAGCAGCAATTAAAATAAACTTTGCCTCCAGGAAAAGTGTTCAAAGAATTTTATGAATAGTCTTACTTTTGAACGCTGTCCCCTCGCCTCTTCAGCTGCATACCCAGAAGAACTAAATCTCTCAAATAGTGATTTTAGTGAACTATCCCTTCCATAAACAGGATCTAGCTAAATGCATGAGTTTTGTTGCTTTTTTTAAACTAGTTTTCTCCAAAAGATAATAAACTTAGAGAACAAACAGATGCCATGCAGTGCACGCAAGGATAATACATGGTGGTAAGGATCATTCAGGATTTACTTAAGACTGCCCCTGGGTTCTGAATGGTACCCTTGTTACCTGGAAATGTTTTCAGTGTAAGTTTGGCATTAACTTGCTGGAACAGGAGGAAGAATCAGTCCTTTCATAGCTGCCAGTTTCCAATCTGTTTATCCCAGACCAGTTGTAGTATGTAGTGTTGTAGACACCCATTCAGTCTGCACTGCCCATTGACAGGTCTCTGTGGCTCCAACTGAAAAAAAAATCCACAACAGAGCAGCATGCTCAGTCTTTGAATGCTGTTCAGATTTGGAAAAAAAGCAGTTTACCAGCTCACCCTCCTCTAAGACATATATCACACTAATGATTTAAATGACATCAACTGTCTTTTAGTATTTCCTGGAAAACCTTACTCATTATGGTCAGATGGTTATTTTTTAAGTTATTATGGCCCCCTTCTAAGAGTCTTGATTTGACAGCTTAAAAACCAAAACATTTGAAGATTAAGATTAAATGCCTGATGGATATAGGTATACTTTACAGTAAAAAAATCAAGGCTGCTGGAAGTACTCAATATTTTTCCCAAAAGAAATAGCCAGATTAGAATTTTGTATTCTCATTTGGCAGCAGCAACATTATTGTAGTTAAGAGAATTAGTTTTGCCCACCATGGTTTATTGTTATCGGGGGTTCTTCTGCAACCCAGGACTAAAGGGGGGGGAATAACCTGTTTCATTTTATTTTTTTTTCCAGTTCTCTCAGGCCAGGCACATCACAGCCCTTTGAAACGATCTGTATCCCTTACCCCACCCATGAATGTGCCAAACCAGCCTCTAGGACATGGATGGATGTCTCATGAGGACTTACGAGCTAGAGGACCCCAGTGCATCCCATCCGATCATGCCCCCCTGTCTCCACAAAGCAGTGTAGCCTCTTCAGGAAGTGGTGGGAGTGAACACTTAGAAGATCAGACTACTGCTCGTAACACATTCCAAGAAGAAGGTAGTGGTATGAAAGGTGAGTGAAAAAATAAGAACCCACTTGAAGAGATTACCTCACTTTATTTATAGTTAGAAGCCTAAAAGGAGAGAAGTCAGTCAGTCAGAGGAAGGCCTCCCAAGGTCTCAGTAGTGACAGCAAGCTTCCATCCCATCCTTAAGAAACTCTGAAATGTAGCCATCTGCATAGGGCTACATAAAACCCTAAAGCCAAGGTGGCAGAAACCAGAGGAAAGAGAGGTCAATGTACCCTTTTAACCACTGGCTTCCAGACTAACTACATGGCTTATGGATAGCAGGCATGATAGGTCCTGCCATGGCAGATATACAAATCCTTCACAACATACTGCTTTAGAAAGATGCAATGCTGCTATAGTGTGCTACCTTATTCTTTTAATCAAGGAGCTGTCCATAATTTAGGAAAAAAAAATTACTTCTGTTGTTCATAGCGAAGAGTTGCATTGGTGCTTTCTTTTTCCCCTTGTTGTCCCCCTTTATCCAAAGTACCCTTTAAACTCTTTTCTATGCATCTGTTTAAGGACATGAACATATCACTAAGTGTCTTCGGTAAAACTCTTTAAGTCTCAGATCTGAAGCCATAAGTGATAGCCTTCTGTGCAACATAAACAAATACCCCAACACTTACCAATCAGTTCACTCCCTTCACAGACATTAGGAGAATCAACCAGTCAACAAGCATTTATTAAGCTTTTACTAGGTGCTAGGGGCCATGACTACAAAGACAAAAAATGAAACTATGCCTACTGTCAAGGAGATTCTGTTCTATTGGGGAGTCAATATGTACATATATATAAGTATTTACAAAACAAATTATACAGAACAAATGCAAAATAAATTCAAACTAGTTAGGGAGGGAAGGCAGTTGTACTTGGGGGATCAAGAAAGTCTCTGTAGAAGATGTATCTTGAAGAAAGGAGGAGATGAGAAAGCAATGCATTTCAGGCATGGTTGATGGCAGTAGGGATGGAGTGCCATTTATTCAGAACAGAGAGAAAACAAGTTTAGCTAGAATACAGAGTGAGGGAAGGGAAGTAATAGGTAATGAAGCTGAAAAGATAAGTGCTAAGGAGTTTTTATTTTATCCTAGAGACTATAGGTTCTACCTTGAGTTTTTTGAGGAGAGGGTAGTGACATGACCAGATCTGTGCTTGAGGAAAATCACTTTAATAGCTGTGGGGAGGATGGATTATAAAGAGACTGGAGGCAGGAAGAACAAATAGGAGTCCATTGCAATAGTGTAGGTAAGAGATGATGAGCGCCTGAACTAAGATGTTATGGCTATGTGAGTAGAGAGAAGAGGAGTTGGATGAGAGGGGTGTGCCAGAGATAAAAACGGTGAGACATGCCCACTGAATAGACAGTTCACAGAATATGGTGAGTTAAGGTTCAGCCCAAGGTTAAAAACCCAGGAGACTAGAGGAATGAATGGGAGTTTGAGGGGTCAGATTGGAGAGAAAGATAATTGTGTTTTGGACATGTTGAAGTTGAGGTATCTCTGGGACATGTAGTTTGAAATGTCCAGTGGGGAGTTGGTGATGTGTGGGACTGAAGCTCAGAGAGAGACTGGGTTTTGGATATATGTATGTATCTGCGAGTCATCTGCCTAGAGATAATAATTAAATCCATGGTTGCTGCTGAAGTCACCAAGAAAGAAAATAGAGAGTGAGAGAGAGAAGAGAAAAGAACGCAGGACAGAGCCTTTGGATACATTTACAGATAGACATCTCAGTGTGGTCAATCATCCAGCAGAGGAATCTGAGAAGGAGCTGTCAGGTTGGTATGAGAAGAGCCAGGAGAGAGTAGGGCATCAAAACCAAATGAGTGAGAGGAGACAGCGGTCAGCAATGTCAAAAGCAGCAAGAGGAGGTCAAGGGTGGGGAGCGGGAATGAGGGACTGAGAAGCAATCATTATGTTTGGCAATTGAAAGATTCATTGGTCATTTTGAAAAGAGGAGTCTCAGTTGAGTGATGAGGTCAGAAGGCAGAAAAGAAAGGGTTGAGAACTAAATGGGAGTAGAAGAGGTAGAAGCAATGCTATTCCTAGGAATTTGGCTGAGAAAGGAAGGTGAGATAAAGGATGACAGCTTGAGAGGATGATCAGGCCAAGTGATTGGGGGTTTTTTTGGGTTCATTTGTTTAGTTTTTTAAGGATGAAGGAGGATTTGGGTATGTTTGAAGGCAATAGGGAAAGAACCAGTAGAGAGAGTTTGAACTCTAGAGAGCAAGAAGGAATAATTAAGAAGGTAGTCTCCAGGAGACAGATGTGATCAGGGGTACGTATTGGCCTTGGCAAGGATACAAGATAGTTTATTATCAGACGTTGGATTAAAGGATAAGAAAGACGAGGAGGAGGATGGTCAAGGGTTTTAAAATGAAGACAACAAGAAGCTCATGGAAAGTGGTCTCAATTTTCTCATTAAAGTGAAAGATTTGGTCCTCAACTGAGACAATGGGAGAAAAAATATGTGTGAGTTATTTGAAGCTTCAAACTGTATCTTTGGGTATAGGATAAGGAATCAATTAGGAAGGAAATAAAAGGATTGTCTTGCTCTACAGTGAGGGAAAGTTGAAGCTACATAACATAAATTTGTTTCAAAAATCTTCAACAAACAGGAATATTTCAACACACAATGGCCAGAAAAATATATTGTCTATAAAATCATGACTCCATTATATACAGATATATATGTGTGAATTTAATGTGGTCATACCAACCTTGCCCTGGTTTTCTTTGTTCAAGTCTGAACTTCCTCTCTTCTGTTATTTAAATGATCAATGATGCTATTTTCTTTCTTTTATCTTATTTACACCACTATCATTACCCCCACTCTTCCCTTCAAATTCTCCACACCCCTCAAATAAAAACTTTACTGTGTAGCAATTACAGATGGTCAAGCAAAGCAAAGTTGTGCAGTATTAGTCATATCTGAAAATGTATTCTGTATCGATTGTATTACTTCTCTACCAAAGATGGATAGGAATGCTTCTTTATCAATCTTTTAGAGAAGTGATTGGTTTTTAAGAGTTAAGAACATGTAAGAGTTCTTAAATGTTTAAAGTTCTTTTCCTTTACAATTTTGAGATCTTATATGAAGAGTTCTCTTGGTTCTGTTCCTTTCACTTTGTATCTATTTATACAAGTCTTTTCAGGTTTATCTGAATCAGTCCCTTTTCTTTCTTTCTTTCTTTATTTTTAATGGAGCAATACCATTCCATTGTAGTCATGTTCTGTACTTGATCACATGAATTTGTGGTGATCCCTGCGTGATCTCCTGCAGCTCCGATCAGTAACATGAGAGTAGGAGTAAAGGAGGCAGATGGTGGGAGTAATGAAGGATTTGAATTGGCAAGGGACAAGTGGAGATAGAATAAGAGGAGAAGGGATTCTGTAGTAGAGAGGGAAGCATGGCTAGGAAGAGAGGAAAGTAAAGTCAGAGGAGCAGTACTAAGGGTGTAGGAGGTCATGATGAGGGCAAAGAATAGGATTTCCAAACTGCCTATAGGAAGTTCAAAGGAAATGTGTATAATTTAGATCTATAGCTATGGAGTTGCTTATATATCTAGAAATACTTAGGGGAAAGTACTTAACAGATGTAAACTAAGAATAATTTGAGAAGGATGATATATTAGTCAGAGCTCTTACAGAGTGTCAGTGAGTGGATGGATGAAAAAGCAATTATTAAGAGCTTCCCATGTGCCAAGCATCGTGTGAAGTACTGAAGATACAAATAGAAAAGTGAGACAGTTGCACCTCTCAAGGAGCTCACAATCAAATCAGAGAAGACGACACATGTAAGAATGACTCAGTTTTTCCCTGAATTTCGGTGACATGAAAAAGGTTTCCCAATTCTGTGATTTCAATTGAAAATAATATCTGATGGAAGACTAAATCCTGAACCCCATTGAGCTGTTGTGGAAGCAGAGTACATGAAGGTATGATGTATAAGGTTATCCAGGTGGGTAGTGATGACTGGGCTAGGAAAAGGGGGCTGTCTGGTAGGCAGTTTTCTTTAGCTGACGTCTTTTCTCAAAGCTCATCCAGTCTAGTGCTGTTCCTGAGGTGTGTGATAGCTGGTGTTTCTACCATGTTCCAAAATGCAGTTCCTGTATCGTGTAAAAGATTTTTTTGGGTTTTTCTCTTGTTTGCAAATGGGTCTTAAGAAATTGGCCTTTGAAGGACATTAAGCGTAAAGCTAAAGGGTTATTTTGCTGTATAGAGAGTAGTGCTTTCTTAACCATTCTTAAGGAATATAACATTTTCCCCCAAACTAGCAACCCACTCCAGTCCAAGCCTACAAACATTTATTAAGGGTTAACTATGTGCAAATACAAGTCATAAAACACTTCCTGTCCTCAAGGAGCTTATTATATTCTGTTGCAGCTCAGGTGTCTGTGAGTCTGAAGTACCCTTAGTTTCATGATAGTGTACTAATCAGTAATGTGATTATCTTTTAAGCTGGATCATAAATAACCTGAGTGCCAGGTGCTGGCTACAGTCCTTCAACTCAGCTTGATTATTTGTGAAACAGGGTCATTGAACAGCTATGAGAAATCAGACTGGTGCAGTAACCATTGCTTTTGACTGTCTTCCAAGGGGGGACGTGGATTCAATATCTTAAAATCATATTTCCAAGGAAACGCACTTACAACTTGTGAGACTGTTTTGCAGGAATCCTCTGACCTACCTAATGAAGGTAGGTAATGATAGAATGTAATTTAATGTAATAAAATGACAAGTAATAAGGAATATTAATTAACTAAACCAGTATTTGGTTTTTATTCAAGGGGCAGTTCATCATCCTGCACTGGACCATTGGTCCTGTAAAAGTGGCCAAAGATATTCACTTCCTGTGTGATTGTTTTGGTGTGAAGTAAAGAATGAATGTTATGGATAGCAATTTATATGGAGAAGTGCCCATGAGAGCAGTACATAAGTGTTCAAGGAATAAAACTACTGAGAGTCTACACACACCCCATATAGGTTTGTTAAATTTTGTAGTCTAGCAAATCGAGTACTTTTTTTTTTGCTTTAGTTTTTTTTTAACAGCATTGGGAGAATGGTCTTACAAATGGGCACATTAGGGGATAAATGACTGCCTCTCTTCTCTCCCCAAACTTATGTGAAAGGTTTGAACTAGGGTATTTATAAAAGCCTCATCAGCAAAGTGAGGAAAACGTATAGTCGAGTATGTGTAGAAAAGATAAAAATGGAGTAAGAAAGATTCTTTTTGTGGGAAAAGCACATTTACATCTGGGTTGGCACCGTTTCCTTATAATAGGACTAATTACCTTCCCCCAGTGGACAGATTGAATAATATCACTACAGATCTTAAAGCAGTTGAATGAGTGATGCCCTACTCCAATATGGGGAAGACAGCTTATTAATGAATTGTTCTCCAGTTTGTTCTTGGATAATTCCTTACGGATTATCAGAGTAACTGTGAAGAAGTGGCCCCTAAACATCTTCAACCCCAAGGTCCTGTGATGGTTCTCGTTTCAAAGTGTGAATGTTAGTTTAAAATCTTTAAATTAATTTAAAGTTTTTGTGTACTGGCTTGAAGAAGAAATAGGAAACATTGTACTGCCTGTAACCGTAGCTTTTCTCTTTAAGAAGTTTGGGGGGAAGGATGTGTGTGTGTGTGTAATGTGTATGTACATATGCGTGTGTATACTTACAAACATACATACACATATGCTCCCTCTCTTTCCCTAGTGACTTAATAATTTTTGCAAGTATTATTTTTCAAGCTACTTTCTTGTTTACCTCAGTGTGCTACCTTCTATTTGCAATTTTTCCATGTGCCTAATTTATAAGAATAACAAGTAATCTTTATTAGAGTTTGTAAGAATCCCCAAATCTACAGGAAAAAATTTCTGCCTCCTTGGGAAAATAATAAAAAGTAACCATAGTGGAATTTAGTTTTTCATGAATTAGTCTTTTCCTATTCACAGCATAGCTAACTTTTTCTCTGTATTTGATTCACTCTTTACTGTTTAAAATAGGTAGGCCTTGATCCAGATAATGTGACTCAGATGTATAAACTGTTTTTTAAAGTCCCTCTTAGGGAGAAGATATTCAAGATCCCATGAATAAACAATGTTTTTTCATTCTTTCATTTTAAATGGAAATTGAATTCACCACCTTCTCTTCTTAGAACCATCAGAAACTTCTGCTTGATGGTCACCAATTTCTTTCCCAAATAGACCAATTTTGGACTCAAAAATTTATCAGCACTATCCTGTCTGGTTTTCCTCCTTTTTACTTTTCAGCAAATGTCAACATTAAAGTTTGTGTACTTTGTAGCACACATTTTATGTGCCTTGAAATAATGGTGGTGTTAATACTGAGAACGGAATGAAATTTGTCTACTTGAGATAGACACATGAGAGGGTAGGAAACTGAACTGAATACTCTTCTTTTTAACATCCCCTGTGGAAAGTACAATTTGTACTTGTTTAACCAAATGTGTGTTGGCTAAATATTTTTTTCCATTTTGTTTCTATATATGATTACAGTCATCTTCATTATTAGTTAATATTGAGTTTCACGTGTTTGGTAGCACTGTACTAGACCTTGAAACTTGAAGCTTGCATTAAATTAACAGGTTGTAGCAATATGAAATGTATGAAACAGCAACCTTGTAACTAACTTGGTAGGAAATATCTGAGGAGGGGATAGGACCAGGGACAAGACTTGTCACAGATTGTGCTTAAATTTGCTGCTACTTTAAGCAACCCTTTTCTGATGTTAGTTTTTTATAAAGGAATAGGCATTTACTAAGTGCCTATTATATGCCAGACACTACGGAATACACATATTTCATTCTATCTACACAATCAACATAAAGTTGTTGTTAGTTATTTTCAGTCATGCCCAACCCTTTGTGACCCCATTTGGGGTTTTCTTGGCAAAGATACTGAAGTAGTTTGCCATTTCCTTCTCCAGTTCATTTCACAGATGAGGAAATTGAGGCAAAAAGGGATAAACCCAGGAACCCAGGATCACACAGCTAGTAAGTATCTGAGTCATATTTGAACTCAGGAAGATGAATCTTTCTAGCTGCAGGCCTAGAGCTCTAGCCACTGAACTACCTAGCTGCCCTTGGATAAAGTTGATATTGTGTAGTATTTTCACATCATTTTTCACATCATTCCAGAGTCTCTTGCTCTTGAAATTAGTTCAGGTGGTTAGAAGTATCTTGCAGGGAAACAAATGTTGAATTTAGAGTTGGAAAGCCTGAATTAGAATCCTTGGTCTGTCACTAATTGTATGATCTTGGCTGAATAAATCTTTCAGCATTTCTTTTTCTATCCATAAAATGAGTAGGTAAATGGAGTTCTTTTTTTAAAAGAAGAAATTTCAGGCAGAAATCTTAGCTCACAAAGGAGCTAATTAAAGTAATATGTGACTAGTTACAACCAGCATTAGGAATTAATATAGAGGCAAGTTTTGCTTTCCCACATACTGACTTGAATTCATTTATTTACCTGAACATAAGCTTTTGCTAAATTTGCTTAATTTTCTTTCTTACAAATTACCAGCGTATTACTTGTAGATACATATTCTGGTATGTTCAGGGTTGGATTCCAAAACTAGTTAAAAGTCCTAAATTCTTTAAATTTGGGTATTCCAGAAAATCCCAAAGGTCATGATGTTTTTAACCTTTATTCATAAGACCGAAGTGCTTTAAGTATAGTAGTTTAGGGTACATGGAGGTTTATTCATGGCTTATTAAAATATTGTCTTGTAGAACTGAATGGAAGAATATGAAACCCTAGATGAAACTATAAACAATAATTTAAATTGTCTGTGCACATGTAGTCCATCTAGAGAGACATTTCATCAAGAGTGAACAATCTTTGCTCATCCAAAGGGCACCCTGTATATCTTTCTATAAAGGGTAAACAGTTGTGGCAGCATAGTGTGGTTCACAAAGAAACATCCTTGAAGTCACAAAGTCCTGGGTTCAAGTACTGTCTCTAATATGTACCAGCTATGTAACTGAGCAGATTATTAAACTCTCAGTGTCCTAGGCAACTCTCTAACTATAAATGAAGGGTTCTTAACCTTTTCTTTGTCATGGACCTCTTTGTCAGTCTGATGAGGCCTATGTTGTTGTTCAGTTGTTTCAGTCATGTCTGACTCTTAATGACCCCTATTTAGGGTTTTCCTTACAAAGATACTTGAAGTCATTTGCCATTTCCTTCTCCAGCTCATTTTACAAATGAGGAAATTGAGGCAAACAAAGTCAAGTGACTTGCCCAGGGTCACGTAGCTAGTAAGCATCTGAGGCTGAATTTGAACTCATGTCTTCCTGACTACAGCCTGGCACTCTATCCAATGTGCCATCTAGCTATGGACTCTTCAAAATGATGTTTGTAAATGCATAGAATAAAATACATAGGCTACAATGGAAACGAAGCACATTGAATTAGAATTATCAAAGTATTTTTCTTAAGTTCATGGATCCTTAGTTCAGAACCTATGCTATAATTTATAAATTATTTGCCAATTAGCAGCAGTGAAGGGAGTTTCTACACCAAAGTTCTGATGAAATTCCACGTCTATATTTCTTTCCAAAGTGGTAGAAAGTACCCCTGAAGACTTTCAACTATACTTTCTAAGCAGCTTTCTACATCTATGAGGTATGACACAGTAATGGTATGGCCAAAGTATCTCCTATTTCAATCAGCCAATCATTCATTAAAAACCTACTATGTGCCAGGCAGTATGCTAGGCCTTGGAGGATGGTAGGGGTAAAAAAAAAAAATGAAGTAATCCTTATTTGTAATGAGTTTACATTCTATTTGGAGTAGATCGTAAGTATCTATGTAAGTATATATAGCATAAATATAAATAAATGCAAAATAGTTTGGGAGGGAGAGTGTTGGCATTTTTATCTTTGGTCAATAAAATTGGAATGGGCTTCATGTTATTTTTTTTTTGACAGCTAAAGAAGAAAGATTATAGAAGTCCTAAGGGTATCTTTTCTTTCTTAACCAAATTCCTAGAAATAGATATCCACACCCTGCCTCTTCTCACTCAATTCTCAACCCTCTATTATCTGCCTTCTGACCTGATCACTCGATTGAGACTTCTCTCTCCAAAATTATTAACAATCTGTTAGTTGCTAAATCTGATGGTTGTTTTTCGGTCTTCATCCTCTTTGACCTCTCTGCTGCTTTTGACACCTGCTGGCCACCCTCTTCTTCTGCTTATTTGCTTCTCTGAGTTTTCATTACACCTCTATCTTGTCTCTTGTCATACTTGCCTGACAGCTCCTTCTCAGATCCCTTTGCTGGATGATAGATGCTAATCCTGTCCTAAGGTTCTGTGTCCCCTATCCTAAGGTTCTATCCTGGGCTCTTTTCTCTCCTCTCTTTCCGCTCCCTTTCTTATTGACCTCAGTAGCAATCATGACTTTCATTTCATCTCTAGATGAGTGATTCTCAGATATTCGATCCAAGTCTCTCTGCTGAGCTCCACTAACTTCCTGCTGGGCATTTCAAATGGGATGTCCCAGAGACATCTCAGCCTGAACAAAACAGAACCCATTATTTTTACCCTAGAATTTAATTTGAATAAAAGAATAAAAAAAGAAACCTTAGTATATGCTAAGTAGGTGCCAAGCACTAAAGTGCTGAAGATACAAATACAAAAAGTGAGGCATCTCTGCTCTCAAGGAACTCACTGTCTTCTCAGAGAACAGAACACAAATTAGAGGATTTAGTTTGCAGGGTGGATGGAAAGGCTTCAGAGGTCCTAGACATAGGTTAGCTAACCAGATAGCAGTGCCTAGGGGTCTGGAAGATGTGGTGGCAGGCAGATAGTAGGGCACGGTGACCCTCTATCTTACCAGAAGGTGCCTCTCAGTTAGTGAAGCAGTATGGGCAGTCATATCCTTCTTTCCTCTTTCCCCAGGGCCTTGGGAGAGGGAGAAGGGTAAAGGAAAGGAAGCAAAAAGGATTTCCCATTGGCAATTCTTTCCACCAAGCCACCCCAAGGATGCCATTATCCTTCCAGTCTCACAGGTTCCTAACCTTGGTGTTAGCCCCAACTTCTCACTTTCTTTCACCCTACGCATCTGATCAGATCCCAAATCTTGCTGTTACCACCTTCATGACTTCTATTGCATTACCTCCATGACATATCTTCCATCCGACCTCATCTCTCTAAGAAATACAAATGCTCTCTTGGTTCAGATCTTCATCACCTCTTGACCAGATTATTTAAGGGCTTCATACTTTGTCTTCCTGCCTCTCTAAGGCTCTCCCTAATCTAATCCATCCACCTCAGATGACAAAGTAATTTTTCATATAAATAATCATTCTCCTATTCAGTAAATTCCAGTGACTCCCAGTTCTGCTAGGATAACATATAAACTCCATGGTATGATTTGTAAAGCCTTTCACAACTTAGCCCCAACCTATCTTTGTAGCCCATTGTATATTATCCTCTTCTTTCTCTTATTCTGCAATCCAGCAAAACACACAGAGCGCTCCACCTTCCATCTCTGTGTCCCTATGCCTGCAATATATTCTGTACTCACTTCCACATCATGAAATTCTTGTCTTCCTTCAAAACAGAGATGAAGTACAGCTTTCTACATGAAACCTTTTCTTTTTCCCTACCAAAACTAATTTATGTAAAACTATCCTATATTTATTTTTTTAATACTTTATTCTTTTTTCGTCTTCATTTTAAAAAATGTTCTTGTTGTCTTTTGCTGTTGCAATGTAGAATGCTTGAGAGTAATACTTGTTTTATTCTTTGTATTTGTATCTGTAGCACTTTGCACAGTGCCTGGCACATAGGTACTTACTAAATGCTTATTGGTCCATTGATTGATTACAGGTGTAATTCATTTAATTCAGTCCTTTTTTTCTATGAATTCTGATGCTGGACTATTTAGATATATTTTTCTGAACTTTATCTTCTTGCAAGGAACTCCTCATGGAAATTCTCATAGGATTTAAAGCTAGAAAGGGGACTTAGAGCTCACCTGATACAGTGTAAAGAGCACTGGATTCGGAGTCAAGGTGCAAGGATTCGAAGCCTGGGGCTTTCTTATCCCATATGCCACCTGTTTGAACCATGGATCTGTTTCGTCTAAAAACTGAGGGCGGAGCGGGGTTTGTCACTAATGACCTCTAAGGATCCTTTTGGCTCTCTATCTCTGATCCAGCACAATAATATCTGATGCATGTAGCATTGTAAGATTTGCAAGGTAATTCATATGTATTATTAGCCTTATGAGCATATTGAACTTTAAAACAACCTTGTGGAACAGGTGCTATGATTATCCCCATTTTACAGATCAGGAGTTTGAAGTTGAGAGAGGTTAAATGACTTGACCAAGGTCACACAAGTAGTAAGTAATAAAGGAAGCCATAAGTCTTCTAATTCCAAGTCCAGTGATTTTTTTCCATTACTTTTTCTATTAAATTACATTGTTGATTCATGAGTAAGAGATCTGGACATCCTTTGGAATGACACATTGGAAAAACAGACTTTATTGGTGCCAGTATATGATGGTAGAGAGGATAAGGAGCCATGGAAGGTGTTGACTTTTCACCCCATGACTGTCATTAGTCATTGAGGACAAGAGCTAAGAATCTCTAGTTGTAATCTGAAATAAAAAATGTGAATATGACTTTGTTTTCATCACTTAGCCTTTCTATGCCACAGTTTATTTAATCTGCAAAATGGAAATAAATAAGAATCCTTATCCTCTGCCTACCACAGATGGGGAAAATTCATGCAGCTGTCAGAAATGAACACTTGAATTTGGACAGATGCAAGGCGCTTCTCCCTAAACTCCACCCCCTTCCCCCAAAATTGACATTCTCAGGAATAAGACACCTGTTGAGGAAAAGAAAGCTCATTAGGTTTGTGGTCCACAGCTGGAAGTTCTTTGATATAGGAAAAGCTTGGTTATTGTCATGTCAGAATTTGGCACCTTGAGGGGGTAAAAGTTTTATATGTGTGTACATATGTACATGTATATAAAGACACACGTGTGTACATATATATATATATATATATATATATAATTTTATATTTATATATATATAAAATTATATATGGCTCATATCTCAGGAATGTACCATTTGGCTAAGCAGTTGTCCCCTCCACACAGAGCAAAGGAATCCTTGGGTTACCTAATGTGTTTGAGCTGTAATGGCCATATTAATGAGGACCCTTTAAGTGCCCTATGGCACTTAATAAAGCAGCCCTGTTAAAATTGCACAACTGTGTGGTAGCCATTATTCAGGAGCCCAGCAGGGACATACCCCTTCAAAAAAGGATCAGCTTCCCTAGGAAACAGGGGAATTTTTTCTTGTTTTTCTCCCCAAAAGAGTTTAATAGATTTTAAAAGGAAGATCCTGGGTTCATTATTATGGTTCTTATTGTTGCTCATTTGAGGTTTAGCATCTGGACCTTTCTGGGTGTTTTGTTAGGACAGTGTCTTGGTCAGCCAGTGTCTTGCAAAGTCCTACAGCCAAAGAATTTGGATTTCTGGCCTTGAAGGAATGGTCAACTTTTAAGAAATGCTCTTTATTTTTTATGTCCTAGGGATTGATGAAAGGTAGGTGCCCTTATACCATTTATGAAATGATGAAAAGCAGAGATGTATGAACTTCAGATATAGAACTTTACTCTGCCTTTTTCTCCTCCTCAAGTCATGTTACAATAAGAATCAGTCAGTGAATAAGCATTTATTAAATACCTACTTCCAAATTGCGAAGGAGCCAAAATCTCATCTTCAAAGAGTTTTACAGCCAGAGAACTTAAACGTCCCAGACCTACATTAGGACTATCCAGGAGAGCTGAAGCATTAAGGTTTTCAGTTCTTGTGTCTCAATCAATCCATAAAATAAAAGCAAGCTCCTACAATGTGCCAGGCACTGTACTAATCAAACATTGGGTGTGTGGTAGTTCTATGCTGCTGTATTCAGATATGTTTATTCTTCAGTCTAGGTGTTGAATAAAGGAGTAAGGCTCCCCCAGGTTTCTAGTAGACTCTGCAAGCCCTTGTTCCTGGAGTACTAGCTAATTGGCTGCACAGCTCAGCAGTGTATTATATGACCCTGTTAGTTGTGTCTTCAGTTAATATGCAATAAATGGCCTTTAAACAGAGAGGTCACCTGCTGACTACTTGGCCTCATGGGGTGTACTTTTATACCTTTTTAGGGGTAAAATTATATCATATTGTGAACTTGATGTGACCAGGAAACCATGTTTTTGAGAATGGCAACTTGTGTTATTCCCAAATAAGCCTGACACAAACTTGGGACCTATGGACTAAGCCAGAATTAGTAGGCCGTAGTTAAGCTGATGGCTAGTCATTTTGTAAGTTAAAATAAGGGTCAGAATAGACCCAGAGGAAATGACACCAAATTCTTGAACGGACACTTCCTAGACTATTTAACCAAGCCCTCTTGAGATTTGGTCACAGTTATTGTTGTTCAGTTGTGTCCAACTCTTTTTGTCTGCATGAACCATAGCTCACTAGGCCCTTCTGTCCTCCACCATCTTCCAGTCTATCTAAGATCATGTTTGTTGCTTCCATGACACTATTCATTTCATCCTCTGCTGTCCCCTTCTTTTGCTTTCAATCTTTCCCGATATCAGGGTCTTTTCCAATATACTTTTTCAGTATTCTCTACCTACTATCTTTTCATCTCTGTGCCCGTAATGGGAAGGGCCCTTGCTTGACAAGCTCTAGAAAGATTTATATGAATTAATATTTTCTGTGAAATGTCATTTGCAGTGAGATGAAGAGATTCAGTATTAAAAAAAATGTAGGTGGATAGTGTATAGAAGTATCTGTGAATACTTGGAATGCCATTTCGACATCTTTGAGTGTATTTAGCTTTTCATTATGTTTAGAAATTATTTATGAGTTAGAAAACTTACATTTGCTTTGGGGTGGGTTGGGAACCTTGATCATGAAAGCTTTTGCACACCTATCACCAGGTCCAAACATACAAGTATCTTGTGGTGATTGCTCTCCTTCTCTTTGCCCTTTCACTTAGGGAGAATCTAGACCATTGTAATAACCTATATTTAAACCACTTTTCTGAGCTCATATTGAAATCAATAGTTGATCCGGGCAGGTAGGTGACTCAGTAGATGGACTTGGAATCAGGAAGACCTGAACTGAGATTTGACCTCAGACACTTGTGAATTGTGTAACTCTGGGCCAGACACTCAAATTCTTCTAGCCTCAGTTTCCTTTTCTGTGAAACGGGGACAATAATAACACCTCTTTCCCAAGGTCATTGGGAAGCTCAAACAAGATATGATATTTGTATACTATTTACCAGAAAAAAAAGATATTCGTAAGGCATTCTGCAAACTTTATAAATGTGTACTGTCCTTGTCTGAGAGGCCTTTTTAATATAATTTGTCCCCTATTGATATTTCATATTGACACCTATTAAAGCAATATTTTTGACCTCAGAAAAATCAGAAGCTTTCTATTTGTGGCCCCTAACAACCTAAGAAGAAGAAAAAAACTTTGTTCCAGGGATCTTATAGTGGTGACTCTTTTGGAGGGATATAGGTTTGACTATTACTCTCAAATTTTGTGATTCTGTGTCACAGTGATTATCATGAATGATGATCTGATGCTTTGCCATTTCAAAATACTTTCCAGTTATTATCAGTTCATATCATTCCTGACCAGTTGTAGCTTTTTGTATATGTTACAGGGAGAGAAACTGAAGGTGGGGGTATAGTGGTAAAAGCCCTAGGCCGGAGCATGTAGGGGACCTCATCCCAGGTCTTGCCACTAGCCGTGTGACCTCGAGCGTGACCATATGACCACTTAACTTCTAGTGGGCCTTAGTTTCCCACCTTAGAAAATATAAGGGCTGGAAAAATTTATTTCTAAGAGCCCTTGGAGCTCTAAAAGTCTATAGCAATGAAATGATTTTGGTGATTGTCTTGTCTGAGTCATTCATAGCAAGATTTTATAGCTTTTTATGAGATGACTTTTAACATGGTTTTAATTTAGCTTGATTGGCTAATATTTTTAAGTCTGGAATTTTTAACTCATCAAATTTAATAGGCATTTCAGATCAGAGTTTGCATTATGATAGAGACTCATTTGGGGTAGTCTGACTTGAAAATAGCTCACTAGCCCATTGATTTCTTTTGGGTCCCCTCAAATGCCTTTATTTTAAATAGTTGGTTGTTTGTCTTGTTTTTTTAACATACCAAAAAATAATCAACTTCCTTCCATGGTTTGGAGGAAAAAGTAACAAAAACATCCATAGCCCATCACTCGTTTGCTGTTCTTTTGATCCAAGCACCCCATAGCGTTCCACAGAGTAAAAAAGATACGTTCAATAGTGATCAGACTACACACTCTATATACATGACTCTGTACTCCTACCACCCCAAGCTTCATAGAAGTTGGAGGAACGGTCCCAACATGCTCGTCTGACCCGAAATTTTAAAAGGAGTATATTGAGGCAGCAGGTAATTTATACATTACTAATAAGTTCTTAATAATTGCTTGTTGACTGACTGACAAATTTCCATAGCCATGATCAAGTGGTTCATCCAGAGCATTGTGTTGTGTGCAAGACACCTAGGAAATCTGAAGACGAAATGAATGCAGGTTGCATAGTAAAGCATATAATAACAGAAGTTTCTTTCTCTCTTTCTTGCCCTTTTCTTCTTTCATTCTTTTCCTCGCATCTCCCTTTCCCATTCTTATTTTTTTTAATCCTCTTTTCTCCCCTTTATTACTCCCCCATCTCTCTCATCTCTGATCCTATAGATGTTCCCGCCTGGTTAAAAAGCCTCCGCCTGCACAAATATGCTGCGCTTTTCTCCCAGATGACCTATGAGGAAATGATGGCTCTCACGGAATGCCAGCTGGAGGCTCAGGTAGGTTCCTGTCTTATGGCTAAATCTTCTCAGATCGGGCATCAAGTTGGGACATGGCATCCTTGTCCTAAGAAAATCGGGTTCGAAATGACTCATTTCCCACACAAGAGGCCTGACCTGCCTGCGAGTCGTTTCTAAAATCACGTCCAGCCTCGTCTTTTAATTTATAGTTTACTGTGTTTCAATTTATACCAGCTTTTCTGCCTCCACCATTAATAACTTGGACAAGCCAATGAGATTTGGATGTTCTTTGTTCATTTTTATTAGCCTTCTGCATTTTACTTAGGAGCCAACTTCTTCCTTCTCCCTAAAAAGCATCTTTTCAAAAGTGACCCCTGCCAGAGGCAAGCCAACAGAGTCCCTAAGAATGAGCGTGTTTCCTTCCATGCTGTGCTTGTGTAAATAGACTTGGCTGTTGTCTTTGTTTCTTCTTGGTTAAAATCCTGTTTGCATGTTGAGAATTTACTTCAGTTTCCTCTGAACAATGATTTGGATGAATTAATGAACATAATGGGCTAATAATATTTTCCTTGCAGGAAGAGGATATTAACAATATTTTTAGTGTCCCTGATTTCAACGTGTACCTCCCAGCAGATTGCTAGCTTTAGCTTCTATTTTCAGTGCCCTCAGTTGACTTCTTAAGACTTGGTTGAAATATCAGCACTGAGAAGCTAGACAAATGTTGAACTCAGTTGAATTCTGCCAGAATCATGAACTGTACTGATTTCAACTCTAGTTCCACCTACATCTTTTTGGATGCTGGATTTGCTCAATGGGATATTGGGGTTGATTAGAGGATCGTTTCTAAGAACAAATTTTTTTTTTGTCTGGGTCAGAACTGGGGGTGGGGTGAGGTAAGGTTCCCAGGGTCGTAACTTTGTTAAATGTGAGTGACACAGAAAGGAGGGCAAGAGCTTGGCAGAAACTACTCAGAATATTTTAATTCTGTTGAACCACTGTCCAGTGTAGATCAAAAACATAGTTCCCTGTGATTTATCTCAAAAAGTAGGCTCATTTTTCGATAATGTCTTCTTTTTCCAAGTCAGAGGGATATCCCTGCCCTTTCCTTCCTCAAAAAGGGCTTCTTTGGAATAGAATATAGTTAGTCATGGGAAACTTAAATTAGAGATGAGATTAGGAAAAGGACTTTCTATTTCTGTACCTAAAGGAACCATTCTAATAATGACTTGCACATAGCCAAAGACATTCAGCAAATGTTTATTGGATGATTCTTTGGTCAAGCATTGCTATGAAGTTGAGAAAATGGAACCTCAAATATAGGCCTGATGGAATCCTGGGCATATCTTGGCACCAAAACCTAAAATCTAGATTTTTACCTCTTTTTCCTTTATTAAAAAAAAAAAAGGCTTTTGGGACTGCACCCTCCCTTCCCCCAACACACACACACACGCACGCACGCACGCACGGACACTCTCTCTCCATGTTATTTAACATTAGCTAAGAACAGTCAGGAAAGTTTAGAGCACATGGAATTAGATAACTTGGAGAAGCAGAGTAAGTAGTATGATTTGCAATACTTCAAGAACGTGAAAAACTGCTATCAGTAAGATGGTGATCAGTTGTTCTTTATCTGTATTAAAGGACTCAGTTTTTTGTTTTTATTTAAAAGGCAGGGGGAGAGGGAGGGACAAATTTTACTGCAGAAGGAATTAAGATAGGTACACACAGAAGAGTTTCCTTACTATGAGAGCTCCAGCATTAGAATGGGTAACTGAAGAAAGAAGTGGAGTAAAATTCCTGGGCATATGACCATTTAAGTACAAAAGAGGAAGAGGAAAAGACTAAATAATATATGAGGTTCCTGCTAGGTTGGTGATCCCCTGGTTGTTTCTGGCTCTTTTGATGTATTTCTTTGCAAGCTGGTAAAAAATGCTAAAAATTGGTGCTTTTCACACTTCCATTTGATTATAGAATGTTACCAAAGGCGCAAGACACAAAATTGTCATCAGCATCCAGAAGCTCAAGGAGAGACAGAACCTGCTAAAATCTTTAGAAAGGGTAAGTGATATGACATTTACACTTCCATAATGGAAAAAGTAGCCAAGGAGAAAATCTTTAGATAGCCAATAGCCTATTGAGAGTTAATTCTAACCCTAACCACATTCAGAAAATTAAAGAATTGCAAAATCAGGTCTTCTGGGTCATAAATACCCCAAATTCTCTCTATTTGAGCTCTCACTCTCGCTCTCCTCTCTTTTCTTTGTACACCTAAAATTTAATGGAATATTTGAAGACACACTCTTGACACTGGTAACTTGATAGTTCTACACTTATCTTTAAATCTTTACTATTTCATTCAAAAATAATTTAGTTACGTCCTAAGGGAGTTTACATTCTGTAGGTGAGAGATAGGCACATATCCTTCCAAAACAATTCATATTTTCTCAAAGAATATTTATGAGTAATTTATCATTGCTCAAATGTCGGGCAGCTCTAGCAAATGAAATACTCTCTACTTCTATCTTCGCTTCCTTTCCAAACAGGAAAATTGATCTATCTACTCCTTCTTTAAGACAATTGTTTTTTTAAAGAGATTTTATTTTATCATTAAGCACTAGTTCAAACAACTATGCTTGAGAAATACATTTAGATGAATTAATTTTAATAGGTAAATAGCACATCATGTTTTCATTTTCTTTCTCTAAGTCTTTATCAGAATTCTGTCCATTTTTGCCCTTGTATGATCATACCTAGTTTGCTTTTTTTGCTTTGCATTTTTTATAAAGGCTTTTCTAAGAAAGAAACTTTCCGAGTTTCTCTGTAATCTTATACTTGTCCACCATAATTACTTTAGAGTAATATATTATGTTAATGGACCACAGTTTTCACAATTATATAAAATGCAGCTTTGAAAATCTTTGAAAACCTAGCAACATCAGGGTATTTTCATAACAAAGGTCAAAATATGTGTTTTATTTTTTTATTGCCACATCACTATTTGGGAATATTCTACTAATTGGCAAATCTGTGAACAATAAATGAGCACACTTATTTGACGACAACCCTACCACCATTAAGTTTCCTTACTTTTAATTATTCTTGCTAATTTGATGGGCATGAGGGGAAGTACCTTAAAGTTATTTTGATTTGTGTCTCTTTGATTATTAATGAGGTTGAATGTTTTTTCAACTGATTGTTAACAATTTGGGTTTCATCTCTTTGAGAGGCAACATGATGTAGGGTATAGTACACAGGCCTTGGAAGCAGAAAGAACAAAGTTCAAATACCATCTCAGAGACTTCGTATTTCTTGTCAACACTGGGCAAGTCCTTAATCTCTCTATGCCTCAGTTTCTTCATCTGTAAAATGAGGGGGATTGGACATGATGTCTGTAAAGGTCCCTTACAGTTCTTACTGTACAATCCTATGAATAGTGTCTGTTTATATCATTTTACCATTTATGGGCAGCTAAGTGGTACAGTGGACAGAGTGGCAGCCCTGGAGTTAAGTTTAGGAGGACCCGAGTTCAAATGTGGCCTCATGACCTTGGACAAGTCACCTAACCCTGTTTGACTCAGTTCCTCATCTGTAAAATGAGCTGGAGGAGGAAATGGCGAACCACTCCAGTATCTCTGCCAAGAAAACTCCAAATGGGGTCATGAAGAGTCAGATATGGGGGAAACGACTCAACAACAGCCTCAAATATGTATTAGCTGTTTGGCCCTGGGCAGGTCACTTCGCTCTACCTCAGTTCCTTATGTGGACTGTGAGCCAGAGAAGGAAATGGCAAACCATTCCAGTATCTTTGCCAAGATGGGGGGATCACAAAGAGTTGGGCACAGTTGAAACAACTGAATGACAACAATCTTTTAACCTTTTATTCAAAGTAGACCTGGGATTAACAATAGTGATTTTTTAAAATTTTCTTGTATATTTTAGATGTCAAGTCTATATTCATCAAATTTACCATACATATTTCCCCAATATGTTGTTTTTCTTTTAATTATATTCCTTTTAGTTGTACATAATTTTAAAAAATCTTTTTACAATCCAGCATGGGATTAAACAAACTGATACAGTGAATTGTTAGGTGGGAAAACTGGTGAAACAGAAGAACACAAGAATGAAGGGGGGAAGTAGGCTTGGTAGTGGTGGTTTGTTGTTGTCCTATGATATCACTATGCTAGAGTCAAGTTACAATGTGTCAGACAATGGCTGATCAAACCAATACAAGTTTTGAACGTTCTACCACAGGTCCTGCACAAATAGTCCACATGAACATTTGGGGTGGATTCTCTAAATCTGTGCCTCTCGCATTTCTTTTGAGCTACAGCCTCGGTTACAAACTGGCTAAGCAAGCCCCTTAATCTCTCGGTGCCCCCAGGAAACTCTATAGGACAAGTTTCCTAACTGTTGCCAAGATGTTCTGGTACAAGTTTTCTCCATGGGAACACTCCTGTACAAGGATAAATTGTCTGGGGGAAAAAATTAGTCTGATACATCTGTCTTGTCCTTGACACTCTCTTCCACATATTGAACCACAAGAAATTAATCTTCACTTCACGATTAAGCCAATTGTCACCTCTTAATAACTCATAACTAGAGTAGTTAATAATATAACTTAATAGTAATAACTAAATAGCTTATAAATAGATGTAAAGGCTGGTGTACGTGGGATGGTGGAGAAGACTGCTGGATCTAGAGTCATAAAGACTTGAGTCAAAATCCAGCCTCAGACCCTAACTGTGTGACTTTGGGCAAGTCGCTTAACTTCATTCATCCCAGGCTTCCTGCTGTATAAAATAGGAATAATATAGGACAGCTAGGTGGTACAGTGAGTAGAGCACCAGCCCTGGAGTCAGAAGGACCTGAGTTCAAATCCAGCCTCAGACACTTGACACATGTACTAGCTGTGTGACCTTGGGCAAGTCACTTAACCCCAATTGCCCTGCCTTTCCCCCTTCCAAAAAAAAATAAAATAGGAGTAATAATAACTCCTACTTTGCTGATCTGTTGTAAGGAAAAAATGAATTTTTTAAAAAGTACTTTGCCAAACCTTAAAGAATTATACAAATGCTAGCTGCTGTTATTAACTTGTGGACCTCACACCACACCTACTTGAAAGTGAGAATATGAGGACACTCTCAAGGTCTCTCTTAAGAACTTTGGGATAGATTGCATGACATGGGAAGACACTGGCACAGGACCACTCAACTTGGCGTGCCCTCATCAGAGAAGGTGCTGTGCTCTATGAGCAAAGCAGAATTGAAGTAGCTCAGAAGAAATGTGAGGTGCATGAATTTAGAGAATCCACCCCAAATGTTCATGTGGGCTATTTGTGCAGGACCTATGGTAGAACATTCTAAGCCTGTATTGGTTTGACCAGCCAATCTGACACATTGTAACTTGGCTCTAGCATAGTGATATCATAGGACAACAACCAGCCACCACTACCACACCTATTTCCCCTTCATTCTCGTGTTCATCTGTTTCACCAATTTTCCTACCTAACAATTCACTGTGTCAGTTTGTTTAATCCTCTAATTATTCCATTTACCTTATCTTCCTTACCTCCTACCTGGGACTACTTTCTCCTACAGTTCCCAGAATCTGCCTCTTCAGGTTCTCCTCCCTTAATCCCTTTCTAATCCTTCTTATTTTTGATCCTTATCTTTCACCCCAAAAGTAAAATCTAAACCTGTATCTGACATTGTAGAGTGCTGTTCTTCAATTTTTCATCAGTTTTCTCCCAAATTCGGCCAAATTACCCCCAATTCAACTTTACACAAGTCATCTACATGGCGTATTCACTTGAAGTGCTTCTTTGTCTGCTCCTGCCACAGAAACTGGAAGTAGAGAATCAACAATATTTTTGCCAAGTACATTTATTAAATAATGAATATGTTTCCTAAATTTTATTTTCTAAAGATTCATCAAACACTAATCATTTGCATAAATTTAGCTGGGTATCTTGCAGATCCATTATATTCCATTGATCATTTTCAGAAGTTTTTGTGCTTTTTGCCCAATAGCTTTGATAATAACTATTTTGACAGCTTTTCCTTTTAGTTTTGATGTTGTCGTTAAATCATTTTTTCAGTCATGTCCGACTCTTCATGACCCCTTTTGGGGATTTTCTTGGCAAAGATACTGAAATGGTTTGCCATTTTCCTCTCCAGCTCTTTTTATAGGTGAGGAAACTGTCAGATAGGGTTAAGTGACTTGCTCAGGGTCACCTACCTAGTAAGTGTCTGAGACTGGATTTGAACTCGAGTCTTCCTGACTCCAAACCTAGCATTCTATCCACTATGCTGCTTAGCTACCCCCTTTAAATTTAGGGTGTTTCTTAATATTTTTATGTACTTATTTTTCCATTTGATTTGCATTATGATTTTTTTTTTACTAGTTCTATAAAGTCCCTTGTTCCTTTTTATGGTGATTGTCAAACAATAGCAACTGGTGATGAGTTTACAAGTGTGAACCTTCTCTGAGTGAATCAGAAGAGGCAACTCTATTGGCTGATGGAAAATGGCCACATCCTCTGAAGAGCCTTAAAAGATAGTTTGAGAATCAATTTTAAGTTAATGCAAGCCAGGAGTCAGAAGTGAAGAAAGAAACAGAACCCTGTGAGGGAACCATTCTTGAATAGGGAAGAAGAGATTTCTTTTTTCTCTCCTCAACTAAATCAACCAAGTCATTTGAAAGTGGAGCTACTTAACCACTAAGAGACATTGCATCTACCAGGGAGCAGAGATCCCATCTGACACCAAAGAAATGATGGGGTTTGAGAGGTTCAGGGACCCCTCAAGGACAGGAGTTGTCTGGAATGAATTCACTGACTCAAGCAATCTAAGTCAAATTAGCATAAGTTTATTATTATGCTATTATAGAGGGCAGAGCTTCTCAAGGAACTTGCAACTTAACCAGAATGATGCTAAAGCTTATATAAGACAGGGAGTGGATTATCTGGCAGATATGCTAATTAGGTAATAACCTACAACCTTGATCACTGGCATCATTCACTATGGGAAACCAGGGGAAGGGGTTTCTCAGAGGTATGCTTTCGGTCTGTTATATCTGTAGCAAGATACCTTGAAAGTTGATGTCCATAGTTTGACCTCTGGATTAAACATGGTAACTTTGGAAATCAATACATGATAATTCTGTAGTTACAAAATAGTCTCATTTTTACAAGATAATTTCTTCAGAGGTCAGCTTGTTCTTGTGATAGGGAAAGATAGTTTGTCTTACTTGGGCCCATTCATGAGTTATTGCTAGGCAGAGTGTTTTGAGGCTAGGGAGAAATGTGATCTTGGAATGGGGTCCAAGCTCAAGCACCCAAGCACCCCATCACATATACCAAACAGACATGGATACCATACAAATAGTGTCTTGAAGAAGAAGTCAGCTTCCTCAGTTATATGAGTGAGACCTCTGGCAGCTGAGAAAAGAGCTGACCATGGAATAAAGAGAGAACTAGCTCTTCCAATAAATAGTCAAGTTGGAGAGAGGAGCAGACCCTGGGCTGAACCACCTACCCAGGAGAGAAGATGTAGCTAGGGTGGCCAAGCTTTCTAAGGACTCTGCTAGGAGAGAAAAGATCTTGTAGTTTTGGAGTTGCAAGTTGCCCTAGGCACATATATTCCCTAAATTTTTGCCTCACTAACGTTGTGCTCTATATGTTTGTGCCCTCTATCCTCATGTATCTGTGGGAGAATGTTCCTTGGGTTTATGAAGGAATATTTTTTTAGCTGCTGTTCTTAGTGTGCCAATTTGGTAAAAGCCTTTACTAAAAGCTAATTATGTTTATCTGACTGTTAATGGAAAGCACCTTGATGGGAACTTGTGAGCTAGTTTTGGGAGCAGAGCCTTGAAATAGTAACCACTCCCATGGGGACCAAACTCACTAGTTTGAGTGTGAGGGTGCCATATTCTTTGCTTTCAATTCCATCTTTCACTCAGCTTCCAAAGTGATTTTTCTTCAGTATACATGAGGTCACTCACCTACAAATAAATTCTAGCTTCCTTTTGACTTCAACATAAAATATAAATTCTTTTTGTTTTTAAAAATTCTTTGCCACTTGACCACAGCTTTTCAGACTCATTACACATTACTCCCCATCTGGCTCTCTTCAGTCTAGCCAAATCCACCTTTTCTCCGTTCTCCATCTCCTATCTCTGTGCCTTTTACTCTCAGTCCCCTGTGTCAAGTGTCCTTCTTCCTCATCTCTACTTCCTAAAATCCCTCAATTTCTTGGAGACCATGCTAAAGCACCATCTTTTACACGAAACCTTAGCTGCTCACTGCAACTCTAGTGCCTTCCCTAACTACCTTAAACTTAACTCCCTTATATTTATTTTATATTTATTCAGCATATATTCATATACATACATATTTTCTCCTCTGTTAGAACACAAGCTCCTTGAGAGTAGGGATTAGTTCATTGTTTTTTCTTTATGTAGCTGGTGCCCAACAAAATACTTGGCATGTAGTAGGCACTTAATAAATATATTGATAGATTAATTGATAGAGTGAATTCAGAAAACTTCGCACATGTCTTAAGGCCCAGAGCAAATAAGTTGGCTTTAAAGCAATTTAATAAATGCTTTCTTGACTTTTTATTTCCATCTGGTTAAGACTTCATTGAAATTGGTGTTTGGGAAAAGTTTACAAACAGTGGGAGGCTTTATGAGTATTTTTAATAGAGATATGCTTACTAGTAGGTAGTCTCTTGGTCTAAGATTATAGAAGACTCTCCAGAGGAAAAAGTTATAAGATTTAGGCTAAGGAAAAAAAATCTGTGAATTAGTACACATGTTTTTGCAGAGCTAAATTTTTTTTTTCACCTATCTGCAAAGATGGCCATTGTTACACATTAGTGATATTTTAGACTGCTCCTATAGTTAATTAATAGATTGCTTTTTTTTTTTTGCTACTACAAAGAAATTTGAGAACCGCAAATTATGAATAGCCTCACAAGTCTTCTTGTTGCTTTTTAATTCCTTGACCAAGAAGTTTGCTGGAAAACTTGTATAATTACTATCATACTGAAGGTAATAAAACTATTCCTTTGAGGACAATTCAGAAATACTTTTTTCTCTTCCCCCTCATCCTCCTATTAGTGGGAATAGGAAATATTTCAAGTACTAGAATTGGAATACATCAAGCTATGATGATATAGAGATATGATTAATAATAACGATGACAATCAAGCATCTTAAAGTATGCAAAATAATTTACAAGTGTTTTCTTACTCGATTTGATCTTTATTTTTCCTTTTGTGAATGAAGTTCTATCTCTTATCATTTATATAGAGATTGCTTGAAGACCTTCATTATCTCCCTAGCCAATCCCTTCCACTTTTGTATAAATTAGGAAGTTTTTCCTTACATTAAGTCTATATCTGAGGGCCATGGGTTTTGTTTTTGCTGATTTCTTTGAATTATGTCTCCTGTGAATTTCTACGACTTTCTCCTACTTTTATTCCTACATTTGTAGTTATTCTCAATGAGGGAGAATCTCAATGATATCTAGCTTCTTTGGTACATAGGCAAGATTTCTGCCTACAGAAACACCTCAGTGATATCTAGCTCGATGTCAATGGTTAACTAACTTGGTCGATATGTGTAAGCAGGTTTCACCCTTCCTCTTCCTTTTCAGCTTAGAACCTTTTTAGATTAGGTAAATCCTTCTTACTATCTCTTATTAAGATATATTCTATCCCTAAACAAGATGCCTTAATTCCCCAGATCTCTGTTATGTCACTTTTATATTCATCCTGTTATCTGTCAATGTTTCCATATTTTGTACATATCCTTTTTAAAAACTGGAGTTCATCAGTGATCTGATGTGCCTTTACTCTTTAGATACTTCATTGCTTTTCTTTCCCTTCTAGCATTTGTGACAATGATATCAGGATTTTATTAGTTTTATTGAACACTGTGCTGCTATGTCAAGTTGCTTTTAGGTCTTATTTACCTAATCTGATCAATTTTTCTATTTTTTTAACTGATATGAAAGAATTTTTATGATTACTACTTTATAGTATAGTTTGAAATTAAACACTGCTAAACTTCTTCATTCCTACTTTTTTCTTTATTTTTTCCTTGACAGTCTTGATCTTTTGGTTCTCTGGGTGAGTTTTATTAGTATTAAAGTGGTACATTGTTAGTTTGCTTGGTATGGCATTAAATTAATAAATTATTTTAGGTAGTAACACCATTTTTGTTATATTAGTATATTGAATAATGAGAATAATAGTGGCAACAATGAACATCATTGTTTTACCAGTGGTATTATTGGAAAAGCCTCTATTTCTCTCTTACATATGATACTAATTCTTAGGGATTTTTTTGGTTTGTTTCGTTTTGGTTTTTGGCAGGGCAGTGGGGGTTAAGTGACTTGCCCAAGGTCACACAGCTAGTAAGTGTGTCAAGTGTATGAGGCCGGATTTGAACTCAGGTCCTCCTGACACCAGGGCCGGTGCTCTACTCACCGTGCCACCTAGCTACCCCTAGTTCTTTGTTTTAAAGAGATATTATTTACTATATTAAGTAAAGGTCCACTTGGCCTATGCTTTCAAATGTGTTTTTTTAAAAGCATAAGTAGATATTATATTTTGCCAAAAGCTTTTTCTGTATCTATTGCTTTTGTTATTAGTATGATTTACATTATGTTTATAGTTCTAAAATTGAACCAATCTTGAATCCCTGGCATAGATCCAACCTGATTATAATATGTATATATAATTTTTCATTATTTTGTTGTAGCCTTTTTGCTAGTATTTTATTCAGTATTTTGTATCACTATTCATCAGATATTAGTTTATAGATATTAGTTTATGTTTTCTTTTTCTGCTTTATCTTCTCTCGATTTGGTCTTTAGGATCATAGTTATCTCAAGAGTTAGATAAAATGCCTTCTTTATCTATTTTTGTAAACAATTTATGTAATATTGACATTATTCTTTAGTAGAATTCACATGTAAATCGATTTGCTTTTGAGTGTTTTCTCTCTGGAAACTAATTTGTGACTTCTTCAATTTTCTTTTTCCGAGATTAGATCATTTCTTGTTCTGCTAATCTGGGTATTTTATATTTTTGTAAATATTCATACATTCATTTAAATCCAGTTTTGTTGAACATGTGAGTGGGTAAAATAGTTTCTAATAATTTCCTTTATTTCTTCATCTACTTTGAGTTTTTCTTTTTCCTTTTTCATTTTGATAATTCATTCATCACAGTCCTTTAAAAATGAAATCAGTAATGGTTTGTCTATTTTATTAGGTTCCCCCCAAAAAAGTTCCTAATCTTCCTTTTTCATTCTTTAGTATTTTTTCTTTTAATTTCACGCATCTTTTATTTGATTTTCAGAATTTCTATTTTTGTGGTTAGCTGAATGTGCATTTAATTCAGCTTTGCCTGAGTCCAGTAAGGAATGAGGTAAATGAGATCCCCTCTTTTGATGGGGGGGATACATAATTGTATTCCATTTTTCTGGCATATCCTAATTATAAGAAATATTAAACTCTTTTCCCTTCTTCCTCATTTCTTTCCTTGTTTTTCTTTTCCCTGCTCATTCTTTTCTCCTTTTGTTTCTCTTTCCTCTCCTTAAGACCAACAAAATAGAACCAAACCCCACTGAGGTTGTGAGTTTGCCTTTCTTTGCTCTGATTCTTCTATCTTGCTGCCTAAGCTTTGGGCATTTATGTATAGACATCCAAGGCCAAAAGTTTTATTATTGGCACCATTTTTTGGATTTTTTTCTCCTATGAACTGCCTCTGGGTATCTCAGCTGCTATTCTTCCTTCATTAAGGTCCAGAAATACAATAATTCCTATACCCCCAGTTTCCCTTTCTACCAAACAGAAAACTGAAGCCAAAAGGTTGCATAGGTCAAATGGAGAGCATATGGCTTCATGTTGTTAACTGTGCTCTTTTATTTTTAAATTTTCAGGACATCTTAGAAGGGGGCAACCTGCGTGTCCCACTGCAAGAATTGCACCAGATGATCCTTACTCCAATAAAAGCATACTGCTCCCAGAGCTCTAACACAGAGGAACACAGCCAGGAGTCAGAGCCTCGTCACCAACCTTCTCTGATCGGTTCTGATAACCAGGCTCTTGAGTGTAAGGACTCTGCAGCAGGAGGTGGAATCCAGCAGCACCACATGAGTGGCTGCGAGGGAGAATCTGCAGGGGCACCTCTGCCCGAAGGCGATCTCCCTGGACAGTTCACAAGAGTCATGGGAAAAGGTGAAATGGGATATCTCTCTGCTTCCAATTTCTTCTTTATCTCTTTCTCTCCTTCTCTGCACCACACCCCTTTTCTCTTCATAGAGAGAGATAATTGCTCATTCCTTCAGAAATAGGATGTGTATTTGCCATTTGTACCTCACAAGGCGTGAGACTCTGACAGGGGTAATTTAAGAAACAGACAATCCTCAGTGGCTGATTCTATCCCGCTAGGATCTTTTTCCTCCATGGTCAGCATAAGGTCAGAAGTTAGTAAAAAATAGAAAGGGTATTGGCACCTTCTGCTTATAGCATAGTATACCTCCTGTCCAGAGAAAGGCATGCCCCCTTTACTCTGTCACTTCTTCTTCTGGCTGCACGAAGTTGGTAAATGAGGGGGCTTGTATTAGGGTAATAGGAAGGAGGAGGGAAGAATGGAGTGTTTGGATTTCTCTCTCAAGTATTGAGGGACTAGGTTAGACATCTTCCACTAAAATCTCTTCTTTAAAAAGAGAGATTATTTTATGATGGTGAGGCATTCAATCACTAAACTATCCTCATTCTTCCTCTTTCTGCTCCAACTACCTTTTTTCCCTACTTTCTCCTCACTGTGAGAATGTATTATGATCAGGACAGAGCAAAGTTAGGATCCATTTCATAGTAAAGAGATGATACTTTTAATTAAAGTAAAGGACGAAAACTGAAAAAGATCTTGAATTTGGACTGTGTGGTTTCTTTTAAGGTCTTTGAAGACCACAGATCAACAGCTTTAAGTAGAATAATGTAAAAGTACAGAAGTAGTTGAAGATTGAACTGGAGGTGAGAAAGTGGAGATAGTCAACACTCTTTCTAGAAGTTTGACACAAAAGGGAAGACAAACCACAGCCATAAGATGAAAGCTTGAGATAGTTTTTTTGGTTTTGGGTTGCTTTTTCCATGGGTTTTTTCTGGTGGGTTTTTTTTGTTTGTTTGTTTTGGGTTTTTTTTGGTGGTAGTGAGCAGTAGAGGAGGGGGTATGTGCAAAGAAGATCAAGGCTAGGGATTTGTTGTTGTTGTTCTGGGGTGTTTTTTTTTCTATTTGTTTTTAGGATCAGGGAAACCAGATCATTTTTGTAGGCAAAAGTGGATAAAGCCAAGGGGCGAAGAGGAGATGGGGAGATAGCAACAGAGGAGAAAGAGATGGGGGCAGGGGGGAGAAATACATACCGACATTGAGACAAAAAAGGGAAAGATAGGAGAGAGAGAGAATATATAGGATCAGTGGAACAAGACCCTGGGGAAGACAAGGGATTAGGATCAAGAGAAAGTAGAAGCATCATCTCATCTTCTGAGACCAGAGGGAAAGATAGAATGATGGGTGGCAAAGTGATTTAAAAAAGTTTTCCAGCTAGAAATAAGACACTGAGGTTAGAAAAGTCCTTTCAGTCACTTAAAAATATTCCTTATAAGAGTGGGGAGAAGGAGCATTCTTATCTTTAGTATTAAATATTAGGCATTTTTAAAGAACCCAATTTTGTTAAAAAGAAACATACGTTATAAAGGCTCACTTTTACATAAGGAAAGAAACAAGCATTTATTAAGCACCTACTATATGCCAGGCACTGCGCTGAATGCTTCAAAAATATCTCATTTGATCATCTTCATAACAACCCTGAGAGGTAGGTACTATTATTATCCCCATTTTACAGATTAGAAAACTGAGACAAACAGGTTAAGTGACTTCCCCAGGGTCATACAGCTAATAAGTGTCTGAGGCCAAATTTGAATTCAGGACTTCTTAATTCCAGGTCCCATGCTCTCATCCACTGTACCCCCTCCCAAATGGCCCTCAATGTTTCTTAAACAAACTTGACTCTTAGAGAATGGTTCCAAAACAGATAGATCTTCTCTGTGTATGAAACCAACCCCATGATGACATCATAGGAAAAATTGTCATTTTCCTCATAAGCTATGATTTTTTTATTCTATGCCCAAACTTTCCACTGCGTATTTTAAAGAGAGCCTGCCCCAGGAGGGGCTTAGCTGAGTCTGAGTAAGAAGCGATTTTCAGTGAAGAGAGTTCAAGAAAGTAAGAAGATGCATTCATTCATAGTAAGCCCACATGCAAGGAAATTGCCTTAACGTACACGCCTACTGGATCCAAAGTCTTCCTACATTTTGGACACCAAACACTTTTTGCAACAATCCAAAGTGTTCCTCTTCCTTCAAGGAGTTTTTGTTTCTGGGTATTTGAAAAGGTACATAGAAGATAGTTTGAATGAATGTCTGTGAGTGAGTGAAATAGCATCTATCAAGCTCTTACTATGTGCCAAGCACCGGTGATAAAAGAGCAAAAGTAAAGAATCCCTCAAGGAGTTTACCTTCTAATGTAAGAGGAAGATGACTCGCATAGGGGAGTGGGAGCCAGGAAAGGCCACTTTGGTCCATAAAGTAACAGAGATAATGAGTAAAACCAGAAAGGAGTTTAATACACTCCTCTTAGGAAAAATGGCTGGGATAATTTGATTATGGTTCCAGAACTGAATGGGATAGAGGAGAAGGCAAGCCTGCCACGGCAAGGCAAGCCTACAGAAAAGTTGGCCAGGGAGTAGGAAGTAATACTTCTGACTTTTTACATCTATAAGTGTTAGGTTGAGCTTGGCCTGGTCCATAGTACTGTCTGGTGAGGAATATCTCCCGTTGGGTACTATTTTGCCACCAGTGCCAACGTTGGATCTCTGAGTGACAAGTCATACAACACACCCAAAAACACACATGTGTATGTATATATGAATACATACATATACATGTATATATGAATACATACATATATATATATTTCCTTCAATTGGTCATTTTCCACCCCTATGGGAAGCCTTTTATGATCCCCTTTGTTATAAGTAATCTCATCCTCTTTAAATTCCGTTTAATTATCTCTTTAGCTGTTGCATCCCCTCTCCCCCTCCAAACAGAATGTAAGTCATTCTTGAGGGACATTCATTTTGTCTTTGCCTCCCTAGTGCTCTGCACATTCTAGGTACTTAATTATTATTGAATTATTTAATTGAATTGAGCAGAGAGAGATTAAGCTAGGGAAACAAGGGGAATCTTCATTTTTGCACTTGCTGACTTTGCGCTCTGTATATGCTATTAGCCTATTGCTTTGTGAGTGAACAGTAGTTCTGAGTTGTGTGTAGATAAACATTCATCCAGCATACTGGTCAGTGTGGAAATAATATCATCTATAAAATAGAAAAACGTTAATTTGATAGGAACTAGGTATGTATATGTTTTTAAGAAAGAGATACAAGTGAGAAATAAAATCGTATTTGACTTGGAAGAATGCATGAACTTTGTAAAAATGACCAAAATAGAGACAAGAGAAAGAAGGGAAGGAGAGAGAGAAGAGGGGAAAAGAAGAGAAAAGGGAGGGGAGGAGAGAGAGGAGAAATGGGAGAAACTATGCCTCCAAAATGTGTTCTTGGATGTTTTTTTCATTTCAGTAAGAATGGTCAGTTAGCTCATTTCAAAGACATAAATTAGGTGCATTACAGACAGCCACCATGTTTCTCATCTCACAGTCAGTAGCAAAGGGCTTAAAATAGAACGGTATAACTGGTATTAACTTAGAGGGTTTCTCTAGACAATCACTCTTCCATTTCATTTGAAATTGACAGAATGGAAAAACAGGTTCTTTTTGTGTTTTTCATTAAGCTTACATAAAAATACGATCAGACATGCACTTCTCCCACCCCCGCCTCCTTTTGGGTTGGCAAAACTAACATTTCAGAAAAACATGTGCAGTTTTCTAACCTCTTCCTTCCCTTTGCAGTGTGTACACAGCTCCTGGTCTCTAGACCTGATGAGGAAAATATAAGTTCCTATTTACAACTCATAGACAAGTGTCTAATTCATGAGGTAAGTAGTGACAAGCATTTTGAGACACTTGTACATAATGATTTAGAAATGACTCAACATTTGTGTAAAGCTGATATTCTTCCTATTAGAACAACACTCTGGCCGACTAAAAACTCAGCCTGTCTTTTAAAGTGTCCAAGAATTCATATAAAATCAAGAAATTTGATTTAAGAATGAATGCTTGACTTTGTGAAAAATCCCCTAAGCAATGAAGCAGAGGGGGTGGTCAGCATGGAACCCAAGCTGGCCCTTAACATTTTCAGTACTGTTTCATTTTAGAGTAAAATATTCTACTGCTTGGCTCATGGAATCAGAAAGAGAGACACAGAAAAAGACAGAGAGAGTCAGAGACAGATAGACACGTAGACACAGAGAAAAAGTGTATGCGCATGCATGTGTGTGAACAGTTCTTATACATTGTGGCATATTTCTGTGTTGACTTGTAATTTTTATAATTTTACATTTTATATATTAACATATTATATTATTTATATTATATTTAATTTTATATAATTTTATATTTAACCTTTGAAAACAAACTGAGATGTGTTGAGGACATATACCTACTGGGAATACAGTAAATGAGGAATCTTACTTTATGAAGAGAAAAAAGTCCTAGGTCTATGGAATACATGTATTCTGGAGTGTTATATGTAAATATATGGAAGGAGGAGGTGGTGGAGGGCCATATGCGCAAGGATAGGCTGGGGTTTCTAAGGTTTCCCAAACTTTCCACAGTGGTTATAGTGTTAGGTTCTGAGCTTTCAAAATTACCTTCTTGCATAAATCAAGTTTGGTAGGGTTTTTCCATGATGTAGACATAAAATGAGATTATAAAGTATTATAAAGGACTATGTACAGTGAACAAGCCATGAAATGATATGTGAGAAGGATGTGCCAACTCTTTGACAGCTGAGAACCTTGGGTTATGTGGAGGAAGATATAAATTGCAGAATTCCAGCTCTCTCCCCGTGTTCCCACTCCCTCTTTCGCCTTCATGCCCTCACCAGCTGTCCATCAGGCACTGCAGCTGTGGCCTCTGGTCAAGGCCAAAGTTAAATTCTCTATCAAATCCCCAGTGAGAGTCTTTTGCCACTCTTGAAGCCCCCATTGCTTTCTCCCTCAAAGTAGAAAAGAATTTGTTTTGATCTTTACTTTTAGCTTTTTTAATTTCACCCTCACTCATGAGCCATCTTCTGCCTTTTCCATGTTTCTTCCCCCCTCACAGCCTGAAAAAAGTAGTTATTTGTCCAGATATTTTAGCCTGAGTTGTCAAACATCTGATCAACTAACTACATTAATAGCTTACACTTGTGACTCTTTAAAATATTGAATTGCTTCAAGAATTTTTTTTTACAGTAACCTTTTTTCTAATGGTTTCTTCAGAGCAAAGAAGCCAATCCAGAGAGCCAGATGGAGAAAACAGGCCATTTGTAATGGTTTCCACCTTCTCTTTGACCAGTAACCTGGACTTTCCTTTTCCCAGCTCTGTCTGTATGCCCCCTCCTTGCATCTTTGGGTTTCTTTTATGCCTGTTATATTTGTGTGTAAATGTGCGCTGTCTATAAAAAAAGGAAATTAGAAAGGGTACCCTCAAGAAGTTTACAGCCATTCATAAGTGGAGAAGATAGTTCAGGATTAAGACTCGGGAGACCCCTTATCATGAGATAATGACACTTGCAATTGAATTGGATTTGAGCCATGGAGGGTGAGGCAACGCCCATAGGCCTCTTTAAGAAGCTAGTCAAGGAATTGCCCCTTTCATTTAAAAAAAATTATCAAACTGGGAGAAGAAAACAGTCAGGGTTGCTGGTCTAAAGAACAAACAGTTGCTACTCACATTCACTTTGAGCCAGGGGGCCCCCCCAAATTAAGTGGTACTTGGGCAGGAACCTACTGTTCTCCCGTCTGTGAGATCCAGAATGAATTGGGTTTAAAGGATGGTCTTTGAGAAGGAAATCTAGCCAGTAAACTCCAAGCTAACTGGGTAGGTTTTGGCCACCAAAATTAACCTTCCTTTGGGCAGAAGGCCCTCAGGTAAAGCACGATTCCCCTTGCGAGAAGAGGAGAGGAGCAGTGATCCCTTAAGCCTCCAAAAGAAGATATAGGATGATGCTCCCTACCTTCATTCCTTCATTCAAGAGGTATTTGTTAAGCACCTACTAAGTGCTAGGGCAGAATAGATAGAATGGTAAAAGTAAAATTACACTTGCTCTCAAGACACTTAAGCTCCACTGTGGGAGAATGATATGAACAAGGAAAAAAATGCAAATTGGCTACAAAATAATTTGGCAGAACAGGGTAGGGTTGGACATTAGACACTGGGAGAACTATCCCGTGCGATATGGCACTTGAGCTGAGCTTTGAAACAAGCTAGGGCTTCTGTGAGGTGGAGGTAAGGAAAAGAGGGCCTTCCAGACTTGAGGTAAAGTTTGTTCAACAATCTGGCTAGCAGCTTCTGTGGGGGCGTAAGATCCCCCCCACAGCCAGCACCCGGGAGGCTGCCGGGATGCCGGGAAAGCACAGGTTCTTTCTACCTGCTTAAACAAGGAAAGCACGGTGAAGGGGTTGACCAGCTTACTTTAATCCAGCATTCACTTAGCATACAGACAACATTCATTTAGTTCAGGGGGAAAACGCCAGCATTCAGTTAGCATTCACTTAGTTCAGGGGAACAAAGAGACAAGCATCAACAGACAGACCCAATACAGATTCATTCACTTACTTCAGGGGAAAAAGCCAGCACCCTGAGGTTCAGAACATTCATTTAGTTCGGGGGAAACGAATAAGCACCCCAAACCTCAAAACCAAAATACAAACAAATTACAAATATCAACAGACAGACCCAATACAATTCATAGTTACCAATATCTGGGCTCGGCCCAAGAGCAAGGGCTGGCCCAGAGTCACGCTTGCCGCTGTTCCCACACCAACTGGAAAAGGAAAGAGGAATCTTCAAGTCATCTTCTCCCCTCTTATAGAGTTTTTGACATCATCAAGCGCCGCCTGAATGACCAAGGCCGATTGGTTCTTGAGTTGGCCCCTACCCCTAGGTTAACAGCCAATAGGGCGTGGCTCTGGAGTCAACACCTCCCCTCAGCCAGCCCCATGACTCCTCACACAGGAAGTTCTCTGTTCCCAGGCATGGTCACTGGGCTTCCTGCCCTGGAAGAGAAGCCCCAGCACCCAGCGAGGCTCAATGAGGTAAGCTGAGTCACTCAAAGAAAACAAAGGCCACAGATGGAAAGAGGAGATGAGATAGGATATAGAGGGAAGAGCAAGTAGAACTCTTTGACTTTCCTTTCCTGGTATCTAGTCATCGAAACTGAGCCTGCAGCATATAGGAATACAGAAAACCTCTCCACTTGGTGTCCTTATAGGACACAGCCTAGTCACTTATATGTAAAAAGTTATCCAGTCATCCATATGATGCCTGCTTCATATGCCAGCCCATAAATGTTGGCCTGATTCACATTTTCAGGATGTTCTCTCTGTCTTGTCTCTCTTTTTTCTCTCTCTCTGACCACTTTTGTGGCATATAAGGGATAGCAATACAAGGATCAAGGTTTTTTTCAGCCTGCTCTTGCTTGTCAAATGTTAATGCTACCAAAACATGTCCTGATTGCAGGAGGGGTAACTTATGAACAGGAAGCTTGAGGAGGAGCCCTGTCTCCACTTTAAAAGGGGAAAATGTTCTTTAACAGTTTTGTTATTATTATTTTTAGTTCAAGAAAGAGGAATGTGTATGAATAATTTCCACAGCCTCAAGTTATTCCATGCCTACCGAACACACATTCCCTTTGAGGCCCCCATGTGGCACACACTGTTCATTCCTACTGAGGGCTAAGCAGGATTCCCTTAGACAGGACTCTCTTTCACTGGCTGTAAACATTACTCTTTAATTGGAGAAGAGGAAGGTTGTTGACTAAGTTGGAATGCCCTCCCTTCCTCCTTAGGGGCTCTGGGGACCAACCCTGTCACAAAGCAGTGAGAAAGTATAGAGTGGCTATAAGAGGAAGGACAAAGGTTTCTATTTCTACTGCCTCTGGTACCCAAATACCTCATTGTCCTAGGGCGTTATTCTCCATCTGTTAAAGGCTTCTTGCTACTTCCCTATCTCATGATTTTTCACCCCATGGGGCCTTTTTCCTCTCTGGTAAGCATTAATGCAACTATACCAGGTTCAGGAACGATCTTAATCATCTGTCTTGAAAACATGCTTACTTCTCCAAATATGATATTAACAATGCTGGTTTGACCTGGGATCTGGTGAGTGGTGAGTTTCTGGAGATATCCATGGGACATTGCCAATGCAACAAATTGAGGTCAAAGACTCATATTGGGTAAATAAGAGAATGACCATGCCCCATCCAAACCCAGAATTATTAGAAGTTACAGAAGAGTGATAGGTCATACCCGAGGCACTTCTACAGGACAGTGCCCTGGCATATGGAAACTGAAACCGTGGAGGTAAAAATAACTATGGAGAGCCAATGCCCAAGACTGCTAGCCTCTAGCTCCTATATTACTATAATGTGACTTGTAATATTGAAGGAGTGCAGAAATGCACTTCACTGAATACCACCTATGTCCTTAGTGGTTCACTACCACCTGTACACCTGGGTTAAATAAATAACAAATCTAATGTATCATAGGTGAATCAATGGTTCATTTTGTGAAGAAATAAGAACTATTTCTTATTGAATACTACTTGTTAACTTGGGAAATGTTTGTATAAAATGGCGTCTTTGGGGGGCCATTTTTAATGCGCCTTTAAATTGTGAATAACTTCTTTCTTTATTAGCAGTAAAATCAGATATTTTACTCTGGGACCAGATTTACAGCTAAAAGGGAGCTTAAAATTCATCTAGTCCAGCCTCCTCAATTTACAGATGAGAAAACTTAGACACAGAAAAAAGCTAAATGAATTGCCCAATATCACACAGTATTAAAAAGGCAAAGTTGAGATTTATAGGACTGGCTTTATTTCACATCAAAGTCATTTTAAAGCCCTCTAAGTCATTTGTTTGGTTCAGCTTTTTCTATGGCTAGAAAACTGAGTAATATAGAAGTAATGCCAATGAATTCATCTCTATCACCAAAAGGTATTAGTTGCTTGTTGACATTTGTTAGAAAATCCAAAAGGTAGTAAGTCAACATAAGCTACTGGTTATATTCTTTTTAAGGGTAGAGAATTCTCTCTTATTAGTCATTATATCCATTAACCCAGTCATAGCAATGCTCAATCAGTGTTTGTGGAATGAATTGTTGAATGAATGAACACCATTCTATTTCCCTACTATACTTGCTTGAGGGCAAGAACTTTGTAAGTATAGTTCTCTTTATAAGTATAGTTCCACATCTCTGAAAATGACCCTCTGGATGTAGTAAGTGCAGCAAGCAGTTAAAAAGGAGATCTTGAGAGGGAAAGGATATGCCACTTACTTTCTTTACTAGCCAAGTATGGGAAACAGTGTTTTTCATCTCATAGTTTCTGTTGGCATTATAATTGGACTCTTACTAATTGGCAACAATAAGCTAAGTCCTATATAAAACATAAAAGAGCGTATTTCCACTGTACTTTTGGAATTATGATGTTCATCAAAACTCTTTAAAATCAATTTCTTTTACAGCCCCCTCAGCCTTATCAATAGTGCTTTAGATACCTTCAATGGCTGGTAATTATCTTTGGTGCCATTTGATTACCATGTACATAGAAACAAAGAGTGGTTTATAACAATTTTGTCTTTTAAGAGTAGAAATAATATCTTCATATGAATCAGTTTCAAAAAGCCATGGCATTGTGAATAGGGAGTTGGCCTGGGTCAGGAAGATTTGTATTCAAGTCTTGCTTCTATAAAATCTCATGTTAGGTTTTCTATAGAGAAATTTTCTAAAGATGGTGAGATAATACAGGGTGTTCCTAAAGTCTGGACACATAGGCAAAAATGCATATTTTCAAGAAGTGAAATGAATGAAATTTTCAACATTTTGTTTTATTGGAATGTTAACAAGTAACATCTTCAGTATGATTTCCATCATTTGTGATGCAAAGGTTGATGCACTTTGCAAGATTCTTGTGAACTCGACATGATAACTCCATTTCCTATGTGTCCAGACTTTAGGACCACCCTGTATAACTAGGCATTTGAGCACTTATTATTGAGTCTGCCCTCTAGAAAACTACTTATGATTCTTGCCTCTAACACCCTTAACCAGTGATTCAAATGGAGATTCAAGACATGGAAAAGATAAACACATATGAAAATGTGTACAATATGGAAAAAAAATTCTACGCTATGCATTTTAGTATAAATCTGTCAGACAATTTACTCATATTTCTACTTGGAAAGAGGTTCAGATGTCTCTCTGCTAATCAGAATACTCTTTGAACCAAGAAATTACCAGTTTCCCTTCATAATAATGCTAAAACAAAAAACAAAATTCCACAATAAAGTAAAAACATAGATGCATAGTTTAGGTTGAAAGCAAAGATGGTGCCATTTAGTCACCATAAATAAGACAAAGTCTCTTAGTTTCAGGGAATCAATATCCTTCCTCGAAATGAAGTCTTCTAATTCAAGGGAGACTAATGCAAGTAAGACCAAGAATGTAGATTAGGACACTGCCATATTATTTCTTAATGCTTTCACAACATGGTATGTGTGCACGTGTGCGTGTGCGTGTGCGTGTATGTGTGTGTGTGTGTGTGTGTGTGTTGTGTGCGTATGTACTTCAATAGAAAGGTAATGTAGAACAATGGAAAAGAGAGCTGGCCTCAGAGACACCTGGGTTCTAGTCCTACTTCTGACATCTACTGACTCTGAGTGCCCCAAGCAGTCAGTTACAGACCGATTGCCAGTTAGCATTGGTAGAGTGAGTTTTCTCACTACAACTTTCCTACATCAGTGAAATCACAAGTCCAGAGCAAATGAATCTGAATACTTGAACAGATTGTGACCTCCATGATATACCCACTATTTCAATTGCTACAAATGGTGACCTCTCTCTTCCCATCTTGTGCAGTTCTGCATGTTCTTCCACCCAAATCTCCCCAAGAAGCCAGGGCTTTCCTCCAGGATTTTGTAATATTTCATGGATCCCAGTGGAGTGGTTGATCTATTTTCCTATTCTCTCTCATTCTTGTCACGTGACTGGCCTACTGCCTTTTCTAATCATATATTTCCTCGATGATAATAATAATAATCTAAACCATTTCTTGAATATCAGACATCATTAGGAATTTCTTACAGTATGTTTATATCCATCACGCATCTCTCCATCGTCTTTGAGTCATCTACAACAGTAATTTCTCAGAGATTATGGGATTCTGAGCTTTTCAACTATAGAGAATCTTAAGGTGCATATTTGTGTTGAAAAGATGGGTCTATGTAGCAGGGAGCAGTTCAAAGCACCACAGAGTTTCCCAGATGTACTCAATCCCACTCTATTCTTCCTATTCATTTCTGGGTCCAGTTTGTTGTCTATTTATGGTACCTATGCCAGTTATTTATGCTCAAGTAGTAACTCAATGGACTGGCCATCCAAATTCATGTCTGAGTCTGTATAGTTGGCATTTTTCATCCCTTTGGTTTTTCCTATATGACTTATTAGGTTAATCTCTTTGGAATAATTATGGATCTCAATAAATATGGATCTCTCTGTAACGTTTTTGTTGCCTGGTGATATCAGTATGATATCATTTGCAACAAGAACATGTAGAGGACTTCGCCAGTTGCAGAGAATTTCTCTTTCCTGTAAACCCTACAGAAGACATCTTCTATGATAGCCTGCACATTTTGGCAACAATACACACTGTTTCATGCATCACTTGATATTAATAATCATTGAGCAAAATTATCTCTGTAGTGGTATTTATCAAGGTATCTATCATGAGAACCTCCTTGTTGGAAGATGATCTTTAAGGCTCAATTTTGTTCTACTACTCAAATGCTTTTAAAATAATCAACAAACAGACACAGGGATCTCAAATTTTTTGCACTTTTCAGTCAGTTGTGGTGCGTTAAAGATATAGTTTGCTATCAGGTACTGTTTGTGAGAATTCGCTTTTTTTCTTCTCATTTTTATTCAAGATACCCTCAATATGTATGTAGCTCATTCTTATATCCTCTTATATATATCCTTATATCCTCTACTTGAAGATATCAGTGCTCTCAAGATTATATTGCCTCCAGCAGAGATTTCCTCAGTGTACACTTAGTGTGATCTAGTCACTTTTCCCAACTTTATACAGCCCATTTCTATTTCTTTGTATTGCATATTGAAGACTAAGATGTTAGGGTCCAAACATGGCAGCTCCTCTTTTACTGTTAATGACATAGATCATTGCAGAAACACTGACAAATTTGTTCCACTTTATACATTTTCAATACTCTTGCCAGTTTCATATTTGAATGCTCTTTGGTTGTTGTGACTCATTTGGGTCTCTTGTCGAGCTGTTTATAGATTTGGTTTTTGCTTCCACTGTGTTTTACTGTTTTAAAAGGTGATACCATTGACTTAATATTCTATTCCATTGTTGCCCCTGGCTTTCGCCTCCCTCTACCTGGAAGAGAGGCCAAATTTTGCTGGCTTAAGTCAGTTTCTGTGCTCTGTTGGCCTCCTTGTTGTGGCAACTCTTTTAATGTGCCTTAAACTTGTGCAGGAAATGATGATGTTAATTAAGGTCAGGATCTTTGTTTTGTTTTGTTTTTCTTAAATTTCCCAGTCTCATTAACAGTCTATTTGAATAAGACAGGTTGAATCTGTTGCAGTTGTCCATAGTGTCTGCTCACCTTTATCCTTTCGTTTAATATAACGTCAATCTTTGCTTTAACCAGTTGATGGTCCAATAGCACACAGACGTCTGATTCAGATCCGTTTCTCACATCAGTAACCAATTGTTTCCTGTCCCTTCCATTACAGTCAACATCATTTCTGTGATGTTTGGTGTTTACCTTGTCCAATTCTTTCAGATTCTTTTTAGGAAGAATATGTTAATGACACATAGCTGTGAAATTTGTAATAGTCTACATGTCTTTGGCCTCTTGTTTTTCAAACCTAAGACATTTTTAAACCACCCTCTCTTTGCATACCTATTTTCAGATCATATTGACTTGTTTTGGAGGAACTGGTTAAGATCTTCATAGAATTTCTCTCCCTTTTCATCCTTTGCAGATGTTAGCTCATAAGCTACTATTATCTTCGGTGGTCTCTTTTTTTTAATGATCATCGCGAACACTGCAAGATGAGAGAATCAAGCATATATTAACATAAAACAATGTTTATTGTTGAGTTTGATTGAATAAGCCAGCTCTGCCAATTCCTTTGTTTACCTCTCCAAGGAGATACAATAACATTTTGTTTTATTGCAGTAATACAGTTTTCATTTTTTCCATGATAGTATGTTAATTAATTGGTCACTAGACCAAAGATCTCATATTTAAAGCACCTATAGTTAAGTTGATGTTTATGGATTTCTAAAAGCTGTGTGGTTTTTAGCACCTTATGTTCTGCTTTCTATCACTGTCAATGTGGAAAAAAGAAGAGCCATATTGGATTGAGGTCCATTCAAATATCTTTGTTTCATGGCGTGCCATCGAAGAATTTATCTCATGGCTTACCTACTGTTGCTGTGGCTCTATTCTTACTATTGGTTCTTAGACAGCAGAGTCAGTCTGGCATCAGGTTCATGCTTGAAGCCTCTGAAAATGGGAGAATTTGCCAGCACGTATGTTCTGCTGCTTATATCCCTTAAGACCCCAGAGTTGCTTAGATGCCACAAAGAGGTATCAGGATAGGAGATGGTGTGAAATATTAACATTGGTATTGCTCACAATATGCACTAATTAAGAAGACATATTGAAAAACTATCGATTTTATGAGTCATTCCCCAATTATCCCCAGTTGACAAATGGTTAAAGGATATGAACAGGCAGTTTTCAGAAGAAGAAATCAAAGCTATCAATACTCACATGAAAAATGCTCTAGATCACTATTGACTAGAGAAATACAAATTAAAACAACTCTGAGGTACCACTTGACATCTGTCAGGTTGGCTAATATGACAGAAAAGGGAATGCTGAGTGCTAAAGGGGATGTGGAAAAACTGTGCCATTGTTGTCATCCCAATGCACTGTTGGTAGAGTTGTAAAATGATCCAGCTGTTCTGGTGAGCAATTTGAAACTATGCCCGAAGTGCTATAAAACTATGCAGACCCTTAGAAAAGGAAAAGGACCTATATGTACAAAAATAAGTATAGCAGTTCTTTTTGTGGTGGCAATGAATTGGAAATTGGAGGAATGCCCATCCACTAGGGAATGGCAGAACAAATCGTGGTATATGATTGTGAGAGAAGACTATCATGCTAGAAGAAACAACAAGCAGGATAGTTTCAGAAAAGCCTGGAAAAACTTACAGGAATTGATGCAAAGTGAAGTGAGCAGAACTAGGAGAACATGTACATAGTCATAACAATTCTGTATGATAATCAAATGTGAATGACTTAGGTATTGTTAGCAATTCAGTGATCCAAGACAGTTCTGGAGTACTTATGATGAAAAATGCTATCCACCTCCAGAGAGAGAACTGATGAAATCTGAATGGAGATTAAGACATACTTTATATACTTTTCGTGGAGGTTTTTTTGGTCTGTTTTCCTTCACAACATGGTTAATAAGGAAATGTTTTGCATGACTGCATATGTGTAGTATATATCAGATTGGTTCCTTTCTCAGGAAGAGGGAAGGGGAAGGAGAGAGAATTTGGTATTCAAAAAAATTTTTTAATGAATATTAAAAATTGTTTCTACATGTAATAGGGTAAAATATTAATTAAAAAAAGAGAGAGAGAGAAGCTATCAACTCCATCGACCTGCCTTTAGGCAGGACCATACATTTCAGGTGAATGAAGTTGAGGAAGAGGGAGGTGGGGAAGAGGTCCATGTCTATTTATTTATTTATAAATAATCTATAGATCCTTGCCTGGTAGATTCTTTTAAAAAATTCTTTAAATGTATTGAATATGTTAAATTACCTGAAGCTTATACAAATTGTGATATTGCATTTTAGCACATTGATATTTGGATAAGTTAAAGAGTTCCCATTGATTTTGAAGATGCAGGAAGTCCACTAAAGCCTGAGTATTACAAATCGATTTTGCAATTTATTCCTATTTAATAAGTAGAGTATGAGGGGGAGGGCAAGTTTTGGTGGGGTGTAATCTTTAAGAAAATCAAAAGAATGTGAATTTTTAGCAGGCTTCAGTGCTTGTAGCCTACCAAGCATTTTTTGTGTGAAATACAGAATTTTGTTACAGGTGGTTGCCAAAATAAAAATGTCTAATTAGTATATTTGTGTTGGGTTAGTCACAAGTTTTTTGTTGTTGTTGGGTTTTTTCGGGTTTTTTTTTAAAGCCAAGCTGACCAGGCTCCAATGTTTTCCCATATTTAATTGCATGTTTTCCCCTCATGCCAAGCTGCATTACCCATAAAAAATCCTATTTGCTTTTGCAGGCATTTACAGAAACACAGAAAAAAAGATTGTTGTCATGGAAACAGCAGGTGCAGAAGCTCTTTCGGTCTTTCCCTCGGAAAACCCTTCTAGACATATCAGGATATCGACAGCAAAGAAAGTATGTTGGGATTTCATTCATTATGATGCATGTTAGTTACCTTAGTGACTCATATGCCTGGTTTGGGCTCTGAATACAGTAATATGCTTGAGTATCACATGTTGTTCATGGCAGGTACCTTGTGGCAAGTTCTAAAATAGTCATTAAATGGGTGGGGTTGTAGAGGGGAAAGTATTGAGAGAGTTCCCTGAGGAAGATATGAATTAGGTCCTTTGTGCCTCAAAATGATTTCCTGAGCAAGATTTTCTCCGTTTAATGAATACTTGCCAAACACTTAAATATGTGCAGGTGAAGTAGAGCCAAGTATTGTTGTTCAGCCAGCAGCCTGTGTGGTTGTGTGAGGGTTTTTTTTTTCCTTTTAGCTGCAGACAAGCTAATTATAGTTGATGGCTGGATTAAGCATAACACTGCTATTCTATTTTGGACTGAGCTGCAGTCTAAAACTGTAGACGAATCATTCTTGATTTTAGATAATACAGCTCCTCAGGAAAAGGTGAAAATAAACCTCATTGTACTTTAGAGCTTCTAGATTTATAGTGGTTTGAATTTGGTATCCAATTGCTTTTTGAAGCTCAATTATGAGGACGAAGAGATTAATCTGAAACTTTCTGTGATTACCAAAGTCACAGAAAAAAATTGATGCTCAAAATTCTCTTAGTCCAACCTCTGCCTGTACTACAGGAATTCCCCCAACGATATTTTCAATAAGTATTCATTCAGCATTCATTTGAAGATCTCTATTTGGAAAGAACCAACTACTTCCCAAGGCAAGTTTTTTCCAATTTGGTTAGCTATAGTTGTTAGATGGTTTTTCCTTACATTCTAGTAGAATGTAAGTTGCTTGAGGGCAAGTATTATTTAGAATCCTAAGTGCCTGGCACCATGCCTGGCAAATAGTAGACAGTTAATAAATGCTTCTATAATTGAACTATTACATGAAGTCTAAATCTGACTCATTGCCATTTCTACCGATCGTCCCTAATTCTGACCTCTGGTGTCAAGTGGAACAAGAGTAATCCGTCTTCTTCATGACAACCCTTCATATATTCAAAGATATTTATTACGGCCTTCTTTAGTGTTCCCTTCTTCAAGCTAAACATCCCCAGTTCCTCCAACTAATCCCTATGTTGCTTGGACTTCAGGGTTCTCACTATCCTGGTCCTATGCTTCTAAGTTTGTCAATCTCCTTCCTAAAATGTGACACTCAGAACTGCCTATGTTACTAGAACCGTGCTTGGACCATGGTGATATACAGCAGATTTAGGCTGAATCAATCTAAGGGAAAAGAATCTCTGTCAAGATGCTGAAAGGGGAACTAATCACCCTTCCACATTCAGGAAGAAAAACATTTCCAAAGGGAATATTTTGACTTGATTCTCTGACACTTTTCTTAAAAGTAGGGATTGTTTTTGCTTTTGCTTTGTATCCCTAGCACTTAGCACCGTGCCTGGCTCATATCAAGTGTTTAATAAATGCTTGATCATCAAGTGAGACAACATATGAAAAGATTTTACAGACCTTAAAACGCTATAAATGCTAGTTATTATTATTAATTGACTAAAGAATGTAGATATGAGACATTAGTAACTTGAACATAGCCACCAAAAGTTCTTAAGGGGAAAAAAAAAAGACAATCAGACTGGTTTTTCTAGACATTTTCTTTTTTGCATCGGTGAAGTAGACCTCTTATCCTCCTATCCTATAAAGTAAAATGTTGATATTCACATTTGTGGAACATTAACATGGATCCATTTTATTGAATAAATACTGTTATTTTTCCAGAGGGGTAGAAAGTTTTAAAATAACAGTCTCATGATGAAGGAAGTGTTTTTTTAGAGCCCTATCATCTTCCTCTTTTTGGACACTATGCCTTTCTTATTGCAGACTTAAGATTAAATTAGTTTTCGCTTGCCAAAAAAAGAAGTCACACTGTTGACTCATTGAGTTTTCAGTATGTTAACGCCCCTCCCCATTTGTTAAGGATAAAGTGTTAGGACAACAAGAGGAAAATAATGTAAGCATTAAGATCATCAGAATCCTATTTTATATAGTTAACATACACAGATCGATATTATCTTAACACCTCTACCTAAAAGGTCTAAAATTTCTTATAGATATTTGCATTTATATTCAGATATGTCTTGACAGTGTTTGATCTTTTGTATATATTCACATACACAGTACATCCGTTCAAACAGTAAAAACCTAATTACTTTGTACTAGTTGGAAGGAGGAAAGGTCAACCTAAATTAGAAAAAAAAACTTAGTTATTTAAAGAATTTCAATTTTATTACTTTCCAGTTTCAATACTAGCATTAACAGAACTAAATTAATGAGAGAAGTAATTCTTGATCCTGTATTTTATATCCCTTCTTCAGCAATTGAATTTGCCTGAATTTAGTTAATATTGCCTTTTGAAGCTCACTTATAGGGACCTTAGAGAGGATAAATTGAAAACCATCTATGATGGTCTTGAATTATTGGGGATGAAGTGCTACTTGTAAGGAAAAGAAAACATTAACATATACTTATCATCAGAATCTGATTTTACATATTAAATATGAATAAATAAATAAATAATATCAACAATGAATTTTTCCTCTCTGGGCACACACATAAAGAAGGACATTGCTAAGCTATAGAGCATCCTAAGGTAAGGATGGCAACTGCAATGGTGAAGCGCCTTAAAGTCATGCTATACAAGAGTGGGTTGAAAGATTCCGAGATGTCCAGCCTGAAGAAGAAAAGACAGGGAAGGAATATGTTCCCGCTCTTCAAGTATTTGAAGGGCTGTCATGTGAAAAAGTAATCAGGCTGTTTCTGCTTATCTCCAGAAGGCAGAACTAGAAGCAGTGGGTGGAATTTTCAGATAGGTATGTTTGGGCTCAGTGTAGGAAATAGGCTGCCTCAGGAGGTAATGGGTTTCCCCTCACTGAAGGTTTTCTGACAGAAGGAGAAGGTCCTTATATGGGGAAACCTTATCCATACAAGTTGAACAAGATGGTCTTAGAGGTGCCTTCCAGTTCTCATAATTATGTTATTTCTCCTCAAAAAAATTTTCAGTGCTAAAACAGTGAAAAATGTCTTATAAGTAGATGAAACATTTTCCCTGAAATCTTTTCCCTCCCTCTATTAATTTGCTTTAGAAATCTCCCTTTGTTATAGATAGTGAAAAGGTAAACTTTATCCCAGACTCCCCAAATTACCCAAGATCCCATATTAATGGGTTCTTATCAGCAATCTTAGGATATTTAATCTCATTAATTTTGACAATGAAACCAGTTAAGTATCTTTAAGAGAGTTACAAGAGAAAGGCAGACACGCAAAAGCAAAACAAGGAAAGAAGGAAATGTGTTTCTATCACTTTTTCTTTCTTAATCTCTCTCTCTTTATAGATAGCCTAATTGTTTAATTCAGACTTGAATGCCTCATACTAATAATGCTCAGCTCAATTGTCAGCCATGGTAAATTTCAGACCCTCTGTCTTTTTGATCATTTGGTCCAGGACATACATTGGCTAACTTGGCTGTCAATTTGAACTCTGTCATCCCCATTCTATATAATTTATTCTTTCTAGTTCAGCCTTTCAGTAGCTAGGACAGGGCTTTCACAGAGTTGTGTAAATGAAGTGGAATCATCTACCTACCAAGTGACCAAAATTCATTAAGAAACAAAAAGAAAAAAGAGAAAAACTAAGCAATCCAGAGAGACGAGGAACATTCTTCCTTCTCACTCTCCTACATAGGCTTCTGAGTATGGAATATGAGTCAGTCAGGCAACAAGCATCTAAGCACATACTGTGTGCCAGGTTCTACCCTCAGCACTGGAGATTGAGAAAAAGGCAAAAACAGTTCCTGTTCAAAGAGCTCATTTTCTAATTGGGGGTTGGTGGTGTAGAGTAGAGAGGGACAACATCCAAATAATCATATGATATCCAAGATATATATAGCATAAACTAAAGGAAATCTCAGAAGGAAAGCATTGGGTGGGAGGTGAAGAGTGGGAGGGAGGTCTCTCCCAGGAGGTGGTATTGAGCTGAGTCTTGAAGAAAGATGGGGAATCCAGGAGATGTAGGTGAGGAGAGAAAGCATTCTAGCCAGTGAGAAGGCACGGAGCTGGGAGATGAATTTTCATTTAGAAGAAACTGCAAGAAAGGCAGTGTCACTGGGTCTTAGAGGAGTAAAATGTAAAAAGACTGGAAAAGTAGGAAGGGCTTTAAAAACCAAAGGATCCATATTTGTTTCTGGAGGTAATTGGGAGCCACTAGGTTTTGTTGAATAGTATTGCAGTTCAGGAAGAGCACTTTGGCAGTTAAGTGGAAGATCTGTTGGCATGTGGGGAGAGATGTGAAGCAGGGAGACCAACCAAGATGCTGATGAAAGCATGCACCAGGGTGGCATTTGTAGGTAAAAAGAAGGGAACTTATACAAGAGATGTTTTGAAGACGTGTCACAGGATATATGGGACCTTTTTTCTTGATCAAAACACTCTAGAAGGGGAAGCTACTGAGCCAGGAAATGAGCTGTAACAAGTTTACCAATTTACCATTTTCAAAGCAGAGTTTATGTTTCTCTCTCCGCGCCCCACTTCCCCAAGGAAAAAATAAATTCTGAGGAATAGAGAAATATCCTAAGGCATCTATTGTGTTAATAATTTAGATTCTCCTTCTCTCTTCCTTCTCCAAGCCAATATTAGTCTTAGCAAATCACAGGGTTATAGCCCCCCTTTATCCCCAACTTGTTAAAAACTGTCTCAACCCTAACTCTAGATGTTTCTTCGGAAATAGTGTGTGCCTATCTTGAATAGATAGCTAAAGAAAGCAAATCTGTTCCATCTTGTGGCAGTCTGGGGTAAAGCATTTTGATTTCAACAGTATTGAATATGAAAGCTGACACTTCTTGGAAAGAATGTGCTGGTTCCTAAAACATTGCTCACAGCAATGTAACCACATAGAATCTGAATGCGTTCACCAGAAAGAGAATGAGTTCTTCAGGGCTAAAAAAGCAAAGGAGAAATTATCAGAACTGGAAGGCCAGAGTTCCTAATTACCCAACCAAGCAGATCTGGGAGAATGTTTGGGCTTGTCAGGATGTCTAGAGGTTAGACTGATTTCTACCCAGAAAGCCCTCCCAGTATCCTCAGGATTAATACATTATGATGACTGCCTAAAGCTGGTTCTCACTGGGGGAGGATGGGAAGAAGAGAATAAGGGAAAAATGTGAAATTGTGGGAAAGGGATCTGAATTGTCTCATGTTCTTCTGGTTTTCCTTCCATTTTGTGACAGTCGAGGTTTTGGACAGTCAAACTCGTTACCAACAGCAGGTTCTGTAGGTGGCGGCATGGGCAGGCGGAACCCACGCCAGTACCAGATCCCTTCAAGGAATCTCCCTTCAGCCCGTCTTGGCCTGTTGGGTACCAGCGGGTTCATCAGCTCCACCCAACGTAGTGCGGCAACCAACCCCACCATCCTAAAACAAGGAAGACAGGTTTGTATCCCTTCAGGCTTTCTCAGCTTTTCTTTTTTTCCCCTGTGTAGAAACAGAAGCTACATAGCCCTTTACCCATAAAGCTCTAGATGTGCCCATTAGCCCAAAGAGCAACTAGGCATTTTACCAGTGACCTGTGGAATAGTCTGCCCTTTTGTGCTTTTCAAACATAAGGAGGAAACAACAGTGGCCTGTCCCTGGAGAAGGTCAGGAGGATTTGTCCTGCTTGCTTGCTTGCTTGCTTGCTTTGTAAAAGTGACCTTACCTAGTGTACTCCCACATTGGAAGCAGGGCCTTTAAGAAGAGGTGCAAAACTCATCTCTCTATTTTTTTGTCTTTTTGTGTGTAAAAATACACAAAGATTAGAGGTGTGCTAGATAGAGTCAGCTCATCTTTAAATTTTCAATGTGAGCATTTACACCTCAGAAATCAGAGCTTGATTTTTGTTTTATTGATTATCCAGACTTAAGGAAGTGATGGAGAAAATGGCAGTAATGTAAATTAAACTTAAAAGTGTGTTGTGTTCGCATTTTTTTTCCAGAGAACGAGTTGTTAACTATTTATCAGTATACCACTGCCTATGGGTTATAATCTTGGTTATGATCAGGTGGACCTTTCTCCCATTGTAGAGTGCATTCTGAATAGGTAGGCCTTTTGACAAAAAAGGTACCTTTGGGATCAACACAGAGTGGTACATGGGGAGATTTCAAATCTTCTCACTATGGGGCAGCTAGGTGGCACAATGGATAGGGCACCTGGCTCTGGAGTCAGGAGGACCTGAGTTCAAATCCAACCTCAGACACTTGACACTTACCAGTTATGTGACCCTGGGCAAGTCACTTAATCCCAATTGCCTTGCAAAAAAAACCAAACAAATCTTCTCAACAGGTATGGGGGTGTGTGTGTGTATGTGTGTGTGTGTGTATGTGTGTGTACTCATGAGCACGGAGGTTCTCAGTCCCACCACTGCCCCACAAATCCACAACTTCCCTTTAATCCCTTCAGTTTGGTTGGGGGGGGGGGGGCGGGACAGGGAAGTGAACAGTATATTAACTTATAATTTTTTGTCTCATTGGCCCTTCTACATTGGGGGAGTAGCAACAGGATACTAAAGGGAACTTAGGTAGAAATCCTGTGTTTCAATTTGTCAAGCCCAAGAGGTTAATGGAGGGATTTAAAATGAGCAAAATGTACTGAGGGCAGCACAAGCCAAATTGAATCACCAAAAAAAGAGACATTAGATGCACCAAACGTCACTTTCCAGACTTTCCTCATTCTCTGACTCATTCAAAGAGAATCTGCTGCTAAGGAAATCCAAGTAATTTTGAACATGCCAGCTTAGTGTGTGGAGCAGTTATTATTTTCTTCCTCTGATTAGATTTTCTGGCTCCTTTATTTAAAAAAAGGGGGGGGGCGGAGAATTTCAAAACCAAACCCAGAAGTAGAGAGAATTCTCTTCCACACATATTTCCTAATCTTTCCCATTACTTAGGAGGCAGGAGAATGGAAGGAATAGAAAGGAGTCAGAGAGAAAAGAATCCCTAATAAAGTCATGTCTCACAGAGAGGTCTAGGGGAGCCAAAAATAAAGCAAATGGAAGTTATAAACCCCTCCAAGCACCGGGACAAGTTCTGGCTATAAATAAGCAGGGAAGATACCACAGATAGACCTGGAAACATATCCCCAGAATTTAGCAGAGACAGATATTTAGTAGCATTTGCTTCCTGCCTGAACTCTGTCATTTGGTGTCTGTGTGGTTTGTGTGTGTGTGTGTTTCTATGTGCCTAGAATTGTGCGTGCTATATGTGCAGATACACACATGCACACCCTTTTTCCTCCTAGAATCTTTGGTTTGCCAACCCCGGGGGCAGCAACAGCATGCCAAGTCGAACTCACAGCTCAGTCCAAAGGACTCGTTCCCTGCCTGTTCACTCATCCCCGCAGACCATGTTGATGTTCCAACAGCAAGGTAAGACATTTTTTCCCCTCATGTTAATTGATACACGGTACAGTAAATTAAAATAGCTGCCTTGGTGACCCTGGCCTAAAAGTGCTTAGCCTTGACTGTCAAACACATTCTTGTGTGTTTATGGAAGCCTTTCCTTTTTTAAACCACATTGTCAGCATGAATAAGGGCTGGTTGGCTGGGATCCAGGAGACATACACACTGGAGTCTGTTAAAATCTGACCATCATGTTTTTTGATTCTAGTTAGATTACTGAAGTAATTTAAGCAGAGTTATGACTGGGGAAACAACATATATGTCACATCCATAATAAGGCAGCAATGCGTAAGATAATGCAACGTACAGTTGCTGCTAAGAACCAAAGAGACATAGATAACATAGGTATAAATAATAAATGTTACAAGACTCCAAATGAGGGAGATAACTGTGTTGGTGGAGGCAGATAAGTCTTCAAGAAGCAGGTGAAACAGGATCTGGGCTTTGGAGAATGGGTAAGATTCCAGTAGGCAAGGGAGGAGTGGCATTCCAAATGTAGACAATGGTGGTGCAATGACAGGATGTCCAGGAGAAAGCGTGAATATACCAGGCTGGCTGGGACATGGGCTTTTTGTGAGAATGTAGTGGGAAATAAAATTTCAGTCAGATTGTGGGAGACTAGGTGGCCCACTGAGCCTAGAGTCAGGAAAATCCGAGTTCAAATGCAGCTTACTAGCTAGGTGACCTTGGTCAAGTAACTTCATCTCTGTCTGCCTTGTTTTCCTCAACTATAAAATAGGGATAATAGGGCTGTTGTGAGGATCAAATGAGATAATATTTGTGAAGTGCTTAGCACAGTGTAGAAACTTAATAAATGCTTGTTTGCTTCCTTGAATGCCATTCTAAAGAGGCTGGACTATCTTTTTGCCAAAGGGAACAGGGATATGATAAATTACATAAAATGCTGATTTAGGAAAATCTCTGTGGCAGCGGTGTGTATGTGCACAATGAATTGGGGCAGGGGGAGTAATGGGGAAGAAAGGCAACCAGCTGTAATACAGTAGTCCCAGCATGAGATGATAACAGCCTGAACTATAGGATGGTAGCAACAGGAATGGAAGGGAAAGGAGAACTGAGAAGCTCACTTTCATGAAAAAAACTGAGGCCACTCACTGAAAGCTTCCAGATCCCTCAGAATATTCTCCAACTATCTCTTCCTTCCCTACAGACTCTAATGAAGAGTAGCCAACCCTTTATATATGCCCCTCACACCTTCCCCTCCCATCTTCTCCAGCAGATTGCCATCTTCAATGTCTCTCTAATCTTCAATCTCTCCCCCTCTATTGGCTCTTTCACTGCTATCTGCAAACTAACCCAGGTCTGCCCTATCCTTAAAAAATGATTTGATCCCACTGTCCACCCTGGCTATTGTCCCATGATGCTCCTCCCTTTCTCAGCCACCTCTACTTGGTATTTCTACTTCTCTTAATCTCTTCTAAACCCTCTGCAAGATGCCTTCCAACCTCATCATTCAATTCAAACTGCTCTCATCAACGTTACCAATGATCTCTGAATTGCCAAGTCTAGTGGTCTATTCCAATCCTCAATGTTGACATCTCAAACATTTAACATTGTTGATCATTTCCTAGATATTCTCTCCTAGGTTTTTGTGATACTGCACTAGTCTAATTCAAATGTGTCTGATTACTTCTTCTTGGTGTCCTTTGTTGGATCATCAGCCCTGTTATAGTCACTACAGATTCTGTCCTTGGGCCCTGATCTTTTTTCCTTGTATTTGCTTGCTTGGTGATCTCATCATCTTTATAGACTCAAGTATCATCTGTATATGGAGGAGACTCAAATCTATTTATGCAGCCGTGGTCACTCTCCTGAGATACAGTCCTGCATCACCAATCGCCTGTAGTACATCCCAAAGGAATTGGATGTCCTATAGGCATCTCAAACTCAACATGCTAAACAGAACTCATTATCTTTCCCTCCCCAACTCTACCTCTTCCCACCTTCCTCATTACTATCAAGGGCTTCACTTTTCTCTCAAGTAGCCACGCTCACAACCTCAGTGTCGTTCTTACTCTCACACACGGCACAGATCTGATCTGGTGGCAAATCTTGTCATTTCCACTTTCACATCTTTCCTTTACATCCCCTTCACTCGGACTATTTCAATACCTTTCCAATTTGTCTTCCTGCCTCCGCTCTCAGCCCTCTCCAGTCCATCCTTCATTCAGATATCAAAGTGATTTTCTTAAACTACAAGTCTGGCCATGTCTTACCCACTCCCCCAACTCAATAAACTGCAGTGACTTCCTGTAACTTGTAAGGTCAAATATAAACTCCACCATTTGTCACGTACTTAAAGGTCTTCACCACTTTGCCACTTCCTACAGAAACCCCTCTGTCATTTAAAGCTTTATGCAACTTGGCCCCTTCGTAGCTTTCCAAGTCTTCTTATACTTACTTCCTATTCACAAACTCTAAGATCCAACTACGCTTGCCGGCTTGCTGTTCCTCGCAGAAGACACTTCACTTTGCATTGACTGCTTCCCGTGCCTGGAATTCTTTCCTTCATCTCTATCTCTTAGAAACTCTGATTTCTTTCAAAACTCAATTTAACTGCTACTCTTTGCAAAAGGTCTTTCCTGGTCCCTCTAGCTTCCACAGCCTTCCCCTCTAAGATTAAATTCCATCTACTCTGCATGTATATATATATGTGTGTGTGTGTGTGTTTGTGTGTGTGTGTGTGTGTGTGTGTGTGTGTGTGTGTGTATACATGTGTGGGTACATTTTTTAAATTTAAATTAAATTAAATTTAAGTTTTGTGTTCCAAATTTTCTCCCCCTCCCCCCCAACAGCATGCAATCTGATATAGGCTCTACATATAGTTTCACATTAAACTTATTTTCACAAGAGTCAAGTTGTAAAGAAGAATCATAACCAACGGAATGAACCAAGAGAAAGAAGAAACAAAACCAAAAAAGAGGAAAGAAAAAAGAGAGACAGCAAATAGCTTGCGGTACCTTTTAATTTACATGTTATTTCCCCCATTAGAGTGCAAGTTTCTCAAAAGCAAAAACTATTTTTGTCATCCTTTCAACCCCTAGACCTTAGCAAGAACTTGTGCCCAAGGTGACTGACAGAGAAGTAAAATCTAAACTCACCTTGGTCTCCTCTTGGTCAAGAACTGATTTGAAAAAATAAATAGCAAACCTCCGTTTGAACCCTTTTAAATATATCCTTTATTGGGGAAAATAGTTTCTAAAATTATAGGTTTATTGGGCCTGCCAGAAGTCATCATCGTGTTTTTAGGCAAACTTGTGAGTAAATCATCCCAGACAGAAGAGAAGCTGAACTATAATTAAAGATATCCCAGGATAAGGAGACTTTAAACCTTCTTGGTTATCCATTTCACTATCTGCACCTCCTCTTTGTTAGGAAATTCTTCTGCTTTTAACCCTAAATTCCTCGGGCCTGTACCAAACCCTCTCATTGTGACCTCACTGGAAATCAAAAGTAGTTCATCACTGCCCCCTATCTGAGAATCCTTAATACATTTGAAGACCGCTTGCCTTCAGCCTCCTTTCTGTAACCCACGTTAATCACTAGAGGTAGCTAGCTGTCATTGATTTTGATAGTCTTAGAAGCGTGTCTCAAGAAGACAAACGGACCTCGCTATTGATCAGGTCAACAAACAGCTGCCTCACTACTTCAGAGCAAAGAATGACCAGCAACTAGTACTCTTCTTATGATCCTCTGATGAGTGACTACTGCAGCCCAACAGTATTCTTTGGAAAGACAATCAGCTTCCTCCTCCTCAGAACATCCAGGCCTCTCCCTCCACCCCCCAACCCCCACTGTCTTTCAGGAAGAGCCTCAAATCTATTTTTATCACTAATTGCACAGCTGTCTTTTCTTTTCCCTTTCTCTTCTCCCACCCTCCAACACTGTGACAAGGGTCAAATCCCCCCCATGTTTTTAAAAATCAAATAAAGCCTCTCTTCTCTTTCCTTTAGGAAACTTCATTCTCCCTATCAGCCTAGAGTATCTTCAAGACCCTTCCCCCTCTCCAGGAGGCAGATGAGCCTATACTTTGAACACAGCGGCGACTTCGTTGTGGCAGAAATACAAATATTGCACCTTCCATGCATTGTACAGTTTTCCCTATTCTCCATACGTAATGTTGAGTTTTGCAGCCTTTTTTTTTCAATCTATACCCCTCTGAGTACCTGCCTAATACTTTTACATCCAGTCATTACCACCACTTAATAACTTGCCAACCTCACCCAGCTTCCTTTCCTGAGTCTCAAGACAGCTAGGTGATGTAGTGGACCTGGAAGTCCAGAAGACCTGAGTTCAAATCAGGTCTCAGACACTTACTAGCTGTGTGACCCTGGTAAGTCAGTTAACCCTGCTTGCCCCATCTCTAAAGTGAGCTAGAGAAGGAAATAGCAAACCACTCTCGTGTCTTTTTTTAATTAGCTTGTCTTAACTGTTACCTTTATGTTATCCTTCTTGAGTCTCACTTTTTAAATCCTACTCTCTAATCTTCCTTTATCCTACTTAATTATTCTGTGTCCTACTCCGCTTTCAGCCCAGAAATAGAATCTAAACTAATATGTAGAACTGCTGATAATTGTCCTTTAAATTTTCCTCCATTTCCCCCAAATTTAGCCAACGTTCTTCTCCCCAAATTCAACCACTGACCTATTTCGCTGGTCCAAGTGCCTCCAAATCACCTTCACAATTTTCTTCTCCTTATTCAGTCCAATGCTTTTCTCCTCTTCCACCACTTCCCCCACGACTTTATCCCACAGAACCCTCCAGAGAAGGAAATAGAATATCTAATAGCAAAACCATGAAGTAGTCATCCTGTTATATTCAGGACTGATCTGACTCTTAGTGACATTTGAGCTTTAAAAGTAGGAAGCGGAGAACTTGATAAAGCTTTAGAGAAAACACTGAAGATGGTTGGGTTACCTGAAGAAAAGGATAAAGAAGTCAAAGGGGCAAGCAAACTGCTTAAAAACTTAAGGATTATCAGGCAGAGGAAAGTAAAAGTTCTTTTTGATTTCCACTGAGGTCAGTATGAGAGGCTTAGCTATAACGCTAAGAATTTGTAATCGCACGTGAGAGTTTCCTCAGAGAGTGGTATTAAATTGTGAAATAGGTAGCCAAAAAGGTTTAAGGTTTCCTTATCCTGGAGTACCTTTAATTATAGTTCAGATGCTCTTCTGTCTGCTATGACTTAATCATAATTCCAACAGAGAACATAGGAATTGACTGGGTGACCCCTGGTAGACCCTACAACCTTATAATTTAAAAAACTATTTTCCCCAATAAAGGAAACATTTAAAAGGTTCACTTATTATTTTCCAAACCAGTTTCTGCTGAAGAAAACTTTAGAGTGGACATCTAGTTTTCACATCTGCCCTTTCCTTTCCATTCCCTACCAGTCTTACTTATGCCTGTATTATCTCATGCCTGCGTTATGGCAATAACCTACCTCACTGCTGCCCCCATCAGGCCCTCCTGATGAATTCTCTGTGAATTCACTGTGTACTACTGCCAGGTAGTTCTAGGTACCTAAATCAGCATTTTGATTGTATAATTTCACCACTTCTCTGCTCAAGAATTTTTGAATTCTATTTAGCTAAAAGATAACATTCTTTTATCTATCTAATGAAAGAAATGATTGGTGGGCATGTAAAGAGAGAAGCAGTGATTGTAAAGACCTACCATGACTTCGTCAAGAATAGATCATACTAGACAAACCTCATTTATTTTTTTAATAAACAAGATTTCTAATTCAAGATTTTTAATAAACAAGATTTTAATAACAAGATTTCTAAACTAGGAGATGAGAGGAAAGTCTTGTATATAGTTTGCCTAGATTTAAGCAAGGTTTTTATTAAATATCTCATTTTATTCATGTAGAAAATATGGAGAAGTATGGATTAGTATAAGTTGATAGATTGTGAAGTAGTTGGATGTCTGGACTCAAAGAACAGTTGTTAATAGTTACATGTCATTGTGGCTAGAGGTTTACAGTGGTGTGTCCCACAGGGATCTGTGGTTGGCCTTGTACTGTTTAACATTTTTATCAATATCTTAGATCAAGGCCTAGATGTATGCTCATAAAATTTGTAGAAGACACAAAACTGGAAGAGATAACTAGCACATTGTATAACAAAATCAGGACCAAAAAGGTTCTTGACAGCATTGAGATGAAAAAAGTGAATAAAATAAAAATGAACCATAATAAACTGAAATTCAATCAGGATTATCATGTGCTAGACCTGACTTAGCCCACTTCTTTGGTTTTTTTTACATTCAATATTGGAATGAAATGAGACACTTGTAGGTCATTAAACAGTTACAAAAGAAGGTTTACTTAGCCATAGCATGGAAAGGATATTGAACAAAGGATACAAGTGCTTAGCTTACGCAGATGTGGCTCTAGTTTTCCCCATATAAAAAAGGCTTTGTTCAGCAACATATATTTACTTACCCATCCTTGGGATGTCCACCAAGTCTGAAGAACCCCAATTCCACATGGGCTTAGGTGACCAGGAAACAAATGCAGCATGGTATGAGACTACCAGGAAATCATTTCACCAGCAACTGTGGATTGATGAGCCTTAGCTCCTGGGCCAGTTAATTCGTTTTTGCCTTTCCAGGAAAGAACTAGCCAGAACTGCGTAGCAGGTAGGGTTGGGTGCAGGTTTCAAAGCCTGGTAGATATTGATCCTACCACACTCTGTCCCTTGATGGAAAAGTCCTATAGGTTTTTTCACCCAGTGGTGTCAAACATGCCTCCACTGGTAACATTCCTGGAAGCCCCCAAACCAGATTAAAATATAGTTGGGGAATATTTAACAAAATAAGTAAAAGTTCCTAGATAATGTTAATATGTGATTTTTCTAATTAATATGCAGCCCCTAGGGATCCTTTTATGGTTTAGCAACCTCTTTTCTATTTTAATTCAACACCATTGTTCTAGAGGACCTGCCACTATTTATATAGCTTTAAGACCTTTATTAGACAACCCTAATCTTAGGGATGTGAGGAGCATGACATATGTAGTACTAAAGGAAAAAGATGAAGGAAAAGCGGGGAGAGGGAATCCCAAATTTAAAAACCAAACAGACAAATAATTTACGGCCACACCACCCCCAAGAGATGCAGAAAAGAATGAAGGTTGGGAATCCTAGATTTTACCTTCCTGCTTGAAAAGGACTAAGTCCTAGATCTCATCAATCTGGTCCCCATGTTGGATAATGGGAAATCTTTGCAGTTCACTGTGGGTTCTGGTGTAAGATGATGACAATGAGCCAAAGAAGCAACAGGAACATTGGCACAGATGATGATGTTTCTGGCAAGTCATCACTTTGTCAACCACAGATCAGTTATCTGTATTTAACAGTAAGAGGTAAGAGTATTTAAGGTAAGAGGTCATTTGCTACCCTCTTGTATTCCACTGGAGCCACTATGTGGTGCAGTGGATAGAGTACCAGGCCTGGAGTCAGGAAGACTCATCTTAGTGAACTCAAATCTGGCCTCAGAAACTTACTGACTTCATGACCCTGGGTAAGTCACTTAATCCTGTTTGTCTCAGTTTCCTCATCTGTAAAATGAGCTGGAAAAGGAAATGGCAAACTATTCCAGTATCTTTGTCAAGAAAACTCCAAATCAGGTCATGAAGAGTTGGACACCACTGAACAACAGCAGCTCCAATCTTGTTTTGTAGTTCAGCAGAAAACATATGATGTCTTTGATGGCAGCTGACATGCCCCATAAACTACTATATGTGGAGAGGGGCATCAGCAAAATTCCTCCATTGATCCTGATCCCAAAGGGTGATTTGTCCAGACCCATTCACTTCAGACCCTATATAACTCTGTCCGACTCATAGTTACCATCTGGAAATCAGTGTAAATGAGAATTTTATTCAACCCATCCCACAAAGCACTCTTACACACCAGCCATGAGCCTTGGAGTTCAACCCAGGAGAAAGCTTTGCCAGTTCGTTTCCCAGGATATCCCCTGTAACATGTTCATGGAATAGCTACTCACATTTTAGTTCCTTATATTGCTTGTACCCTATTATCTATTCACTTTCTGGGCTGAGTCAATCAATCCTACCTTGCCTTAATACCACCTGGTCTGGGTTTCCAGAGAAGGAACACAACTACATGGTTATCCTCAAACTCAGAGTCCTAGCTATGGGGGAAAGATGCTTCCTATTTTATTATAGCTCTTGAGTCCCCATCAGGGCACTTCCTTTTACACAAACCCAACCACTCAAATTGATCACCCATGAGATCTTCAACATAACCATTTACTTAGCAATAAGTCAAAAGAAATAATTATATCAAAGGTACTCATATCAAAGCAAATACAGCAATAATAAATACATCACATAAACCTCATTCACACTCGCAACAATGCATTCACTGTCCAAAGAGGCGTGGACTGGGCACCTACTTAGAGAAACCTGGAAGGGGAACACAGGAGTGGAAAAAAACCCATGTACTCAGAATAGCTCACCACTGAGGGTTGTAAGCCCTAAAGTCATCATTTCATTCACACTTAAAGCCACTTCTACTTCCATTCTAGGTCTTCACCACTCTTCAGCTGAGAAAATCTTTTCTGAGAAAGTGTTATTCTCTTCATTTAAATAGCAGTTCCTTTTAAGCCCAAGAACTGCAAAGTTGATCAGGTGTGTCTTTTTAGGCATTAATGACAAACCTGGCCAGTTATTCACTCATCAGGATGCTATGTTGACCGAGCAGTTAGTAGCAAACAAAACTCAACTAAGGGCTGCAAATCTAGTCTTTCCCCTCTGCTTTTTGTTTTTAAACCTCAGAGAGTGGCAGAGAGCAACATGTACCTCTGAGAGGCTTTCAACCTCAAGATGTTGATGAAGGGCAATAGCTGACATGAAGTTCTCATCTAGTGAGAGCTTTTCATCCCGTCTGAAATCTAGGAGCTGAAGCCTTCTGTCTGCTGACTGCCTCAGCTTCTACTTCTTCATGTAATTCTGACAGAGTTGGCTTTATTTTCCCCTGTTGTTTCATCCATCTTTCCTTGTCACGTTCTTCAGGGTTTCATTCTTCACGATTTTCAATGGCTTACATTGGAACTTTCTGGTACTCGGTAACTCATCTTTTACTTATCATATAAAAACTTAATGAATCTCACCTATGAGGTTAACAATCCTTACTTAATCACACTTTATTATCTAAACTTTTAGGTCTTTCTGGACTATAATCTGTTCTCAGCCTCATTCAAAGAGATGAACTTGAAGGTTATTTGGTAAATGGGGACCATCAGATGGGGAATGTGGATTCTCTAAAACCCAAATGTCAAATAAATCCCTAGGATTCCCTTTTATTTTACTGCGGGGAAGTGAATGTTAGACATAACTTATTTGGATTGTGTCTTGAATCATCTTGTTTCTTCCTAATCATTGTCTTCCCCAAAAGAAGGCTAGATCCTTGGTTTTCTTAAAGTTGATTTCCTGTCCTTTGTCCTTCGTGGTCCAGCATCCGATCTTAATCACCGTTATTTCCTCAGGAAAGGAAGCCTCTTTTAGGTCTCTGCCCACCAGAATGTGGCTGTATGAGTGAGAGGGAGGATGCAGGTAACTCTGGAGAGGTTGAATGAAGGTAATCTGGCCTCCTTCACCAGGTGAATATGAACAAAGGCTTATTCACAACGACAACAGCATTTGTTCCAAGTCACCTCTTTCCAGATCTCCCAAAGTTTACCAGTTGATATGCCCTAACTTATATGGCTGTGTGCTGAAGGAGACCCATAGCTAAAGCTTGATTCCATCTGGGTGAAACTACACTGAGAAAGTGGGATCTAATTGCCCTAAACACAGGCTGGTTAGAGCACCTGTCACACTGTGTGTGTGTTGGAGGAGGAGGGCACATAGATCCAATCTATGAAACCCAGTTTAGAAACTTCACTCCCTGCCCTGCAGACCACCTACTAGGGAACCAGCTCCAATGGGAATACATTTTTTTATAGGGCCAAGTAATCACAAGTCTCCATCTTAGCTACCTCAAAAGGGACATGGGACAGTCTCTACCTGAAGCTTATAACTAATTCTGCAAAAGTAAGTCTTCCAAGAGCTCCCCAAGCCTGTGGAGCTCTGCTGAGGAAAGGATCTGTGCATCGGCTCCATTAGATTAAGCACTCAGCATCCATTGCTCTAGGGAATCATCAGGTTGCTGCTTAAACTTCTCTTGCAGCGTGTGCAGGCACCACCTCCTCCAAGATCCATAGTGGTAAAAGTCAACCCATCTTCTGTTTCTTTTGTGGAGGAAATCTTGATGAAGTTGGAAAATTGGAAAAATTAGCAGTTTTATTACTGTTATTACCACTGATTCCCAAATTGTATCCTCGATTTTGCTCTTAAATCTTAAATAACATGGGATACAGCATATTTTCTGGTAAAACCTCTGGGTCAGATTGTACACTTCCTCTCTACTCTCCATTGCCAGACCCAGGAGGGTCCCCTTTGTTTTCATTTCTTAGAGTTCTGTCTCTAACTGTTGTATTGCTGGACCAAGTTACTTGCAGCTTTCTTATGCTAGCAACTCAGATTCTCCATGGCAGTTAACAGAAACCAAGGGATGGTAGAGACCTTGTTCTGTCATCACCCTCCCTCTCATCCTTCTCTAGTATCCACAGAGGTAATCACTTGCATTAGTTGAGGCCTTTTCTTTGTTCCATTGAGAAGATGCTCCATACGCTACTAGAAGAGCCCTTGTTACAGGGTGCCATATTGTTGTATCTGACTATCTGATTTCTCCATCCTATATATTTGCATTGTCCTTCCCCTACTTCAACCATGGTATTTACCATGAAGACATTTTATCCCAGCTTTCATTGATACCAGTTATGGTGAATGGGACCTGACTCAGGCCACTCACCCAATAGTTAAGGTCCAGTTGTGGAATGGATTGAGACATTTATACATCATGCAACTCTTATTGCAGGGTGTTTATTTAGATAACCTCATTTTTTTTACCTGAGAAAATTGAACTTCAGAGTGCTGTTGCATGGTTGTATAGCCAGAGTGCCATTGCATGTTTATATAGCCAGCTAGTAAGTGTCAGAGGTCAGATTTCAATGCACGTCTCTCTTGACCCTAAGTCCAGCTCTATCCATTACATCATACCTATCATGTTCTTTATACAGGCGGAGTTCAAAACTAAATAAGAATGATCTTTGTCCCCAGTTGGCTTACAATCTCGTAATGAAGATAAGACAATTATATAATTATAACACAGGTATAGTAAGCAAATACAAAATGCTATGAGACTTAATAAGGAAGAGATGACTCCTGTCTGGCAGAATCAGGAAGGCTCCATGGAGAAAGTAGCATTTTCACTGGGCCTTGAGGACCATGTAAGAGAATAGGGTTGGGAGTAGTAGGCAGTATTAGGAACATGTGGAATGTTCTCCAAAGTGATAACATTTTTCCTTATAAACACCAAATTTCCAGCTTGATGACACCTAAAGATTTGCTAAATATGTGTTCTCTTCTATCATTCACTTATTGATGAAAATATTAAAAATCACTGAGCTGCCTATCTGCTTCAACAGAATGTAATTTGTTATATCTTCCTAGACTGATCTTAATCATTCACTGAAAAATATTTTTTTTAGTACAGCTGTGTTATACATCCCAGCTTAACATTATTCTGTTCAAAATCCTATTTCTGTTTTTTTCCAGCTTTACCAGTCTTCTCTTTTTTTCATCTTTTAAATTATAAGACTCTATTTTTCATTAATTATACTGTTACAGGACTATCATTAAAATTAATGAAAATTCCCATGATGGGAGGAAAAGATCACTGTTGCCTATGCAGCACAGTTTAATCAACAGATATTTACTGAGTAAGACCCTTGCTAAGCACCATGCTAAAGAAAGTCAGAAGTTCTAAGTATATATTTCTTGATCAGTGAACTCTTTCATTCATGCACATTTCTCCTTGTACACTTTCTTACTGCAAAGATTACTTCTCATATTCCTCATCACTGATTATTCAAATAGAACTTGCAAGGCGCATTATCTGATATGGAAAGCACCATGATCCCCTGGCTGTCCTGGGTAGGAAGATAGGTAACATGTTGTATCATCATAGACCCATGCTCAAAAGACCTCCGGAGAGAGGCAAAAATGAGAAGTGCTCATACCTTCTTTCCATCAATAATAATAATACCTATCATTTATGTGGTATCTACTATGGGCCAGGAATTTTACGTATCTTATCTCACAACCACCCTGGGAAGTAGGTACTATTATTATCTGTTATTATACCCATTTTACAGATGTGGAAACTGAGCCACACAGAGGTTAAATGGCTTGCCCAAGGTCACCCAGCTAAAAGTATCTGAAACTGGATTTGAACTCAGGCCCTCGTGACTCAAGGCTTGTTGCTCTACCCACTGCATCACATAGCTGCCCACATGAAACCACATGTTGTGTGCTGAAGGCCATGCTTCTTTCTCCCTCCTCTTTCTAACATACTCAGAAATTCATCAGGAAGCAAAGATGAGGGATAAATCCCCAGAGTGCACCTCTCCTTTAATAAATTATTACACTCAAAAGCTTTTGCACAGTTTCAAACACTGTTGGCATGATATAATCTATTAAAGGCTGATTCATACTCTCAATTCCCCACCAACAGGACAGAGGCTTGTCAGGAATATTGTAGAGGGAATATATTACGTGTCAGGAGTATTGTAGAGGCTTCAAATGCAGGTTACACTGGATGACCCCTATAGTCCTGAGGGGTTTTTGATAAGGTACTATGTGAGCTCCTTCCCTTGGCTCCTCGAGTTTGTTGAAGGTATTACTAAGTTCATAATTTTTGAAAATCATTTAAAGTTGGGGGGAAATACCACCATAAGATTAGGGTTTAGAACTCAACCCAGAATTTAGTCCCACAGATATGATCTTCATGGTGGCACCTACAGTTCACAGCTTTTCATGACATTGTCAGAAGTCTTAGTGATAAGACTGATCCATGAGTTCTCACAAAGAGCACCTGGTACAATGAAAAGTGTAGTAGGACAAGGCACTGACTGCCATATCTAGAAAGCAATACTGCCTTTTCTCAATCCTCATCCTCCTTGACCTCTGCAGCATTTGACACTATCAGTCACCATGTGTTGGTCTCAGGCCTCCTGGTTGCTCAAGCACCGTGCTGGTCCTGGGTCATGTTGCAGTATAGATAGTAGCAATGGTTTCAGGCCTCTTGGAGGTCCCTGAGATGTTGATGCAATTTCTGGCCCTTTCTCCTTGCATAATGATATCTGGCTTTGACCCTCTTTGCTGCTCTGACAGGCTAGGACCAAGGTCCCACTGCCTTTTAGGCCCTATTTACTTGAAATTTTTTGGGCTTCTGCCTCCCCTCTGAGCATTCTCAGGCTTTCTGTCCCTCCCCTCTCTCTCACTCTCTCTCTCTCTCTCTCTCTCTCTCTCTCTCTCTCTCTCTCTCAATCCTGCATTGATTGGAGGAGCTTACTGATGTTACTTTGGCCTTTTTGGTCGTCATTTTATTCAGTGCCTTTATAAAACATTCACAGGGTATTTGTGGGAGAGGTGGGCTGTTCTAGTACTTTTCACATCTTCATCTTAATGGGGAATCATAGTATTATTTCTTGCCAATAATTGAGTTGGTACCTATAACAACAAGGCAAGCATTGACCAGTAATTAAGCTAGGGCCTATAACAACAGTGTAGGCATTGACAGAGGAGTGGCCAAGAAAAAAGGGCCTCCTAGAGACTTGCCAGGCTTGGTTTCTCCCCCACAGCTAGAATTTTCTACTCAGATTCACTATTCTTTGTTTTTAATATATCATACCTCTAAGAATACATTGTTCATACCTTCATGTAGAAATGTTTAAAAATATTGGAATAACAGAAATCCCAGAAGGGAGAAATTGATTTTCAACTTCATGGTACCAAGGACTTGTTGATAGCATGGTAGAATAAAGGATAACCAGCCCTAAGCTAAATACCAAAAGGAGGTCTGATTTGAGGCACAACCTTCCTCCTGGACAAACGATCTCTTTAATGCAACCATCTTAAAACCACATGGGAACACTATTAGCCTAAGATCAATTGATTTCCTGCAAACTGAAAATTATTTAGATGAGATTACAGAAGACCTTGGCCATCTCAAAGGACTGTAGAAAAAGCTAGGGGCTAGAACCTATCGCTGTGTTCCGTATTAGTATAATGACTGGTCTGCTGCGATCAGCATGATACTCCCCTCTTTCCTGAGCTTCGCTGGACTCACTAAGCCCTTGGAGGCAATTTGGGGGGCCATTTTTAGGCTTGTTTCTGCATGGAAAGGTTTTAGAAGCTTCCCCAAGCAAACTAATGGAGAGGTCTGGTGATTCTGCTTCTCTCCAGATATTGAGATGAGTAAGAAATACAAACATGGTCTCCCCAAAGGACTAAATCATGTTAGGCCTAATATAATCCACAAGTGAGGCTGCATCTTGTACCCAAAATGTTTGGTGCCAGAGAGACAATAGTCACATTCATTACAAATATAGGATGTTTTCCTCACTGGAATATTAGCTTAAAAATTGCAAGAATGATTATTTATTTTAGAAACTGTACTATTCCCACTTACCCAGTCTAAATTGCCCTTGGAACTTAACTAAAGAGCTCATAGAACAGCAAGATCTATGGACAGGAATAGATCCACTGGCTTTCTTCTTCTTAATTCTTCACATTAGTAAGCTTGGTAGTAGAGATTGAAAAGATCCAGGAGTAATCACAGAATTTAGAGCTAGACATATCAGGGAACCTCTAATCTAATTTCTGGGATTTACAAAGATAGTAAATGATAGAACTTGATTCAAAGCTGGGTTTTCTAAAGGATACATCAATTAGAGAAGCAAGAGGGAAGATACTTCTCACAGCTGTGGATAAGGGAAGTGCCCCTGACCAAACAGGGAATAGAAGAGATCACAGGAGATAAAATGGGCATTTTTAATTGCATAAAGTTGAAAAAGTTTTGAACAAACAAAATTAATGCAGCCATGATTAGAAGAAAAACCATAAACTGGGAAAATGTTTCTGATAAAGTCTGACTGCCAAGATATAGAAGGAATACAAAAATAAAAAGCAAGAACCATTCCCCCAAAAGATAAATGTTCAAAATATATGAATGAAAATATCTCAAAGGAAAAAATCCAAGCTCTCAAAAAACATGAAAAATATTCCAAGTCAGCAAAAATAAGAGAAATACAAATTAAAACCTCTCTGAAGCCCATTGTATTGACAAAGATGATGAATAAAGAAAATAACAGTTGATGGTAGTGTGGGAGGAGAGGTATACTTATGTACCTTTGGTAGAACTGTGAAGTGGTCCAACCATTTTAAAAAGAAATTTAGAATAATACTAAAAGAGCTACTAAACTGGGTATATACTTTGACCAGGCAATACCACCATTAGGTATATATCTCCAAGAGATCAAAGAAAGAGGAAAAGGATCTATATCTACAAAAATAACAATTGAAAGTTGGGAAGGGGGGGAGTTATAGTAGCAATGAATTTATTATTTTAATTATTTTTCATTTCTTTTATTAGATATTTTCCAATTACATGTAATAATTTTTTAAAATTTTGAGTTCCAAATTAATTCTCACCCTCTTTCCCGTCCCTCCCACCTCCTTGAGAAGGCAAGCAATTTGATTTTGATTATACATATGCAGTCATGCAAAACATGTTTCCATATTGGCCATGTGTAAGTAATTAATTTGTAACAAAGTAGGTTCCCATCAGTGGGGGAAACGACTAAACAAGTTATGTTATACTAATATGGAATATTATTGTACATTATGAAATTATGAAAAAGATTGATTCAGAGGAACCCTGAAGGAATATGGAGCCAGCTTGTACCAGCTTCCTGAAAGCCAATTGTTAAATTTTCAGTGTGAGCATTTACATACCAGAAATTGACAAATGTTACAAATCAGTGCTTGATTTATCCTTTTTGGTGATTGTCTAGACATAAGAAAGAGATGGAGAAAATACAAATAATGTAGATTAAACTTGAAAGTGTGTCATGTTATTTCAGAGAGCCAGTTGTTAAACATTTACTAGCATGCCCCTGCTTCTACGAATTAGGAATTTGGGTTAAAAATGGAAATAGGGTTAAAAACTGAGTTAGAAATAGAATTAGAGTGAGGATTAAAAATGGAATTAAGGGCACAAATGAAATTAAGAACAGAAACAAATTTGAGGTTGGATGATGAAGAGTGATGTAAGCAGAAGAAGAACCATTTATGTAATTACAGTTCTGTAAAGGAAAACAACTTTGGAAAATTTAGGAACTCTGATCAATGTGAGGACAAGCCATGACTCCAAAAACTTGAATCCTGCTTCTTATCTATTAGAAGTGAAAGACTAAAAGTTCCAAATGAAACATACATTTTCAGAACATCCAATTAGTGAATTTGTTTTACTTGACTAAACTTACTTGTTACAAGGGAGGGCTTTTACTTTGAGGGATGGAGTGAGAGTTACGAAAGTTGGTGATAGTAACATAAAAAAGAAAAGAGCCTCCCCCCAATTTTTTTGAATTCACAAAAGAGTAAACGAAAGTTCAAAGGGGCCACAGACAAGCACAGGGCAATATCGGTGGTTGTCGTTAAGTCATTTTTCAGTCATGCCTGACTCTTCATGACCCCATTTGGGCTTTTCTTCGCAAGATACAGATGAGGAAACTGAGGCCAACAGGGCTAAGTGATTTGTCTGAGAACACACAGCTAGTAAGTGTCTTGAGGCCAGATTTGAGCTCGGAAATCTTCCTGACTCCAGGCCCAGCACTCTATCCACCTAGCTGCTCTGGGCAGTGTTGGTACTACTGTGTCAAATTTAATATATACTTTATATATTTTTTAAAAAATAGCAGCATGTGATAGACCTTGTCTTTTTCTGTTCTTCATGTATGGAAATGTTCATGTTTGTTGGTGTTTTTGAGTTCATACTTTTTTTAAAAAAAACCCTTAAAAATGGGGCAGCTAGGTGGCACAGTGAGTAGAGCACCAGCCCTGGAATCAGGAGGACCTGAGTTCAAATGTGGCCTCAGACACTTGACACACTTACTAGCTGTGTGACCTTGGGCAAGTCACTTGACCCCAATTGCCCTGCCTTCCCCCCTCCAAAAAAAAACCCTTAAAAATAAGCAACATTAGTCATGATAAATTCAGTGCTTTTTTCATTGAACCAACATGAGCTTAGGAGAAACTTTAGTCAACCAAACTCATTAGTCATGAATTTGGGGAATGCTTCCTTGCTCAGAGCTCGGTAGAAAATATTGCAGTTGAATATGGGACCAGGCAACATCATCTTCATATCATAGTTTGATTTCAAAAAAGCTACAAAAAGACCCTCTCCACCCTAAAACTTCATGCCTCCCTACTATTTAGCTGCTACCCATAATTCTAGCTCTGGCTAAAGAATTGTTCAAATGCAAATACATTGGTGGGAGACAGAGGGAGAAAAGAATACCACAAGTGGTTATCTGAATAGTTTCCTTGTCTGAGTACGGATAAGTTTCACATCTTTTCTTAAAAATCAAGGAAAGGAAAAGGGGTTATTAGACACTCAAGGAGAAAAGGTGGTAAGACAGCGGGGGAAGGGGATACAGGGAATTTTTTTTATCCTAAGATCCAGAAGAAAAATTCACAGTTCACAAAATAGCAATAATTGAATTGTTTATTCAGTAATTCACTGAATGATTCAGTAAGCACCAATAATGGAGTCAATAAGTGATTCGGATTAGGACCTTGCTTTAACATTGGTCTGAGAGCAGAAGCTCAAGAATACCAATCTGGATGTTGAGGAGGCAAGGCAGTGATATTGTCAAAATATTACCTGGGATTCCCAATGTCCTCTTGTAGAAGTGGTGATACTATGGATTTGGAGTTAAAAGATTTTAATTCAAATCCAAACTTTGCTACTTTATATCCCTCTGCCCTTGGACAAGTCAGTTAACTTCTATGGGACTCCAATTCCTGGTGAGAAACTTCCTTCACTGATGCAAAACAGTACCTCCTCTGCAACCTACAAGAGAGCTACCTGGGATCATGAGGGGTTAAGTGTTACCCAGTGCCACACAGCCAACCAATGTATCAGAGGCAGGGCTTGAACTCTACCTAGTCTTCCTGACTTTGAGATAAGCTCTTTATTCACTCCTATGCCTTACAGCCTGGTATACAGCAGAGGCTTAATAAATGCTTATTGATTGCTTCCTTCACTCACCATATTGTCTTAATAAGTCCCTGTGATCCTGTAGCAAATGTGGGGTTCCGGTCCAAATGAGGTAATACTCATTTATTTATAGCATCCTGTAGTATTGAACCCAGGGGTTAGCTTGAGGGGCTCAAGTGGTTCTGCCCTGTTCCTCAACAACTTTCATTAGGAGCCCCATACACAAGGGAACCACTGCCTAGAAGCTCCCGCCTGCTATGGGTGCCATGTGACATTCTGCTTTCTGCTTTGTGTAAGCAATGAGATGCCGTGGATTTGCTTTTATCAAACACAATTAAAAAGCCCACAGTATTAGGAAACGGAAGCTTTGACACGTGGACTTCTATTGAAACTTCATGCTTCTCAGAGCAGGTGGAAAAGGGGGTTGTTATGATCAATTTCTTATCATCACTTTCTGATTATTTAAGTACTTGGGGTAGGGGTGGGGGGCAGAAGTAGACCCATCTTTCAACCGAAAAGAGCAACACAGCAAGGTTTGGTTGGCTTTGGGGAGAGCACAGCTCTGCAGTTTCCAGCCTTCTTTTTTTGAACACACAACAACAGGCCTGGAAAATGGCATTTGCTATGTGTTGGCAAGAAATCCTGCAGCTGAAACACTTCTCTCCAAATGTCGAGCATCTTTATTTATCCAAATCTCTCCACAGTGTTTGTTTAAAGGGGATATCTGGAGAGTAAACTAAATTTTACAATGAGCATATGGATGGCTATAATTGCTGATTTTTTTTCCATATTTGTCAAAGAGCTATATATAAAATTGTGTGTGTTTCTGTTTCATAGATTTCACACCCTGTAGGACTTCTAATTTTTGCATGCATATGATTTTCACATGGATGGACCACAATGCAAAAATACTCTTCCTAAGAGTCAAGATAGAGAAACTATGAGAAGTCCAACACCAAAAATGGCCACAGTTTGAAGTCCAAGCTGCTTGATTCCCTAGCCAAGGTCCTCTCCAATTAACTAAATCCCACCCTATCCCCATAATTTTTTCTTGAAATCCCTTTTATCTGGCTTTACCAGTCTTAATAGCCAAAGGGCATCTCTCTTTCCAAGCTTATCTCTGAACAAACCTTTTGATCTACTATACTGAGCCTGGGCCCCAGGCTTCCTCAGAAACACATTCCGGTCTGGTTAGCTGCACATTTAGCAACGCTGTTCCCTTGTAGTTCCATTTATGTTAGGAATCCATTGGTGAAGGTGGCCTCAGGATTTTAAAAATATGTCCATTGTTGTTGAACTTCTCTGGAGGTAACTTTAGCAGTAGAGGCAACTTGGTAATGTAGTGAATAGAGCGCTGGCCTGCGACTCAGCAAGACTTGTTCAAATCCTTCCTCAGATTCTTACTAGCTATGTGATCTGGGCAAGTCGCTTAACCTCAGCCTCAGTTTCCTAATCTGAAAAATGGGGGTGATAATAGCCCCTCTCTCCCAGGGTTGTTGTGAAGACCAAATCAAAGAACATTAAAGCACTTTGCAAAATTTGCAAAGCACTATATAAATACTAGCTATCGTCATCATTATTATTAAATAATAATACTTCAGCTTAGATAAATTTGACTCAGTTATGCATGGTTATGGAGGACAAAGATTGCATGAATGACGGGCATGTATACATTCTTCAAAATCCTCATTTTTAGTCACCACTTTAATCCTTCTTTCCAGCCAGATCTTACAATTGGATTCTAATAAGAAATAACATTTTACATCCCAGTGTTTTACTTTATTTCTCTGTCCCTGCTCCCTGATGGCGGTACAAAGAAGTGGTGGGAAAGGGAGGCAGGGGAAAGTTAGGGTGAATGAGGAGCCAGAAAGAGGTCCTGGATAAAACATAAGCTGAGTGATTGAGAATTGACTCTAAATAACTTTTATATATGATGTCAAATAGATGGCAGATATTTATTTTCTCCCAGTTAACAGCTAAGGCACCAACCTGTCCAAATTCAGATCCAGGACTTCAAATCCAGGCTGCCTGAACTAAAAGACATGCCCCTACCCTGTGGCCTAAATTACTTCCCTGCTTTATTTTCTCTTCATTTCCCATTGGAGGACTTCCTCTTCCCTTTAATTTTTTGAAGGGGTTGCCCTGCTTTACCTACACTGGAAGAACAATGAGGCTGATCCCACTCTGATTGGCATAGGAATTTTGACCCACTCTGATTTCTGACTTGGGCCCATTTGCCCCTCTTTAGATAACCTGGTTCTCCCCTTCCCTCCTCACCTCACTATATTAATGCCAAACAGCGCAGATCAGCTCAGAAACTCAAACTCAAGAGACCCACCAGGCTTAGCTTCTGTCGTAAACTAGGATTACAGGTGCGTACCAATCAATAAGCCTTTATTTTCCCTCATGTAACAAATATGTGTAGTCAAGCAAAACAAAGCCACACATTTGTCATGTCCAAAAATCTCATGTTTTGTTCTGTATCTTGAGTTGTTACCTTTTTGTCAAATCCTTTGGAGTTGTGATGGGCCATTGCTTTGATCCAAGTCCTTAACTCTTTCCAAGCTGTTATTCTTTTTAATGTCATTTAGCCCTTATTAAAATTTAACTATGTGAGACAAAAAAAAAACAACTTAATATGTGCCATGCTCTAGGTGCTAAATGCCAGGGATAGAAAGAAAACAAACAAAAGTTTTCCCCTCCATAGCACTGTAGATGAAAGCCATAGACAACGTTATCAATGAAGTTTGATGCCTCTTCTCTTGAAACCTACAACCAAATTTTGAAATTACATAAAAAGAAAATTAACACTAGCAGGCAACATGGTCTATGTTAAATCAGTGGTAGAAGATGTGCTATATAGGAGTTCACAAGGAAGAAAATCCAACATGGACTGGGGTAGGTCTCACATGCTGGTACTAAAGCTAGTAGTCCTTAAGAGAGCAGTAGGATTTAGCAAAATCAGGTACTTTGGGCCCACAGTCCTTGTCTTGATTCCATTCTGTTGAGCAAACCTTCCCTGTGTGGTCACTTGGTGTGTTGTTCTAAAGTTCTTGAGTATTACATTTTTTGAAAATAAACTCTCTCAGTTGGTCTTACTCAGGCTGACCTCGTGTTTTATCATTTGTAAACTTAATGGGCCCTCCCAACATGAGAGTTGAGACACTTATCCTTGATCTTATGGTGAAAGAGAAAGAAAATACCTTTATTAAAATTGGACTGTTTCTCTGAGCCTCAGTTTCCTCATCTGTAAAACAGGGGCTAACATACTTGTGCTAGTTAACCTTTCAGGGTTGTTGTATGGAAAGTGCCTTGTGAACTTTAAAGTGCTGTAGAAATGAGTGTTGTAATTATTGTGACAACCTAACTGGCCTGAAGCTGGTCATCTGTATCCTCAGAGTTTTTCCATAGTAGTCTAGAAATTGAAATCACTCCATCCCTATTCCCTATTGGTCCTTCAGCAGGTCACGCTTCCCATGGCATTATGCCTAGGATGCAGGCCCTTTTTGAGCTAAGTCTAGGGAGTAGTTACTGTCTCTGTTGGGACCAGCTTATGTTAACCAAAATAATCTACTAGTGCCTGTGGCGACTTCTGTGTACAATAGAGTGTGTGTTTGGTCATATTTAAATGGAGGAGCAAATAAGCTCTTTGATTAGCCTGAAAACCCAGCTGACGTTTCCCTGGGAATGCACACCAAGACTTCATTGGAAAAGCTCCCATGCAGCTGAGCCAGATTTTACATTATATAAGTTTAGACCATTAGATTGCTCATCACCAATGTAACCCCTTTGCCCTTTGCAGAGTTCCAGGTTCCAGTGACAGAACCTGACATCAACAACAGGCTAGAATCCTTGTGCCTCAGTATGACTGAACACGCCCTTGGGGGTGAGTTTCTTTCTTTATCCAAAGTGGCTGAGGGAATCAATGCACTTGACAACCCTCTGTTCACAAATGTGCTCTATTTGCTCTAGTTGCCTGAAGGGGGGTGGGGAGAAGAGGGTGTTGGGAGGGAAGAAGGGACTCACTTGGGGATATGTTAGAATGACTTCTATCATCCCAGTGGACTGTCCCTTAGCTTCTTTCATTTTTGGAAAATGAGCTATTTGCTGAGAGAACTGTTGCCCTTCTCCCCAGCAGCTCAAACCAAGACTGCCAAATCTATCTCAAATTTAATGCCTTGAGCGGCCAGAGAGAGAAGAGAAAATAGGAAGAGGTATTATTGTAGATGCACCTCCACACGATCGGGTTTCTTTTATTCCAGGCTCCAGGCCCCTTTTCTGGGCCTAGTATAGCCAAACCTTCACTAGCAATAGTGAATAGTACAAAGAAACATCCTGACAAACTTATTTGTCTCAAACCTTCAAAGTTCCAAATTACTCAAGTGGAACCTAATGACTGGCTCCCCTAATCCTTGACAAAGGAAATTTCTATTTGGGCAACACATTAACAATCTGCTATTTTTGAGCGGCTGAAGTCAGCAATGTGGTGGGCTGTGGTCTGCCTATATGTGGAGCTAACAAAATGAACTGTGTCTTTCCACCGTCTACTTTGTTGGACCTGACAATGCTGTACTATCATGGCCACCCTGGTAGACATTTCCTCCATCTACTTCCTCATACCAAATGGGTTGCATTAGTCTGGTCTGTGTTATCATGAATCAAGAGCACAATCTCAACTGCTTCTTCCCCTGGGGAAGGTTGGTGGAGCTAGTAGAGATGATGTTCTTTTCTGCCATCTTAATGGGCAACTCTGATGATAGGAGTCCTCTGGGATTTCTCCTTTTACCTCTATACACAATCACTGGGTACCCTTTTTTTTTTAATCAAGTCCAACGATTGGCCACCAAGGGGCTCTAGTATCAAAGCCTCATTATAGTTCTTCTCAACTCGTGGCAGAGAGGATGGCAGACATATCCAGACAATCCAGGTTGGCCAACTACGGCCCATGAGCCAAATCAGACCCACTATCTGTTTTTGTACAGCCTGCAGGCTAAGAATAGTTTTTACATTTTAAAATAAAGTTTGTATTTAAATGAAGTTTGTGTTTTAAAATGTAAAAATCACTAAGCTTAGGGTTGTACAAAAACAGGCAGCAGGCTGGATTTGGTCCATGGGCCAGAGTTTGCTGTTGCTCGCTCTAGAGAGCCTTTTCTGTAAACATCTCAGGTACTGAGACGTGGAGACATAATAGTCGCTGTTTTTCCCATGGTGCCTAAAGGAGGACACTCATTTTCCATCCTGACTTCATGTCCCCCAGAGAGCTGGTTCTGAGCCAAGAGCTTCCTTGGGAAATAATGGGGACAACATGAGTCTGAAGAGCAGGGCAAGAATTGGGTCCACAACATCTTTGTCCCTAGTTCATATTGAGGCAACATGGGTTAAGAACCTGGTAGGTTTTTCTTTAAATTATTGTTTTTTAAAGCAAGCTCAATTTCTTAATATTGTCTCAAGCTCAACATGTGGGGGAGCATTTGCTAATGGGAGGGGGGAGCACTTGAAGGCGGGAGCTCCCTAGACTAAGGAGGCAGAGCTCGAGTTCTCAGTCAGATCCTGATGAATTCAAGTCTGAGTAAAGAGAACACTGCCTTCCCTTACAGCGTTATATTTATAGCTTGGATAATTGGCATTTTGTTTGCATTCTACTATCAGCATTGCTATCACTAGCAATGTCATTTTTTTAATGAAGGGAAAGGTGTCTGATTAGACATTTAATTGTCAATCCATGATGAATACTTAGAGAAAATCATTCTAAACCAATATTTTTGCTACTGTTTTCATTTAGTCATTTAATTTCTCTTAGTTACAATTTCCTCTGTAATCTGTAAAATGGGGATAAAAATGATACCTACCTCACAGAATCCTTGTAAGGGTCAAATGAGATAATACATGTAAACTGTTTACACGCTACATAAATGTTAGTTATTGTTAGCTATTCTTTTTCTCAGTAATTCCTCCTGATGAGAAAAATGGCCTAAACTCAGATGATAAATCCAATTCAGGACAGGCTTAGGAAGGAAGAATGGCTTGACCTCTCACCATGACCAGTCTTCCATCGTCCTGGAGATGATGATGCCCTTACCTTGCTGGAGATTGTTTGTAGAAGGATTGATTTCAGTTTTGGTGGAGAGAAAAGCTGTATCACCTGGGGACAGCCCATTTAGTCCAGCCAAGATTCTACCTCACCTATCCCAAATTGATGGTATTATCTTTAGAGTTCTTGACAACCCATAATTCATTCTAGTAGCTAAGGTTGTTGGGAAGTTCCTCCGTGTAGCTAACAATACCCTTCAGCTTCCAATTCAAGCCCATTTCCTCTTTGCTTTATAATCGCTCTTTACCTTCTCTTTTCTTGTTTCCTTCCCCTTCTCCCTTTCATCCATCCAGTTGTCTTCCTTCCTTTCCTTCTTCTCTTCCCTTTTATCTTTCCCAACTCAGAACTCATCAGGAAGATAATTTGAGAGGGAAGTAAAGGCTATAGAGGGAGAGGGTGCTGTTATTTTCCTGGTGATTAAGATTTTCATCAGTCACTATAGGATGCTCTCTTCTTTAATAGCCCTAACTGTTAAAGAAGGTCCAAAATTCAGCTTCTTTGTTCCTAGGCTCCTACAGAAGGGCCAAATATTAACCCAAGGCCTGCCAAACTATGGTTCTGGAAGTTGTAACTCATTCATAATGTATGGAGACCCCTACAGTCAACTCTTGATTATTCTAGCACTAATTAACCAGTTTGTGGGTAATCTAGGTCCCTTCCTTCTCTTTTAGCTACCATTCTTCCCATTCTCCCCTGTTCCTGCTGGTTATCTCTTGACCATTTGCCTGCTGATAAGCATTTCTATTCATTGGTTTATGGAGATGGAAAATATAAAATGTTGTTGAAATGAGATTTCAGGGATTATTCTAGGCTTTCCCCTTACTACTCAATGAATGTACAGGATTCTCTAGGGGCCCCTGGAAACCTACAGTGCCTTTCACTTTCAGAGTTTAGGCTTAAATATAGAATATTATATAGGCATGGACCAAAAGATTTTCTTCTCAGCCTAAGGAGTATCTTGTGGGTAATTCTTGGTCTCCAATTCCAATCGCTTCAACACAGCTGATGTTGTTTGACATTATTCAGAATGCAGGAGGAAGAGTCTATTCTTACCTTTGGTCCATGTAGAGCAGGAAGGTGTTACCTTGAAGTTCTACCCCTTGGAGAATGAGAAAGCTTAAGAGATGCAGTGTGGGTATAATTTGTAGGGCCTTTCAGTAACCCTGGGATTCAAGTACATTACCTAAGAGTCAGAACCAGTGTATGTACTGGAACCAGCTCTAACCTGCTTGCCAGAGATGGTTGTTAAATATTCGGTATGAGCAGTTACATCCCAGAATGTAAGCAGCCATCACTACAAATCGGAAGTTGGTATCTATTTTTTGTTGATTTTTCTAGACTTAAGAAAGTGTTAATAATGCAGATTAAACTTAAAAGTATATGTGCATACATTTCCCTTCTCTCACCCCAGAATGATTGTTAAATATTTACCAGCACATTTCTATATTTCTCTGTAAACATTGCTAGAGCTAAGCAGAAGTGCAGTGCTCAGGGAATGGAGTCATCAGGAGATTGGAGGCCTAATGATTGGAGGCTAAAAAAAACCTGCCATTTATCTCATGTGAGCCTCATAACATCCCTAAGCAGAATGGTTGATCAGGGTAAAGAGAAGACTAGAGAGTAGAAAGAACACCAATTTGGAGTCAGACGACCTGGGTTCCTATCCTAGCTCTAGTACAGTGAAGGTGCCTGTGTGACCTTGGGCAAGTGACTTTAGCTTTCTAAGCTTCAGTTTTCTTATCCAGAAAATGAGATAGTTGGATTAGATGATGCTTGAGAATCCTTTATAGCTCTAAATCTTGGTATGGGAAAAATATCTCTCCTCTGAATTCATGTGATAGGTTACTGCTGCCATAAAAATTTGCCACAATGCAAAAGTTACAGAGGTAAAAACCTAGTTTTTATTATGTTTGAGCATAGGTTCAGGATGCAGAAAAGTAACTCTGAACCAAGATTAGGATCCTAACAAGGCTTTTTGTAAACAAAATTATATCAGAGAAAAATAGTTTTTTACATACATAGCAAACTTAAAGAGTCATTATCTCATACATCCTCTATGGAAACAAACCTAGGGACTCTACAGGTACACTGTGGCAGGTTACTAATTAAACTACATTTAGAGGATTCATAATAGCCTGATTAATTGAGTAGAGGAAATTTACATTTCACAAAGAGATAACCAAAAACCTAGAGACTGGAGAATCCCTTCACAAATGTCACAGGAAGCTCAAAATTCCCCTTTGTCATCTTATCTGAGGAACATCAGGAAGTCTTCCCTTAATATTATCTTATCATTCCATGTGTCAGGTTATTTAATCAGGTGAGGTTAATATGAAGAGGAAACAGGCTTCAGTTAACCAAAATATTCTGGGAGGAATGGCCTAATATAATTGAACTAAAATTCCCACCACAGTCTTATGCTAGGGACTCTATGGTAAATGTGGTCTACCTCTTTGATCTTCCACTGGCCTTTTGGGTAAGGTCCTAAAATGCAGTTCCTTCAAAAAATAAATGAGAAGTATTCACGTGTCTAAAGTACATTTGTTATCTGTCTTACAGGTCATTTGCTTTCCTGCCTCAAAATGCCTCATCTGAGAACTACCACATTAGCATGCCAAAAATACTCCAGAGTAGAGTCAGGGTCCTGTCACCTCTCTTCCTCATGGTGCATGACATGCAGGGTCACCCTGCAATTTGTACCACCCCCACTTCACATCTGAGTCCTCTCTTGATGTAATTAAGGATAGTACACAATAGTATAGAGATGGGAAGGCTCATAGACTGATCAAGTCCACAATCATTTATTTAATGTGTACTCTTGCCAGGCACTGGGGAGACAAACAAAGGTAAAAAACAAACTGTGCCCTCAAGGAACTCCCATTCTACGGAGGGAGACAACATGGAAAAACTATGTACAAAATAAGATCTATAGAGGATGATTTGAAGATAATCTCAGACAGAAGACACTTGCATTTCCTTCCTCTACCTCTATTACAAAATAAATATTAGGGGAAAAAATCCAGAATGACAACTAGTTTTAAGTTATTGTAGTCATAATATTTCACCAAAACCAGTAGTTAAAAAAAATTCTATGGACTTGTCCTTTCTGATCACATGCCAAGTCAGAGAAAGTGTTATAAACACATTTGCTGCCATGTAAGTGGTCACTTAGTGGCCAATAAAATATTTGGTTGTGTGTGCCTGGTGCTTACTTCACTTGTTCCTGCTGTGTTCTTTTTTCAGATGGGGTTGACCGAACCTCCACTATCTAGAAACTGAAGGAGTTAGTGACCGCGCTGGCCGTGAAATCGACTGCTGCGGGTCCAGTGTCAGCCATCTTCAGACTTGCACAGGATCCTCTGAGATACTTTGCAACCTTTTTTTTTCCTGGTCCCTCTCCCATTTTGATTTTGTGAGAGCGTAGGTCGTCCTTGTAAACATATCATTAGACCCGGGATCAGTTATTTTGTCGTTTATTACGTCAAGAGTAGAACAGCGAGTAGAATGGGTTGGTGGGGAGCGTGGAGGAGGAGGGAACACAGGGGAGGACAGGTGGGTCTGCTGAGGGATTTCCCAGATGAAATAATGAACAGTTCTAACAGCAAGAAAGATATAAAAAGAACATGTCATCGGGAAACAGAAGACCCTGGCCCCAGGGAGTCCCTGTAGAGAAGAGAGCCTGGCTTCAAAATCAGTCAAGATGCATGTGACCAAAGCAAGGTGGCATCTCACAGCTTCACCTTTCATGTCTCTCATTGATTGGCTTTTCCTGAGGCTCTGCCCTGAACCAGAGATATATGGCCACTTAGGAAAGGGAGTGAAAAGGGAGACATTTTCCTCCAACTAAATTTCAGATAAACTTCAATTTGTGTATTGTTTACATGATAACAAAACTAAAGGGTACATAATATGTAAAGATGTCAGTTAGGGCTTCTCATGTTGTTGTAAAGGATATTTGTTCATGATGATGATGTGGGATGTTTTTCTCTCTGTTCATTTTTAAATAGCAGCAGGATTGCATTTTTATAAATGGCTGCCAAGCTCTGCTTCTAGAAAAGATGGACACCGGCGTGTAGAACTGATGGGGGTTTTGGTTTTGATTTTTTTTTTTAACTTTTGAGCGCAGAGATGTAGGTTGATGAGAAGGCTGGGGGTGTAGTCTGAAGGGGTGACACAGTGTGGATGATGCAAAGAGGAGAGTGTCATGTGATCAGTGTTATGGCTTCTCTCATTTCTCAAGGTGATGTCTAAAAGGTGCTGCACCCTTACTGTCATGGATCTGCTTCTAGCCCAGAATCTCTTCCCCCTCCACTCACTAAGCCCCATCTGACCAATCCTCTGTCTCCTGTCCCTTACCCCTGACCCTCACCACCCCACCCTACCCTACCAACTTCTCCTTAATCTATTAGCTTAAAGAAAAAAATCTCTGACACTCCAAGGTGTTGGCACACACATTCACCTAAGGAGAGAAGTAAGAAAGGAGGGAATTTGTACTTCCCTTGTGGACATGCCATGTACACATAAGCAATGAACATGGCTTAGGATGAAGGAATCTAGCTTGAGTGATGGGGCATGAGCCCTACGGATAGTGGTCCCTTCACTCAGTCACTGAGGAAAAAAGGCCCTGAGCCACTGGGAAATGGCATAAGTTGACTGCTGGATGAAGGGTGCGAATGGGGACAGTCTGTCCACCAATGTTCAAAAGGGAACAAAAAGGAAAAAAGGGGGGAAAAAGCTGTTTCCCATTTCCACACTTAAGCACAGGTTCCCCTGATTTTGTGATGCTTTTGAAGGTAGGGGTAGAGGCGGGAAGGTCAAGAAAGGAAGGGACTAATATATAGGAGAGAGAAATCTTATGATTGTAATAGATACCTGTAGGGTAGCAGGGTTTAAATCAGGGATTTTCTGTGATGCTGGTTGGTATTTCCACACACAGAGAAGAAAGACGTCATTACATAGTGATGGTATCATAAAGATGGTACCCTTTCTTAAGGGCAAGAAAGTTAGAGAGTTTGGTGCTGTGAAAAGTGCATTAAAGGAAATCAAACAGGAGTTGAGGTCTGTACTAGAAAGCTGGACTGTATGAATCTTGGTATCAATACATAGCCAAAGAGGCAGGTTCAGGGAGATGGCATTAAAGCCAGTTAGCTAGGTGAGTCAGTTGGATGGTATTTTGATGATGTTAAAGATCTGAATTGACTGAAAGAAATATTAGGCTAAGAGAATCACTGTATTTATGTTACAGCTGTTTTTAAATATGTTAACAAAGTTAGCCCAGAAGAAAGGGCCTTCTTTATTATCAGTCTAAAAATGCACCATCTCCATGGTGAAAAGACTTTAAAAAGCTGTTTTATACTCTGTGAAAGAGTCAAGTCGCTTTCCAACGCTGGAGTCAGGCCTTGTCGGGCACCGTTATGAACATCGCTTCATGTACTCACATGTCAAAAAAAAAAAAAAAGGAACAGGCCTAAAATCTGGTGTCCCCAATTTAAAGATCCAACTCCATGTGCAGAAAGAGGCAGCATTTTTAGTAAACGTTCTTTCGTGTTGTTATTGTTGTTAACCAAGGAAATGCCATGATGCATTTGCTGTGTGTGTGTGTGTGTGTGTGTGTGTGTGTAACAAACTGTATTTCTTGCATTTTGTTGTTGTTAGGAAGGATGATCACATGTACAACGACATGAATTGTTTAAAGGTATAGTGAAGATAATGAGAAAGGCAAGGAGGGTTTGGAAAGGTTTATTCAGCGTGCTAAGAAAGTATTGCAAGGAGGGTGAGAAACCACAGTATTACATGGCTGGTATAAAAAACAAGAAAGTGTTGAATCTCGAGTTGTACTCTAAGCAATTCTAGCTACATAAAACTTACAGCTTGGGAAAAGAAATTGTGAACACAATTGCATTAGCATGAAATCTTTAAAAGGAAAAATGACACAAGTATTTGCTAATTGGAATTTCTATTTATTCCTTTACTGAGTATAGAAGCAAAGGTTATCTGATTATTAGAGATAGACTTTTGGATATGTTACTCGGTACCTTGCTGTGGCTGGTAACCATGATAATATCTGTTATTAACAACCACATCAGTCATTTTTTAAAGCTTATTTTTCATTGTGTATAGGTTAATTATCTACTTAGCTGTGTTTTGCTGTTTAGTGTTTTAATAAAAAAAAAAAACAGGGTTTCTGTTAAATTTTAGAAGACTACCCCTGCTCTATGTGGGGCCTGTATTGACTGCAGGTATAGAGCTCAATTTAAAAAAAATCCTAAAGCAAAAGAAATCTATTTATTTAAAAAAAAAAAACCAGTTGCATGCATAACGCTGTGAAGTCAGATACTTAGTAATAAAGCGGCAGTGCCTTTTTTTGTATTTACCCATTTACTCCAAATGCAACTGTTTTATAATAAGCAAATGTAAGATGATTTTTTAAAAAATCAGAATAATGACTTTCACTACATATATTTTTTTGTTCTTGTTCTGATTTCAGCGATGTATTCTTAGCATCTCTGCACACAGCTCCAGGTACAGCAGTGTGCTGCTACAGTATTCTTATCCTTATGTATGATGTTTTATTGGTGCTTTTTATTCATAGTGGTTTCTTACCATTACCAATAGGAAGAGACACACACCCTATGTATACAACATGAAACGTTGCTGCTGATTTGTTCTCACATGCTTTGGGTTCCACTTCTTAAATGATGGCTGGCAAGCCAAATAGACCCTATGTGGTCTGCAGAATGATGGTTTCTGGGCCAAGAAGTGATCAAATCCTTGTGTCTGATTGGCACCAAGAAATAGGGCTACAGCTGACAACCACCACCACCCCCCCTTTCCATTTCCTACCTTCTCCCCAACCTCCATCACCCTTTGTTTGAGGAAAACATGCTTTTTGTTTGAGGTGTCATTTTCTACCTTTCACTAAGTGGACGCATTCTCAGCAGCCCTTTTTCCCCTGCACCACCCCCATCCCCCAGCCTGCTACAGATACAAGATTTGTGTCTCCTCTCCATTGTCAACTAGAAACTTGAGAGCATCCCCTCCAGCCCAGACAAGTACAGAGATTCAAAAGCATGACTCTGACATGCTTGCCGCTGGGCCGGGCTGGGCTGGACTTTATACACAGAGGATGGAGAACTGAAAAAAGGAGAGAAGAAGCACAGGGAATTAGCAGAACCCAAGTTTGTCTCTCTTTCAGAAATCTCTGCAGTCAGCCCTAGTTTGGGGTACAGAAAGATGATCCAACTTTACGCTTTCTGAATGTGCCTGATGACAAGTAGATCCTGCAGAAGTATAATTTGCACACACAGCTATGATAACACTAATGTTGATTTTATACAAATCATCAGAGTTTGCAAAGTGAGTTTTATTTTTTGTAATTCCTTTATCTTTACTTAAAGGTGAATGTGTATTCCTCTGGGAGGAATAGGAAGAAAACAGGAATGTTAATAATGTTAAACAGAATACTTCCTCCCTTATTAATATATAACCCTTATGTATTTATGCATAATGTAAGCTGACTTTTAAAAAAGCTTTGCCTTTTTCGTTGTGCATGCCCCATGCGAGCAAGCGATATTGTACATGCATGCATTTAGTCCTCTTTTTCTGTACAAAATTAGTGCATAAAGGGATATTTTTGCCTAGTTTATGTTGCCAAGCAATGCATATTTTAAATTTTTGGTCATATATGAAGATAGCATGTTTGTTACATGTAAAAGCTTTACTGATATACAGAAATACTAATGTTTGGAGATGCCCTTCTTTGCAAGTATCCAGTTTTCAAATGTTGTTACCAGTGAAAACACCCTTGTGGTTTAAACTTGCTACAATGTATTTATTACTCATTTCCTCCCATGTAACTAAGAAATCATGGCTATATTTCATATATTGAAAGTGACGGGAGATGATTAATACAAGGTTTTGTAACACTGGGGTGTGTTGGCCTTTTTCTTCCCTTTTTGACGACGTGATTAATCAGAATCATATGATCAGATTTCAAGTTGGAAAAGATGTTAGAACCTATAGTGTCCAACTCTCATTATTCGAGGTGAGGAAACTTGAGGTAGAGAGAAGTTATCCAAAGTCACCCAGGGCTTCCCAACTTTCCCAGATTCCCTACATTGTCCCATTATATAATGCTGCCTCTTAGAGAGAAAAAGAAATCACCACAGTAGTAGCAGGAGTGGTAGTAGCAGCAGTAAAGTGCTTAGTACAGTGCCTGGCACATTACTAGTGAAGTACTATTTAAATGTTACTTATTAGTATTATTAATAATAACTAATTTTTATAGTGCTTTAAGGTTTTCAAAGCATATTCTAAATCTTAACGTATTTGGACCTCGAAGGTACTATTACCCCATTTAGGAGATGAAGAAATAGAGGTCAAGTGACTATGCAGCTCACAAGTTTTGCCAATAAACGAATCCCTCATTAAGTGGAAAAGTTTCTAAAATGTGATCTTTGAAGAGTTATTTACCTCCACCTTCTCACTTTCCATGGTTCTGGAAGGTGGCTCTCACTGACCGTGGGATAAATGGAATGAAAACCTTTGCTAATAAATCTGAACTTCATTCTAACTTTATTAAAGACAAAGCTGCAGGTCTTTCATAACCCACCAGTAGCAGTGCTGGCTTGAGAAGGTTCATTCCTGAAACAAAATGATGCCTATAGTTAATTTTGTAAAGACACTAGAAGGGAAATGAAGCACTATTCTTTAGAGAATGATGGGAGCCAACCCTAGGTATATGGCTGGTAAAGGAGGCGGCAATGGGTTTGAGTAGAAAAGTAAAAGTTAAAAAACTTTAATTAGTTTTCATTTTTAGACCCCTTGAAAGTTTACAAAACATTTCCTTTAAAATAGTCCTCTGAGCAGGTAACTCAAGTATTATCCTCATTTTGCAGACTCATATTGAGACTCAAGGGGAGGCACGGTCTCACTTGGGGTTATACAATAAATGTCCAATCCAGGATATAAATTAGGTCTTCTGACTCCAAATGCCTCACACGTTCCACTATGCTGCATTTTTCAGGGGCTTCACTCATGCGGCTGTATTCAGCAAAGTCTCGGTTATCCGTGTTGTGGAAGAGAGACTCAGGGATGACACAAAATGGATAAAAGAAAATAGGTACTTGCTCTTGGGTCACAGTTACTTCATTCCCACTGCATTCCATTTCTGGTTTGGACTCTTCTGAGCTCTGGAGGAGAGGGAAGTTTTCGAGTAACTACACCATCAAGGGTAATCTAGAAAGCCTTCATAATTATTTAGGAGCTAACTAGAGTTCTCTGAGACTTCCACAATGTTTCTGTTCATAGTGATGACAAACTAACTTCACATTAAACCAATGTGATGTAACTCTGGCACTGACTGGTTAGTTAAACAGATGTACAAGAATACTTGTGTTTTCTGCTTTCAACCTGCATTCTGGATATTTCTGTCCCAAGCATCATGCTTCAAGGAAAACTGCCCTCAGTCCTTAGCCCTTCCATTTCCCAAGTTCAGTTTTTGCTATGGTCAAACCACTCAACACATCTGATCCCTCACCAATAGTTGCAGGGAAAGGGCCTTAACTCACAAAATCAGGGAGTGACCATGCATTGTGTGTCAATTCATTTCAGGCCCACTCTAAGGGGACTCTCTTGAAACATGAGACTTCAATGGATATTTTGACCCCAGCAGCTCTGTTACTTCAGCATGTCCTCATGTAATGTGTGACCATGTAACTCAGGTCTGAGGGATGACCAGGGATGGATATAAATTCCAGAAGCCAGGAAGTCAGTACGACACATTTCCCCCAATGTCACCCTCATGTAGCCAAGAAAACATCAATGTGAGCAGGGGTGGGGGGCTGAGATAGGGATAAGCATAGAGGGGAAAGCAATGCAATTAAGGGACTAAATGAGAGACAGTGCTTAGGCCTGTTTCCTGACCCAACACAGGCACAGAATGTCATAGCTAGAAGAGACTTTAGAAAATCACCTACTACAATACCACCCATTTTGCTTAGGAGGAAAGAAATTTAGAAGAGTGAAGAGACACTCAGATCATAAAGCTACTTAGTGAAAGAAATGGGACTCAAATCTAGGTTTTCTTCAGGACGGCCCTTTTTCCATCACACCTTGCTGCGTCTGTTGTTCAGTCATTTTTCAGTCATGTCCGACTTTGTGACCCCATTTGGGATTTTCTTGGCAAAGATACTGTCCTCCAGTTCATTTTACAGATGAGGAAACTGAGGCAAGCAAGGTTAAGTGACTTGCCCAGGATTACACAGCTAGTAAGTGACTCAGGAAGATGCCTCCCTGACTCCACTGCACCACCTAGCTGCCCATGTTGTCTCTACTTGGCTAGATTAAGAGGGCTTGGGTTTTTTTATGAGGCCTTGGGATTTCCATTCCACATCATAAATTTTTGACCAAGAAGGCTAAAAAAAAAACCCCTTTGGAAACATGGGATGTTTTGTGAGTGAATGTGTGTGTGTTTGTGTGCATATGACATAGGGGTATGTGTCAGAGGGAAGTATAGATGGATTTAATAAATGGACCTAGTGGAGAAAAGAGGGAAGGCACCCTCCATACCTCTTTCTGACTCAGTTTATCCCTATATCACAGATCCACAAGACACAGGGGTGGGGAACACTGATGTAAACTATTAAAGGCTTAAGACATAAGGGTTCTGTATTTATTCCTAGTAGTAATTGACTTGGGGATTCCTCTGAGGCAAGTGATTTTTCAGCTTCACTAAGACCTGTACCAACACATTTACCAGGTTTGCTCATGGAACTATTAGTCACAGATGTTAGTTTTTATGTGGTATAAACAACAGAGCCTCAGTGTCTGAGTTTCCTCTGTGGAATCTATTCAATTTAAATGTATTTGGAGCAATTTTTTTTAACCAATTGAGAAATTTTTTTTGGCCATCTTACAAAACTAATACCTTTTAAAAACAGACATTTGTGTTTATATCTGACTTGGTGTACATATTTTAAAATTGGATATACTCCGTGCATTTTTATTTATTTATTTTTACTCCATGGATTTTAAAAATTAAATTCAAAGGGAAAAATTAGAGAAAGTCCAACCCAAAGTAAGGGAATACTAGGAATCAAAGCAGTTCCATTTCTTCAGCAGGGGTTGGGTGGGGTGGGGGACTCCGTGTCTCTCTTTGACCTCCAATTTCTTTTCTGAGTTGTTTTTCAGTTCCCTTGTTAAAATCTAATTGACAGCCTCCACAGTTAAATCAGCTAAAAGTATCCAACTTAATTTGTCCACATTCAACCTTAGCTCTGTTACTTCATTTGTGCTTAAACCAGTTTTGTCCATTTGGGCCAGGACGAAAAGCAATTCCCACGATCTTTTCATAAGCCCTAGCTTTGGTTTGGTTGTCTGATGCTTCAGAAGTTTTATGGATCTGTGATGTCCTTTATGTGAATGTACCTTCAATCAGCGCTGCACACAACCCATCCATGATTTCTCATCCTGTGAGATTCTTGTCTTTATCTGAAACACCTCTGAAAATGATGCTAGGGACTTTCCTTTGTGTCTTTGAACAGGCTGTCTATCTATCCTCCCTCATACTCTTTTTTTTTTGAGAGGCAAAATTAATTTTTTTTAATTTTTATTTTTAGTTTACAACATTCAGTCCTACAAGCTTTTGAGTTTCAAATGTTCTCCCCCTCCCCAAGGCAGTGTGCAATCTGATATACACACACATTCATATTAAACATTTTCCCATTAATCATGTTGTAAAGAAATATTATAACCAATAGAATGAACCATGAGAAAGAAGAAACAAAACAAAACAAAAAAAGAGAGAATATATAGTTTGCTTCGATCTGCATTCAGACTCTGTAGTTCTTTCTCTGGGTGTGAATAGCATTTGCCGTCATGAGCCTTTTGGAGTTATCTTAGAACCTTGCATTGCTGAAAAGAGCCAAGTCATCATAGTTAGTCATCACACAATGTGCATATAACTGTGTACAATGTTCTCTTGGTTCTGCTCCCCTCCTCCCTCATACTCTTGATAAACGGTTCTGTTTCCAATTACGCTTTCCTTGCAGATGCTTCCATGGCCATTGCTGGCATACAAGCCTTTTCTGCTTATACCCACCACACAGCTCCTAATGATCCCCCTTTAGTCACCTAAAACTCTCAATTTGTTGGAGATCGTGGTGTTCTTTAACTCATAGCATCACGAGAAGGATATCAGTCTTAAAAAGATAGGCTTCGTGTCAGTGATAACTTGAGATCTTTGAAACCATTGTATAATTTCCTAAATAAAAACCAACCCATTCTCTTCATCCTATTCAGTCCTAGAACTGGCTCTGAAGAGTATCTTTCAATATCTTCCCCCAACTGTATTGTCTCTAGTTGGTCAGTCAGTAAACATTTACTGAGGCGCTACTCTGTGCCAGTCATTGAACTGAGCACAGGAGATACAAAGAAAGGTAAAAGACAGTCCCTGCTCTCAAGGAGCTCGGGCTGCCTGAAACTCTCATCACCACCACCACCAGGTTTTAATCAACATACACTATCAATCTATCAACAACCATTTATTGTTTTTGATGTGCCAAGCTCTGGGGATACAAAGAAAAAACCAGCCTGCTGAAAATTTATAAATATATATATATATATATATATATCACCTTAAGGTTTGCAAAGCATTGTACACAAGTTATGTCATTTAGTCCTCACAACAACCCTGTGAGATAGGTTCAATTATCAGCCCCATTTTGCAGATGTCGAGTCGATCAGTCATGTCCAACTCTTCCTGACCCCATGTAGAGTTTTCTTGGCAAAGATACTGGCCATTTCCTTCTCCAATTCATTTTAAAGATGAGGAACTGAAGCAAACAGGGTTAAATAATTTGCCCAGAGTCACAGCTAGTAAATATCTGACACCAGAGTTTGAACTCAGGTCCTCCTGACTCCAAGTCTGGTACTCTTTCCTTTCCACCACCTAACTGCCCCAGATAAGACATAGCAAAGTTATCTGCCCAGAGTCACACAGCAAGTATCTTGAGGATAGGTCTCCCTGACTCCAAGTTTAGCATTCTATCCACTGCATCATTCTAGCAGGAAGCAACATGTACACACAGAACTAATGAAAAAATAAAATATATACAAAATGAATATAAGATAATTTGGCAGGGTGGGGAGGGGGGAGGCATCAGTAGCCAAGGGCTCAGGAAGAGCTTCTCCTAGAAGGGTGAACTATGCTCTGAAGGAAATTAGGACTTCTAAGAGGTGGAGGTGAGGAGGGAAAGCTTTCCAGGTTTGAGTTGCTGTTTGTCCTTCCTTCTTGAAGAGGACCATGACTTGCAAATGAAGTGGATTTAAGTGAGGGAGGGCTGTGCAAAGTGACTTCTCCAGAGCCATCTTGGTCCAGTGGCAAGATATAGATCAGGATGACTGGAGATGGCCCCAAGGTATGAAGGGGAGCCTGCGAAAAGTCACAGTAATGGGAGATGGCATGTTGAATAAGAAAAACCAAAAGAAATACAATTTGGCTACAATTCCTCTCAGCTCATTGGTTAAGAACAGGGAGGTGGAATAGTCCTTGCTACTCATTGCTACTTCCAGGTTCTCTCCTTACCTCCATCACTCAGTAATTTCTCCACCTTTGAGATTCATACAATTTCTCTCTGTCACCCAATTAAAATTCTGGTAACTGATTTCTACAACCCTCCAGGCCACTCACCCTTCCTTCCTTAATGAATATAGTACACATCTAACAATTTTTCTCTCCTCCCCAGCTATTGCATGCTAGCAGATTTCAACATACATACTGACTCTCCTTCAAACAACTTAACCCCTCAGTTCTTAAACCTCACTTTCTATGAGCTACTCCTCTATCCTACCTGAGCCACGTACAAAGGTAGTCATACCCCTGATCTTGCCATCACCCACAAATGTGCCACCTTCACATTCAAGAAGTCTGAAATCCACTTATCTGACAATAACCTCCTGGCTTTTCACATCTTTCTCTGCCTTTCCTAACAAAATGCTACTCTTCTTCCACACTATGACCTCTAGTCCCTTGACCTCTCAATTCTTGCCCAGGCCATTTCCCCTGTACTGGGAGCTCTCTCCTTTTTTTCCCCATCTTGAGTCCATGGTGAACCAATTCACCTCTTCACTATCCTCCTCTCTTGAATCCCTAGCCCTCATATCATTTCACTGATTACACCTTGCCAAGTCTCAGCTTTGGATCACTCCCCTTGACCACTTTCACTCCTACATATGTGCTGCTAACTAAAAGTAGAGAAAATCATGCAACCATTCTGACTAGCTCCACCATGAAAGTATGTCATACATCCTTAGCTAGGCCCTCACTGCTTCTAGCCAATTCCTCTATACCTGTTTTATCAACTCAGTAATGCTCTACACAACAGCTCTTCCAAAACTTTTCATCCCTCCTCAGAACTCTCATTGGGAAGATGACCAAGAAATAATATAGAGTATAAACCCAAAGCAGATCCTTAGGGGATACCCCCAGTTAGGAGATGGGACATAGATGTGTATTGGTAATTAAGGTGGGACTTCTTTACTGTTTTCTCTTTGAAAATGCTAAAGTAATCAAGTGCCTTTGATTAAGTCTTACTAGGTGCTAAGCCCCAGGCTCACACCCTTTTGCTGATTAGATGTGAACACTTCAGGCCCTAAAAAGGGTCTATAAACTCAAAGGTTAATGTTTTGTCTGGGGCTCACTCATAGGAGGAGTGTTGAGACTCTGGGCAAGCCATTGTAACTGCCCCCTCCTCCCCCACCCGGTCTTTGCTATTGACCCATTGGTTCTTCTCTGGTTACTATTGTGATTTGGTCAGACAGAGAAGAAGCCTGTCTGTTGATTTGTGTTTATTTGCTCTGTTTATGTAATGTATGTTTGTAATTTGTTTGTATTTGCTCTGAAGTCCAGGGTGCTGGCTTTTTCCCCTGAACTAAGTGAATGATATGTGTATGTGTGATTAAAGTGAGATTGTTAACCCCTTAAAGTTACCTAAAGCAGATCAAAGAACCTGTGCTGGCAGCCCTTGTTGCTCGTCTTGTTGGGTCTTACACCTCAGCAGCAGCTGCTAGCCAAATTGTTGTTACAAGATGAAAAGTCAGCAAAAGGGTCTGAGAAAGAATAACCCAATAGTTAGGAGGAAAACCAAAAGAGAACAGTGTCATGAGAGCCCAGAAAAGGTAGGAAGCAACGTTAAATGTTGCAGAGAAGTCAATCAACAAGCATTTATTACATACTATGTTCCCAGCACCACGCTAAATGTTGGCGATACAAACAAAAAGTGAAAACAGTCTTTTATCTAAAGGAGTTTAATGGAGGAGACAACATAGATATAAACAGGTATGTACAAAACACCTAGAGAGTAGTGTACCAGTAAGGCAAGATTCCTGACCTCAAGGATGACCATGAACATACCTATATGGTTCGGAATCACAAAGTATGAAAAACTCTCTAGGTAGAAGGCAGAGGAAGTATAACATTTATTTAGACACCAGAGGATCAAACCCCAAGACCAAAAACTACATGGCATATAATACAATATACTACAATGTAATAAAATAATTATGTAGCAATAATTGTATTCCAAAACCAATAAGTCCACCTTAAGGTAGCAACAAGGAAGTTATAACACAATACTATAGCAAGGAACCAAGTCATCCTGTAACCTTCCCTGCTATTGGAGCCTCCCAGTAAACAGTCACGAATCCTAACTGCTTGCTTGTGTTCTCTCCCTCCTCAGTTTTCTGGTCTCTGCAGCTCCCTGGTTTCCACTCTCCACTCTGCACTCTTTCTACAGCTCTGTCCTCTTGGAGTTCTTACTTCTACTCCTTGGGCCAGATTCTGAATTCTCCATTCTCAATGGCTACCTTCTGGGTGTACATACTCTTTTTAGGGCCTGAGGGCTTCATGTCCAATTGGCAAAATGTTATGGACCTGAGGCTTATCATCTACTTAGCAAAAGGGTGTGGGAAAGATCTTTAATCACTGATTGGCATCACAAAGGTGATGCCTCTAATTGGGCCTCTCTTAACTGGCCCCATCTGAGGCCTATTGAACGGGTGGGAAAGATCTTTAATCACATTATCACAACAAGTTAGACAGAAGGTAAACTCAGATAAGAAACTAGAAGTTGGGGGAACTGGGAAAGACAGAAAGTGGCATTTGAGCTGATTCTTGAAGGAAAACATGGATTCTAAGAGCAGGTGGTAAAGGAGAGCCTTCCAGGAAATGGAGATAGCCAGTGAAAAGATAGAGAGACAGGACTTGGAATATCATTTGTGAGGAAGAACAAGCAGGCCTATGTGGCTGAGGGCAATGCTTAAGACTGGAAAGGGGCCAGGTTGTGAAGCATTTTAAATTCTAAACATTTTGATCCTAGAAGTAAACAAAGAGCCACTGGAATTGAGTGGATGAGGGTTGGGGGACGTTACATGGTCAGATCTATGCTTTAGGGAAATTACTTTGGCAGCTTCATGATTAGAGAAGACAGAGACTTGATGCAGGGAGACCACATAAGAGACTATCATAATAATCCTTATAAAAGGTGAGAAGAGACTGAACTAAGGTCATGGCTTTGTGAGCAGAGAAAAGGGATGTGAAAAATAAAAAGACAGTTTGGGGGTAATTAATAATTGATAATTATTTTGGGTAATTAATCAATTAAGTTGGTAAATAATCAATAAATTGATGGTCAGTGGTCTCTTGGCAATCAAAGACAAAACCATAGAGACCCCTGAAATGCGTAAATAAATACCTGTGGAAAAGGCAATGTCCCTGACAGGTGAAAATCAACCCTAACTGATGAACAATTAATGAGGAGGAGGTGGGCTAAAAGTCTTCAGCTCCTCCTACTGAGAATGTGACTTGATCATGAGACTCAGCTTCCTCCAGCAATCTGGACAAAGGAATCCATCTCTACCCAGACCATTCATAAGCTGGGGCCCCCTAAACTCTTAATGGGGAGCTGCACAGGCATAGTCTTATTTCCTTAGGGCAAGAATTCACCTAGACTAGATTCTGTTTGTCATGTCTTCTATTTGGATGAGGTCCCACCCAAGATCACAGAGCATGCACCCAGATGATTTGGGCAATCTCATCTATCAGCAATGCCCTTCAGAGAGTCCCTAAATGAGGAAATAGGAAAAACCTCAATCCTAATTTAATAATTGGTCATTAATATAATAAAAAATAATAATTTCTCTCAAGGGACACTGTACAGATAGAAATGACAATTTGGCAACTGATGGGATATGTGCGGAGACTGAGGGGAGCGAAGAACTGAGTTGGAGACTAAGGTTGTGAACCCGGGTAACTGGAAGGATGGTAGTGCCTTCAGAAGAATGGCTTTGGCAATTACAATGAGTTTATTATCCTGAGTTAATATAGCTAAACAACAATATAAATCAGGGCCTCAGAACTCCAGCTCTGACGCTTATTATGTATGTGACCTTGTTATTGTTGTTGGTGGTCAGTTGTTTCAGTTGTGTCCACTTGTCAGCTGGACCAGAACTGGCCTCACTGCCAGTGGCCTTAATGGCCCTGTGCCCCTGGCCTCTAACCTGGGAATGGCTGGAGCCGAACAGAGCAGGCTAGAAACAAGAGAATCAGGATACAAGCAGAAGTTCAATTAATTTCAAAGTGAGGAAAAAGCTTGCAAGCAAGGACAACTGTGCCAGAGTCACACCCCTCATGGGAGAGACCTCAATACTTACACTGATGGCTATGCAGCAAGCTCTTCCCACTTCATACTGCCACACTAGGAACTGCCAGGGGCACCCAGACCTTCCCAGACAGCAGCTGGGTGGGGCCTCAAGGGCTAGGCCTTCCTTACTGACTGACTGGGCTTTGGAGGGTGGAGCAGAGGGCACACTGCCTAGGGGGTGGGGTGGTCTGTGACAGGACCTTTCCAATGGTGGTAATTCCTGGTGGCAAGGCAAAGCAAATGCTGGCCATGGGACCTGATCCCCATCCCCACCCCAACAGCTGCAGTTGGTGCTGGGGTTGGGACCAATTGCAGCTGTTGGGGCAGGGTGGGCGGGATGTCCTAGTGGAGTGGGCCATTAAGGGGCACAGGGCCATTAAGGCCACTGGCAGTGAGGACCTTGCTGTGGCTCCTGCCCCACCCCTCCACGGGCGGTGCAGAATGTAATTCAAGTTTCCCTACAATTCTCCAGCATTCTCTTTTATGAATCTGATCTGAGGTGAGAGGGGTTAGCAGAGAGACATGGGCTATGATGGTCTTGTTAGCAATACCACAAGTGAGATACACTCAGGACTCCAGGGGAGGGGAGTGGGGAAGGCAGAGGGGTTTACTGAATATCTCCTCCTCTTCCCATTTCTCAGCTGCATTATGCTGAGTGATCAGGGTTGTGGGGAGGGTCCCTCAATACTTTCTGGGGTGCTTTCCCTTTTTCAGCATCTACCCTAACCTTCATTCTGTACTCTGTCTTCCAGTGACCAGGTTTCTTACAGTAAAAACAAACTCCTAATTTGCATCTCTCGCTAATTAAAGGGATCATATTTTAACCCAATGTCAGAATGTTGCCAATCAGAAATAGTCAGCTTAATTTGTTTAGAGATGGGCAAGTGAAGAGTATTAAGAAAACGGGGTGAAAACTGAAAAGTAAAGCGCAAACCGTTTACCTATTTTTTCTTTCACTTCTGGGATTACTGCCAAACTAGTCGCCTTCATTGCCCTAGAACAACGAAACTATTAATCTTGCCAATTACTTTGTAAAACTTTTATAAGATTTAATCTTTATTTTTCCTTAAAATAAATTCTACAGAGTGGTACCCCAAAACTTACTAAAATGTTTCAGAAGGGAACAAGTTCCTGTAATTATTCCAAAGTCTCAGGACTTCTCTCCTGCAATCTTAAAATGATTAATTTCCAAACTCCTTAATGATTAATCTCTAAACTCCAGAATCTGCTAAGATGTTTTTAGTGGTTCTACAGACTTTGATTATCTGACTTTATTTCTGTAATTCCAACTTGGCCAGTTGTTGAAATGACAGGAAAAAAATGTCTTAGAAGCTTTTTCTTTTCTTATAACCTATTCTCCTGCAGAAAGCCTAAAGTGGGAGTTAGTCCTGCTTACTGGGATAATTGCTTCAACTATGAAAGTTCATTAATCTTTCCCGCTTTCTAAACTCTGGCTAAAGCCCTTAGAAATTTTTCTTGCTGGCTGCATTTTAAATCTTTCAAGTTAACGGAATCTAGCTCACAGCACAAATGTGACACACGTTCTGCATCTTACAAAGACGCAGACACAGACAAAATGGCAAGACAAATACAAATGGAACTGCTTCAGCAGAGGCACACAAGTTACTGAGGCATGTGGTTAGACACGCAGTTTTAATTTTACAGAGGTGCTTCTAGAGGCCCCCAATTCGTAGAGGCACAAAGAAAGATCAATTATAGAAGTGTGCAATTCAGAAAGGATATCCTTACCAAAAGGATCTAGGTTAAACCTGGTCACTGGAGGGGTCTTGGAGTTTTCCTCACAAAGAAAGGTGAGCTCAAAATCAGCAGGAACAAAGGATAGAGGACTCACCAGATGAGGGGGTGGGGTCAGACTCTGGAGAACTAAGTCTCTGGTGGTGCCTCTTCCACTCCCACTGGTACTGGAAAGTCCAATGACCCAGTTCCATGTACAATCCCACTTCTGATGCCAATTAATGTCAACCAGACTGGAACTGGCCCATAACCTGGGAATGGCCAGAGCTGAACAGAACAGGCTAGAGACAGGAGAATCAGGTCAAAACAGAAGTTTACTTAATTTTAAAGTGAGGAAAACAGCTTGCAAGTAAGGACGCATGTGCCTGAGTCCTACCCCTAGTGGGAGGGGACCCATTTTGGAGTAGGGAGATCTCAATACTTATATCTATGGCTATGCAATGAGCTGTAGCCGTAACAATGAGGGATAATGTCAACTATGTGACAAGGTTGATTCACTGCAGGGCCTCATGACCAGAACATGGATACAGCAGGTGCTTGTCCGATCTCAAAGAACACCTCGATGCTGAGAAACAATTCTGGGATTTTGCTGTGGCTGAAATCATCCAGAGAGTGAAATTGTCCAGAGCACAAAGGATTGTTGTTATGCCATGCTTAGAGCACAACCTGCTGGCTGTGCCTTAGCTCTGGGAAACAGGGTGTCTCCAAATACCTTGACACACTGGACATAATGGAGTCATACTAGAGTGGTTTGCTATTTCCTTCTCCAGCTCATTTTACAGTTGAGGAATCTGAGGCAAACAGGGTTAGGTGATTTGCCATGGGTCACACAGCTAGTAAGTGACTGAGGCCAGATTTTAACTCAGGAAGATGAGTCTTCCTGACTCCAGGGCCAGCACTCTATCCACTGCACCATCTTTCATGAAAAGGAAGAAATGTAGGCAAGTCACAGCTGAGTTTAACCTTGCTGCAAGGATTTAGATGGACAGAAGGGCTTACACAAAGGTATAAAAATTAGAATGAGCACAGAATTGGGGGCAGAGAAAGGACATATAATAATGAGAAATTAACCTGTCTGCTGAAGCCAACGGTTCCTGTTGGGAAGTAGTAGTACAGTTTAGGTTGGAACCAAATTTTAGGGTGTCAAATGTCATATAAGGAAGTCTGGACTTTATTGCATAAAATAAAGCATAAGGACTGAGAAAAGACCATTGGCTCTGGCATTTAAGAGATCAATAGTAACTAGAGAAAGAAGTTTCCAAAGTGCTGAAATTGGGAACCGGACTACAGGATGTTGAAAAGTGAGGAAGTGTAGGTGATGAGGGAGGAAAACTTTTTCGAGGAGTTTGGCTGTGAAAAAGAGGAAATATAGGATAACTCGAGCCTGACAGGTATGGTCCACAAACCATCTACCTTAAAGCACTCTGAGCTCACCTGGACCAGATTAAATCCAAAAGGCCTCTCCCCAAGAGGCATTTCTCCTTTTGGTTTGTACCTTCAACCTAGAATTTCACTCATTCTTGAATGCCCTCAAAATGCCTCTGCTTAGTTGCATATAATGCCACTCCTCCTCTGCCTTTTGAGAAGATGCTGCTCATAATCATCCATTATCCTTTTCTTATGGATAGTTTATATTCTGTTCTGATGTTGTCCTGGTTAGCCATTTTCATTTGGTGAGGTCATCAGATATTTGCTGACTAAGGAACTTTCTGGTCTCTTTTGCTCTCCTTGTAGCAATTAATAAACATAGGTTAAGCTTCTGGATGAAATTATTATTATTGGTGTTAATTTCAGTTCTTTATCATTTCCCAGTTCTTATTTTCAGATACGTGTTTAGATAATTCAGGATTTAATCACTTTATTTACTCTCTATATTGTGGGCTGTAAAAAATCCAATCAGCAACAAAAGGCAACTGAGGCAGAGCTCTGAGTACATATCAAATTATCAGGGAAATCAGTGGTCCCTAAGCAATTGGATCCAAGAGTTTTCTCACGGCCAAGGATCCCCCTGCTTGGACTCTGACACATCTCATAGACATTAAAACACCACTAAAAATTGAATAAGGTGGCATAATTATGACTGGTTGGGTCTAGAAGCAGAGTACTAGCATGATTGGCTAAGAAGAAGAAATTCATCCCATATTTGACTAAAGGAAGGAATCCCCATATTTGGTCAAAGGAGATGTCCATCAATCATTGCCACTTTTTCAGCAGCATTCTTAGGCCTTCACAGTCCGGCTCAGCAGGGGCTTTCCACCTGCTAGCAATAATCTAGGGGAAAATCGTAAAATGAACATTTACGACCAGGCAGCTGTGGTTTTTCAGAGCACACCTCTCAGAGTACACTCATAGGATTCGGGAGTAGTGGTGGTACCAATACAGCAGATCTCTATCCCTATCTCTAATACAAGTTAATATAGATCTAAGTATAAATTATACAGTATAAGTCTATCCCTCAAACCCAAATATAAGTAATATAATCATAAATACATAGTGAGTTAATTAATTCTAACCTATATAACCCCTATTCCAAGAGTGTTAACTAAATCAAAGTATTCTTTCCTAACTTACTAACACAATCACTCATACCCGTGAAATCAAAATGAACTGAGTAAATAATGATTGAGTAGGGGTATCAAAATTATTCTCACAATATCTTTTTCTCATTGTTGAGAATGTTTTCAAGTCTTGAAAATTTTTTGTTTTTGCAAATTCAGTTCTTTTTTCCCCATTTATTGACTAAAAAAAGCTTAAGATTTTTGAATTTTTATTTATTTATTTTTTAGTTGTCAACATTTACTTACATAAGATTTTGAGTTCCAAATTTTCTCCCCCTTCCTCCCCTCTTCCTTCCCCAAGATGTCCTGCAATCTGATATAGGCCCTACATACACATTCACATTAAAGATATTTTCACATTAGTCATGTTGTAAAGAAGTATTAGAATCAATGGGAGGAACCACAAGAAAGAAGAAACAAGAAAAGAGAGAAAGAACAAATAGTATGCTTTGATCTGTATTCAGACTCCATGGTTCTTTTTCTGGATGTTGGATACCACTTTCCATCATAAGTCTTTTGAAGTTGTCTTAGGTCCTTGCATTGCTAAAGAGAGGTAAGTTTATCATAGTTAGTCATCACACGATGTTGCTGTTACTGTGTACAATGTTCTCCTGGTTCTGCTCACTTCACTCAACATTAGTCCATGTAAGTATTTTCAGGTTTTTCTGAAGTCCACCTGCTCATCATTTCTTATGGAACAATAGCATTCCATTACATTCATATACCACAACTTCTTCAGCCATTCCCCAATTAATTGGCATCCCCTCAATTTCCAATTCTTGGCCACCACAAAAAGAGCTGCTATGATTATTTTTGTACATGTGGTTCCTTTTCCCTTTTTTATGATCTCTTTGGGATACAGACCTAGAAGTGGTATTGCTGGGTCAAAGGGTATGCACAGTTTTACAGCCTTTTGGGCATAATTCCAAATTGCTCTCCAGAATGGTTGGATCAGTTCACAACTCCACCAAAAATGCATCAATGTTCCAATTTTCCCATATCTTCTCCAACATTTATCATTTAACTGTTTTGTCATGTTAGCCAATCTGATAGGTGTGATGTGTTACCTTAGGGTTGTTTTTATTTGCATTTCTCTAATCAATAGTGATTTAGAGCATTTTTTCATATGACTGTAGATAGATTTAATATCTTCATCTGAAAACTGCTTATTCATATCCTTTGACAATTTATCAATGGGAGAATGATTGTATTCTTATAAATTTGACTCAGTTCTCTATATATTTTAGAAATGAGGCCTTTATCAGAAACACCAGTTATAAAAATTGTTTCCCAGCTTTTTGCTTCCCTTCTAATCTTGGTTGTATTGGCTTTATTTGTGCAAAAACTTTTCAATTTAATATACTCAATTATCCATTTTGCATTTCATAATGTTCTGTATCTCTTGTTTGATCATAAATTCTTCCCATCTCCATAGATCTGATAGGTAAACTATTCCTCGCTCTCCTAGTTTGCTTATAGCATCAGCCTTTATATCTAAATCATGAACCCATTTTGACTTTATCTTAGTATAGGGTGTGAGATGTTGGTCTATGCTGAGTTTCTGCCATACTATTTCCCAGTTTTCCCAGCAGTTTTTGTTAAGTAGTAAGTTCTTATTCCAGAAGTTGGGGTCTTTTGGGTTGATCAAACAGTAGATTACTATAGCCACTGACTACTGTGTCTTGTGTACCTAACCTATTCCACTGATCCACCACTCTATATTTCTTAGCCAATACCAAGTGTTTTTGATGATTGCTGCTTTATAATACAATTTAAGATCTGGTCCAGCTAGACCACCTTCCCTTGCATTTCTTTTCATTAAATCCCTTGAAATTCTGGACTTTTCATAAAACCAGCTTTTAATTTTATTTATTAGTTCAATAGTTTTCTTAATTTCAATTGTATTACTCTCTCCTTTGGTTTTCAGAATTTTTAATTTGGTATTTAATTGCTGATTTTTAATTTGTTCTTTTTCTAGCTTTTTTAGTTACATGCCCAATTCATTGATCTCTTCCTCTATTTTATTCATGTAAGCGTTGAGAGATAGAAATCTTTCTCTAAGAATCACTTTTGCTCCACCTCCTAAGTTTTGGTATGTTGTCTCATTATTGTCATTCTCTTGGATGAAGTTATTGATTGTTTCTATGATTTGTTGTTTGACCCATTCATTCTTTAGGATTAGATTATTTAGTTTCCAATTAATTTTTAGTCTATCTTTCCATGGCCCTTTATTACACAAAACTTTTATTGCATCATGATCTGAAAAGGATGCATTTAATATTTCTGCCCTTCCACATTGGATTATGAAGATTTTAGGCCCTAACACATGGTCAATTTTTGGGTAGGTGCCATATACCCCTGAGAAAAAGTACATTCCTTTCTATCCCCATTACTTCATTGTCTGTGGTACCTTTTAGCAGGATGCAGTTTCCTTCTTTATTTCTTGTAATTAGATCTGTTTTTGCTTTTTCTTTATCTGAGATCAGGATTGCTACCCCTGCTTTTTTTTTACTTCAGCTGAAGCATAATATATTCTGCTCCAGCCTTTTACCTTTCCTCTGTGTGTATCCCTCTGCTTCAAATGTGTTTCTTATAAACAACATACTGTAGGATTATGGTTTTTAATCCACTCTGCTATCAACTCGCGTTCTATGGGAGAGTTCATCCCATTCGCATTCACAGCTATGATTACTATCTGCGTCTTTCTCTCTATCCTCTTTTCCCCCCTGTTTATGCCTTTCTCTCTCCTTTCTCCCTTTCCCTCCTCAGTAGTGTTTTGCTTCTGACCACCACCTTCCTCAATTTTCCCTCCCTTCTATCAGCACCCTCCCTTTTCTTTGCCTTTTCCCCTACTACTTCTTCCCTCCCTTCTGTCCATTCCCTCCCTTTTCTTTCTCCTTTCTCTTCCTACTTCCTACAGGGTAAGTTAGATTTCTATACCTAAGTAAGTGTGTTATTCACTCTTTGAGCCAAATCCAATGAAAGAAATGTTCCAACAATACTCATCTTCCTCCCTTACTTTAATATGTCTTTGTGACTCTTCATGAGATATAATTTACCCTTTACTGCCTCCTGCTTTCCTCTTCTCCCAGTACAATCCCTTTTCACCATTTAATTAGATTTTTTTATCATCACATCAAAGTCCACTTATACCCACACATATATACCCCTTCTAAATGTTGTAATAAAGATACAATTCTCAAGAGTTAAAAGTGTCACCTTCTCATGTAGTGATATAAACAGTTTGCCCTTATTGAATAACATGTGTTTTTTTTCTTTCCTGTTTACCTTTTTATGCCTCTCTTGAGTCTTGTATTTGAAGATCAAATTTTCTGTTGAGCTCTGATGTTTTCATCAGGAAGGTTTAGAAGTCCCCTATTTCATTGAATATCCATCTCCTCCCCGAAAGATAATGCTCAATTTCACTGGATAGTTGATCCTTGATTGTAATCCAAGCTCCTTTGCCTTATGGAATCTTATGTTCCAAGCCCTCTGATCTTTTAATGTAGAAGCTGCAAAGTCTTGTGTAATCCTGACTATGGTTCCATGATATTTAAAAAGTTTATTTTTGGCTGCTTGCAGTGTTTTCTCCTTGACATGATAATTCTGGAATTTGGCTGCAATGTTCCTTGGTATTCTCAATTTGGGATCTCTTTCAGGAAAGGATTGACAAATCCTTTTGGTGACTAATTTACCCTCTGGTTCTAGGACCTCAGGGCAGTTTTCCTTGATGAGTTTCTGAAAGAAGCTTTCGTGGCTCTTCTTTTGATAATGGCTTTTAGGTATGCCAATAATTCTTAAGTTATCTTTCCTGGATCTTTGGCAGGTCAGTTGTTTTTTTGATGAGGTATTTTGTGTTTTCTTTTTTTTTTTCATTCTTTTGATTGTGTTTGACTGATTCTTGATGTCTCATAGAGTCATTAGCTTCTACTTGCCCAATTCCGATTTTTAACAAATTGTTTTCTTCAGTTAGCTTTTATACCTCCTTTTCCATTTGGCCAATTCTACTTTTTAAGAAGGTATTTTCTTTAGTGTACTTTTTTTCCCATTTGGCCAATTGTGGTTTTTTTTTCATATTTTTATTATTTAATATTTTTAGTTTTCAACATTGATTTCCACAAGATTTTGATTTACAAATTTTCTCCTCATTTTTACCCTCACCCCACTCCAAGATGGCATATATTCTGATTGCCCTGTTCCCCAGTCTGCCCTCCCTTCTGTCACCCCCCAATCCCCTTTCCCCTTACTTTCTTGTACAGCAACATAGATTTCTATAACCCATTGCCTGTATATCTTATTTCCCAGTTGCATATAAAAACAACAACTTTTTTTCTGAGCATTTGTTTTTAAAACTTTGAATTCCAAATTCTCTCCCTTCTTCCCTCCCCACCCACTCTCCTTGAGAAGGCAAGCAATTCAATATAGGTCACACATGTATCATTATGCAAAACACTTCCATAACAGTCATGTTGTGAAAGACTAACTATATTTCCCTTCATCCTATCCTGTCCCCCTTTGTTCAGGTTTTCCCTTGACCCTGCCCCTTTTCAAAAGTGTTTGCTTTTGGCCTACTCCTCCCCCAATCTACCCTCCCTTCTATCATCCCCCTCTCTTATCCCCTTCCCCTCTACTTTCCTGTAGGGTAAGATACTCAACTGAATGTGTATGTTATTCCCTCCTCAAGTCAAGTCCAATGAGAGCAAGATTCACGCATTCCCTTTCACCTCCCCCCTCCCCTTCCAATACAACTGCTTTTTCTTGCCACTTTTATGTGAGATAATTTACCCCGTTTTATCTTTCCCTTTCTCCTTCTCCCAATATAGTCCTCTCACCCCTTAATTTTAGTTTATTTTTTAGATATCATCCCTTCATATTCAACTCATCCTGTGCCCTCTGTCTATATATATATATTCTCTTCAACTACCCTAATAATGGGAAAGGTCTCATGAGTTACAAATATCATCTTTCCATGTAGGAATGTAAGCAACACAGTTCAACTTTAATGTCCCTTATGATGTCTCTTTCCTGTTTACCTTGTCATGCTTCTCTTGATTCTTGTATTTGAAAGTCAAATTTTCTATTCAGCTCTGGTCTTTTCACTGAGAAAGTTTGAAAGTCCTCTATTTTGTTGAAAATCTATATTTTGTCTTGGAGCATTATACTCAGTTTCTTGATTTTAATCCTAGCTCCTTTGACCTCCAGAATATCATATTCCAAGCCCTTTGATCTCTTAATGTAGAAGCTGCTAGATCTTGTGTTATCCTGATTGTGTTTCCACAATACTCAAATTGTTTCTTTCTGGCTGCTTGCAATATTTTCTCCTTGACCTGGGAACTCTGGAATTTGGTTACAATAGTCCTAGGAGTTTTGCTTTTGGGATCTCTTTCAGGAGGTAATTGGTGGATTCTTTCAATTTCTATTTTACCTTCTGGCTCTAGAATATCAGGGCAGTTCTCCTTGATAATTTCTTGAAAGATGATATCTAGGCTCTTTTTTTTTGATCATGGCTTTCAGGTAGTCCAATAATTTTTAAATTATCTCTCCTGGATCTATTTTCCAGGTCAGTGGTTTTTCCAATGAGATATTTCACATGGTCTTCCATTTTTTCATTCTTTTGGTTCTGTTTTATAATTTCTTGATTTCTCATAAAGTCATTAGTTTCCACTTGCTCTAATCTAATTTTTAAGGTGGTATTTTCTTCAGTGGTTTTTTGTAACTCCTTTTCCATTTAGCTAATTCTGCCTTTCAAAGCATTCTTCTCCTCATTGGCTTTTTGGAGCTCTTTTGCCATTTGAGTTAGTCTATTTTTTAAGGTGTTGTTTTCTTCAGTGTATTTTTCAGTACTTTTTGGGTCTCCTTTAGCAAGTCATTGACTTCTTTTTCATGGTTTTCTCACATCATTCTCATTTCTCTTCCCAATTTTTCCTCTACTTCTCTAACTTGCTTTTCCAAATGCTTTTTGAGCTCTTCCATGGCCTGAGACCAGTTTGTATTTTTCTTGGAGGCTTTTGATATAGGCTCTTTGACTTTGTTGACTTCTTCTGGCTGTATGTTTTGATCTTCTTTGTCACCAAAAAAAGATTCTGTAGTCTGAGTCTGAGTCCTTTTATGCTGCCTGGTCATGCTCCCAGCCAACCACTTGACCTTTGAGTTTTTTGTCAGGATATGACTGCTCTTAGAGTGGAGAATACTTTGTCCCAAGCTTTAGGGTCATTTCGCAGCTGCTTTCATGGCTACTTCAACTCCACAGTCACCACAAGCTCTGCCACAACACTACTCCTCCCCTAAGAACTGCCAACCAGGACCACAACCCAGATCCAAGCAAGGCAAAGCAAGAGACCCCTGCTTCTGCATCAGCAAAGCAACCCTGCCCTCATGCTCTGATCTGCCACATTATTCCTCCCACTGTGTGGGCCAGGGGCTAGAGGCAGCCGCCTCTGGAGCTCTGGAAGCAGCTTCTGGAGCTTCCTGTTGCTGCAGCCTTGCCACCTCCACTGCCCCCAAGGCTGGGGCCAGACCACACACTTCTCTCACCCAGATCCAGCAGTTTTCCCACTAACCTGATCCATTGTCTTTGGCATTTGTGGGTTGAGAAATCTGGTAACTGCCACAGCTCAGTGATTCAGGGTTCTAAGGCCTGCTCTGCCTGATTCCTGGTCTGGTCAGTTCTGGCATGGCCTATGCTGGGCTGTGCTCTGCTCCCAGCATGGTGCAATAGACCCTTCCCAATGACCATCCAAATCATCTTGGGCTGGAGACTTGTTTCTCTCTGTTATTTTCGTGGGTTCTGTAACTCTAGAATTTGTTCACAGCCATTTTTTACAGGTGTTTCAAGGGAGAGTTTAAGTGAGTCCCTGTTTTCCAGCCACCATCTTGGCTCCGCTCCCACCAATTGTGTTTTTTAAGGAGTTGTTTTCTACAGTCAATTTTTTTCCTTCCTTTTCCAAGCTGTTGACTCTTTCTTGCATACCTCTCATTTCTTTTCCCAATTTTCCTTTTACCTCTCTTATTTGACTTTTAAAATCCTTCTTGAGCTTTTCTGAAAAGGCTTTTTGAGCTTGAGACCAGTTCATATTCCCCTTTGAGGTTTTGGATGTGAGTATGTTGACAATGTTGTCCTCTTCTGAATTTGTGTTTTGATCTCTGTCCCCATAAAAAGAATCTATGGTCATTGTCCATTTCTGCTTTTGTTCATGATGTTTGCCACTTCCCTGAATTTTAAAGTTGATCTCTCCTGCTGCAGCTCAGGGGGCACAGTTCCAGGCTTCTTGTGGTGGGGACTGGGGGCCTGGTCACTGGTTCTGTGTGCTGGGGTCTCAAGTGCTGGAAGTTGGAGGCTGTAAGGATCTAACAGCTTACCTGGTGCAGAGTGGGGTCCTAGTGGTGTTTGCTGGCATGTGCCAGCACCTTGTCTTTCTGTTGGCTCCACTGTTTCAGGGTTTTTCCTGGGGATGATATTTTCAGTGTTCTTAGAAGTCAATAAGGAAGAGTGAGTGAAGCTTACTACTTACTCCACCATCTTGGCTCCTGTAAGTCCTTCTCCTATGAATTCAGTTCTTATAAGTCAACTGTCTAACTGTACACAGACATCTGACTAAGAGATAACTTCCAAATCTGTAAATACATTTTTTTTTCCCTTTCTGTTAAAATAATCAGTAACCCCTGTCCCCAGGCCCATTGGTATGGGACTCTCTCCTTAGTAGAAATGAATACCCGGCCCTATGTGAGAAGTGGGGTGGAGTTGCTTAGAGTCAAGAGAGTTTTAAAATTTGCCTGTGCCTTTGGGGACTCTTCAGGGCTCTTTGGGTTCTAGCTGTTGTCCTTTGTTTTCAAAGAGGACCAAAATGATGTTGCTATATTGGGGTCAAGGTACAATGTGTCAGACTTTGGCTGATCAGACCAATATGAGCCCTGAAGGCTTCTGACTGTCAGCCTCATGATAGAAGAGGCCAATCCCACTTTGAGCTGCTGAAGGAAAACATGCTGGGAAAGCATGAGAGGAACTGGCAGGCTCCATCACATCTCTATTCCCTGCTCTGTATGCAAGACCAAGGACATTTGGTTGAGCTGACTTACCTTGCTCCTTAACTCTGTACTGACAGGGTCCAGGCCCTGGAAAACCCCACTGTGAACTCTCCTTGAATTTCCCCATTGGATCTAGCGTTCTCCTGAGGCTATAAGCCTTTCGTTATTGCTATGTCCAGGCCTTCATTGTCTGTTACCTCCAGATTGCCTCCAGCTGCTTCCCACCCTTGATCCTACCCAGACCTCATTCTCCCCTGGCCACTGTGGTCCAGGTCCCCCACATTCCCACCCCTTCTGTGTTACCTCCTAGTCATCCCAGATGACTTGGCCACTTCTAGATCTCTCCCACAGTCTTTCTGTATGTAAGATCCATCTCGTTTCCATGAAAATGATCAGATTCAATCTGGCCCACTTGCATTAGTGACAGAAATGTTCAGATTTCTTTAGAGTTTGGCCAATATGGTGAAGCTTTAATAAACCTTGTTTTTCTTTGGCTGAAAGAAGGCTTGGGTTGAATTCATTTGGGCAGGATCTGCATGTCTCTATTTCAGAGTCCTGGCAGCCCTTAACCTCAATATGTTTTATCTGTTATATGTTCTCTTATACCTTCTGTCAATCTGCAGAATTTGATCTAAGAAAGATAAACAGGATTTAGGTCTTATCCATGTTTATTTCTCTCAAGGCAGGCAGCATGCATGCATGGGAGTGTTGAGGGTGAGACAAGGTCCAGGAACCCCAAGACTGGAGTTCCCAGACAAGGTCATTGGGGGTGGGGTACCCCTCAAACACCCGAGTACTGGAGAGGGTCAAGGCTGTCTAGAATGAATTCATGGACTCAAGTATCCTTTAAGTCAAGGTGGCAAAGATTTATTATGCTAATTCAGCAGGCAAGAGTTCTTAAGGAACCTGCAAACTTACAAGGATGCAGGTAAAGTTTACATAGGTTGAACCTTAGTAAAACATGTGTCAAATACGTTAATTAGGTGATACATGGTGGGATTTGGGAATGATTAAGAGGTAGTCAGTTCTCAAAGGAATATGTACTTTTTATATCTACTGTGCAGGTATCTTACTCAGAGTTCACTGGGAAATAGCTCAAGGTGGGGGGCCTACATGGAGGTGTGGTTTTAGGCCTGAAACATCACTAAGTCAACTAAGGGTCAGGGCTGACTGGGAAATACCCAGGCTGCTCACACCAATGTCTTGTTAGACAAGATAAATGTAAGGGAGTATACATATGTCTAGGTCTAGCATGCATATGATAAGCCAGTAAGTAATAAATATCTCTATGACCCAGTATATGACCAGTTCAGCACATGCACAACTGGCCAAACTAATAAATTCTATAGGTACTGCTGGCCACTATATCAGAGAGATAAGTGTTTTGCTAGGGCATGCTATCCTGTTTTGCTAGAGAGAAACTGCTAGGGTCAGTGTTTTGAGGATAGGGAGGATGGATGTAATTTTGTTACTGGATGTGATTTTGGAACTAGGGTCCAAGCACAGGCACCCAGATACCCCATCAGGTCCCAGTCTAGAACTGGGGTCCCTTTGAAGTTAGGGTGCATGGTTTATTTGGGTGCACAGGGGCTGATGTCACCCCATCATCATTTTACCTCGGGACAGAGGAAATACCTCTTGTATCAGACCACCCCCCCACCCAAACCCCCATTTGGGGCTATCTAGACAAAAGGATATGTCTTCACCTAAACATAAGTAGAACACAATGGGTTTCCCCAGATTAAATTGCTTTTGGGCTTGGGTGGGGCTGACCAGGATCAGGAGACTCAATGCAATCTTATCAGTAATGTCCTTCTAAAGAAAAACTGAACTCAAAGTCAGGACTATGGAAGAAGGGGAGGAGGAAAGTTGTAATCTCATTTTTCACACTTCTTAGGAGGTAGCTAAGTGGTTCAGTGGATAGAGTGCTGGGCCTAAACTCAGTAAGATCTGAGTTCAAATCCAGCCTTGACCCTGGGCTAGTCACTTAACTTCTGTTTGCTTCAATTCCCTGAAGAAGGAGATAACAAACTACTCCAGTATCATGAAAAACCCCACAGATAGTATTGGCGTGCTATGGTCCACAGGGTCACAAAGAGTCAGAAGCTAAACAACCACCTACCTTCCTATAGCTTCTCTGATTTCTGCTTTGTTATGATTTGGATAAATAGGTTTCTTTGCTATTCATTGTGTATGTTCATTGTAGAACCAAGGGGTAGAGCCTTGGATATAGAGTTTGGTGTGCTTCCCCCACCCAAACGACAAAGCAATCAGAAGTTAGATGGAATTTGACCATATCCTCTAGACTAGTAATAGTTAAGGGACTAGACTGATAGATTTCTAGCCCAATAGCCCCACTTTAACTGATGAGAACATAGTGGCTTCCATCCCCAACTTCCTGCTTTCCTTTCTGGCAGGAATGAAAGTCTCACTTGCAGGAGGGGGTGGGGGAAGGATATCCTGCTTCACAATGTTAGACGTTGCCAGATGAGGGATCGTTCACTACATGTGTGAGCCCTGTTTATAGAAATGTAATTTTTAGATGCTTATTTTTGCAAGATAATGAGTTTTTTGAGGGGCGGCTTTGTTGTTTTCTTCTTCATTTTACAAGAGGACCAATGACATCACCAAGGTAATGACTTGTGGGTGAATTCGATTTAAGTGAGGCAGTCACACAAAGTCATCAGCCTCACCCCCTCCTCCAGTCACTGAAGTCCAGCAGAAATGATGAGGGTTTGGGGTGAGAGGTGCTCGACACCCCAAAGTACCAACACACCGGGTCCTGCCGAAAGAATTCGACTCAAGCTTTCTCAGCCAAGGGAAAAGATAAAGTTTATTAAGAGTTAGCCAAATAGGCCTGCCCCAAGACATCTCACTCCTTGCGATGCCTGTAAGGAAAGCGGGCCAGACCAATCTGAGCTAGATTGGATCTGACCCCCTTCATGGAGGCAAGATGGAGATTATATACACAAAGGTTGTGGGAGGGATTGAGGGGTGGTCTGGGGTGGCCAGAGGAGGGGTCTAGGGAGGGACTTAAGGAGGAATCTAAGGAGGAGCTTGAAGGGACTGGGATGAGGTCAGACTTCAGGGTGGGGGAAATAGCTGAAGGCTATATGGAAATGACAGACCATAAAGGGCTAGGGTAACAGAGCTAGGGTATAGATATTTTGATCAGGATTAAGGATGGGAAACAGGATTAAGGGTGGGGAACAGCTGGACAATAGAGGACTGGGCAAGGTAGGCATTTGGGCTTAATGGTTATAGCCTCAGGCCAAGGCAGGTCGAGTGGGAAGATTCAAGGAGAGTTCAAGGGTTCAAGGGGTTCCCAGAGACTGTGCCCTCATCAGAAGGACAAAAGTTCAGATGACTGTAGATGGCCTGGGATGCAGTGGATGACCTTGGCCTTTCAAAATTCAGGTCAATTTCTGCTGAATAGATTTTTTTTTTCCCTGAGGGAGGCCAGAGACAGCTAGCCTGGTTCCTGACTGACCCCATCCCTAGGGAAATGTGTTTCCTGGTTAGAAGTCACTCTGATGAACTGGCTGTGGACACTGGGCCAGTTGGGATAGGGAAATTCGTGTCAATAGAGGTGATGCCAATACTGTAGCTAATTTAGTACTTTAGGAAAGCTCAAGAAGGCAGTACCAAGTGTGCCCTGAACCTTAATCACCAGGTGAGGTCATTGTAGTTTCATCCTACCTGCCCCAGAGGCCATAAGCATGGAACTTCCAGGAGGTCTGGAGGCATGAAAGTCTAAACTGTGGAATTGCTAGGGTTTGGTTTTTTTTTTCCAAAAGTTGAGACAATTTTCTTTCTGTCCTCTATTCCTTTAGCATTTTATTTTCTCAAAGATCAGCCCATTTCATTTTAAATGGGACTATTTCACTGCACCTTTAAGACTAAATTGCCTCAGGTTTTTATTAAATGGCCAATAAAAGCCCAGGTTCAAGCCTTTTGTGGCTCATTTGTTTAGATTTCAATGGCTTGAAATGAGTTTAAACAGCAGCCTCCTGGTTTACATTTTGTATTTGTAAGCTAATACTTTTCCTTGAGAAACTTATAAGATCTTCATTGCCAAACCCATTTTTTTTTGTGATGATGAATCCTATATTGTTTCAGTTCTGGCCTAGTCCTTTGTGATTGAATGGCCATTGCCTCAGGAAAGCAGATTGAGGCCTGGGGAAGTCTTGGATTTTGCTAGAAAGTTTTAAGCAATTTCCTGTATCCTATTTTCTTTCAAAAACATGTAGAATTTTTTTTTTCCTTTCTGGCTGTATCCTGGATTTTTTAAATCTAATTTTGGTTTTTATTTATTTTATGGTTTTGTTGGGGTTTTTTTGAAGGTGTAACAAGTCTATCCTGGCTTGACTTCATCCTACAGTTATCCAATTGCTGCATTTATTAATCTAGTGTAAATCACTTGACTCGGTTTGCCTCAGTTTCCTCATCTATAAAATGAGGTGGAGAAAGAAATTACATACTACTCCAATATTTTGCCAAGAAATTTCCAGATGGGCTTGTTGAGGTTTAGGGGTGCTGGGCCCCCAAAATAGCGATACGCAGATTCTGCCTGAATGAATTCCACCCAAGCCTTTTTTCAGACAAAGAAAAACAAAGTTTATTAAAAATCTGCCATTTTGGCCAGACTCTTAAGAAATCTCAGCATTTGCTAGACTCTTAAGGAATCTGAACATTTGTACTGCTAAAGTAAGCAGGTCAGAAAGAATCTGAGCCTTTGGGACAAGTGGGCCATAATGAATCTGAGTACCTTCATGGAGGCAAGACGTATCTTATGTATAGAAAGATTGTGGGAGGGATCTAGGGGTGGCCAAGTAGTCTGGGGTGACTGGAGGAGGGGTCCAGGGGAATCTTGATGGGAGCAGCCAGTAGACTGGGGTGGCTAGAGGTTGGACTCCAGGAACCAGGAGAACAGGATTTCGATAGGCTTCAGGGTGGACAGTAGCCTGAGGCAATCTAGAGGTAACAGACCAGGGAGGGCTACGCTAGGTGAAGGGTAACTGAGATTTGGGCATACCTATGAAGAAAATCTTATAGCCTCAGGCAAATGCCGGGTCCAGTGAGAGGATACAAGGAAAGTTCCAGGGGGTTCCCAGAGCCTATACCCCATCAGGGTCATGAAGAGTTGGACAGAGACTAAAATGACTGAACAACAATAAAGAAAAATTTCTTAAAAGCCTGAAAGCTACTGAAAGCTTCCTGAAAGTATAATTACTTACATGAAAAAGTCATTGGTATTGTTTTTGTCAACCATATAGACAGTTTAGTCTAAGAAACACAAACAGAGTTAGGTTGTCCAAGTCCATGCTTTTTTTCTCTCAGGGCCAGTGGTACGCATTGCATAGGAGCTGTAGACCAGAACTGGCCTCCCCAAGGGAGTCAGTCTGGAACTGGGCTTGTTTTGGGGTTTGGGTGCATAGTTTAGATACCCTTTTAACAGGGACTGATGTCACCCCATCATAATTTTACCTCTGAACAAAAGAAATACCCCAAGGATCTGGACTATCTGAACAGAAGAATCTGTTTCCACCCAAGCCTGAACAGAACACAATGGACTTTCCTACCTTGGATTAAATTACTTCCGAGCTTGGGCTGGGGTTTGACCAGGATATGGAGAGTAAATGCCATCTCATTGTCAGAAACATCCTTCTGGAAAGAAGGGGGTTAGGGGAAGCTCTGAATCTCAAAGATAATGATTGTTTCAAATCATTATTCACATTTTCATGATATGAATTCAGGTCTTTTGCTTTGCTGTACTATTGTATTGTTAAACATGGTATCTGCACTGCTGTCCATTTGTTAATTGAGTTAATATTAGTGTATTAATGTGGGTACACATGGATCAATTTCTAGAAATTATGATAACTATGATAATTGAGGAGTACTTTTTTGCTTTTTTCAGTTGAAAAACATAAAGGTCTCCCAATATTAGGAACATGCCCAGACCTTAAAAATAAGGACATTTTACCACATCACACCTATCATATTGGCTAACATGACAAAACAGAAAAATGATAAATATTGGAGAAGATGTGGGAAAATTGAAACACTGATGCATTGTTGGTGAAGTTGTGAATTAATCCAACCATTCTAGAGAGCTATTTGGAACTATGCCCAAAGGACTATAAAACTGTACATACCCTTTGACCCTCTAATACCACTTCTAGGTCTCTATCCCAAAGAGATCATAAAAATGGGAAAGGACACACATGTACAAAAATATTTATTATTTTTGTCACTTTTTATTAATTAATTTATTTTTAGTTTTTAACTTTCACTTCCACAAGATTTTGAGTTTGAAATTTTCTCCCCATCTCTCCCTTCCCCTACTCCAAGACAGCATGCATTCTAATTACCTCCTTCCCCAATCTGCCCTCCCTTCTATCATACCCCCCTCTTGTATCCCCTTCCCCCCTATATCCTGTAAGGTAAGATAGATTTCCATACCCAATTGAGTGTATGTTCTTCCCTCCTTAAGCCAAATCCAATGAGCGTAAGGTTCACTCATTCCCTCTCACCTCCCTTGTGTTCCCCTCCACTGTAAAACCTTTTTCTTGCTTCTCTGATGTGAGATAATTTACCCCATTCTACCTCTCCCTTTCTCCTCCTAGTACATTCCTCTCTCTCACTTCTTAGTAGTTTTTTAGATATCATCCCTTCTTATTCAATTCACCCTGTGCCCTATCTATCTATCTATCTATCTATCTATCTATCTATCTATCTATCTATATTTCCTCCAACTACCCTAATACTGAGAAAGGTCTCATGAGTTACAAATATCATCTTTCCATGTAGGAATGTAAACACTTCCACTTCAATAAGTCCCTTTTGATTTCTACCTCTTGTTTACCTTTTCATGCTTCTCTTGATTCTTCTATTTGAAAGTCAAATTTTCTATTCAGCTATGGTCTTCATTAAGAATGCTTGAAAGTTCTGTATTTCATTGAGTATCCATTTTTTTCCCTGAAGAATTATACTCAGTTTTGCTGGGTAGGTGATTCTTGGTTTTAATCCTAACTCCTCTGACCTCCAGAATATCATATTCCAAGCCCTCAGATCCTTTACTATAGAAGCTGCTAAATCTTGTGTTATCCTGATTGTGTTTCCACAATACTCAAATTGTTTCTTTCTGGCTGCTTGCAATATTTTCTCCTTGACCTGGGAACTCTGGAATTTGGTTACAATAGTCCTAGGAGTTTTGCTTTTGGGATCTCTTTCAGGAGGTAATTGGTGGATTCTTTCAATTAGGTATTCTGTGGAATGTGAGAGCATTGCCCCCTAGCAACCCTGAGGTCAGTGATTTCTAGAGGGAACTCCTGTGAGTGGTTTATGTGTTTCCTATGTCTGTTTATGGTCTATTAATCCCTTCAGTGCTTTTTTTGGGGGGTGGGGAGTGGAGGTTGGGGTGTCTGTCTATGGGCTCTTAGGAGACTTTTTTATTTTCTACATTTTCTGCAAGAAAATAAATGCTCTGATATCCAGGGATGTGCTTAGACTTAAGAAAGTGTCAGGAAAATGTTAATAATGTAGATTAAACTTAAAAGTGTGTCATACTTTGTTGGAAGGCTGGTTGTTAAACATTTACCAGCACACCACTGTCATATATGCAATGTATATTTCAGTAAAGTATAAACTTTCCTGTTTTGCTTTTAAAGCCTTCACAACTTGGCTCCAACCTATCCTTCTGCCCACATTATACATTATTCCCCTTCCTGTACTCCACAATAATGACAAACTGGTCTTTTCTCAGTTCTTTCTACACTGTACTCCCTCTTCATTTGTGTCTCATAGAATCCCTTACTTCCTTTGAGATCCAATTTAAGTCCTACTTTCTGTACAAAAACTTCCCTGATCTCTCCAATAGCTGGTGTCCTCCTTCCCTGTTACATATTTAATTATCTGGTAATTGTTTTCTTTATACTTCTCTATGGGCATTTTCCTCTTCCCTTAATAGAATGTAAGCTCTTTGAGGGCAGGAATCATTTTAAATCTTTGTATTCCTAGCACCTAGTAGAATGCCTGACACTTAAATAAATGCTGATGGATTTTTTCTTATATAAGAGTCGTGGGTGATATTTCAATATTTTCCAGAGTAAAATCCAGGTGGATGAAATGAACTCAAAGAGAAAACGACCTCTGTTTGAGAGGTCCTGAGGACCGAACCTGGTATGAGCCAGAATTTTAGAGGGGCCTCTAGTTCAATGATAACATCTTGAAGGTTAATTCTAGATGTTTAATTTTCTCTGGGGAAACAAAGGGTTGATTGAAAATCAGTCAAGGATCAAATCAAGTTTGAGAGACATAGACATCTTGGAGGGGAGGGAGCTCACTCAAGATTTAGTTATTTAGAAGTGTCACAGGTTCATAAATTTAGAGATGGAAAGGACCTTACATACCATCTAGTCAAATCTTGTTTCATTGATAATGAAACTGAAGCTCAATCAATAAATCAGTCAATAAATATTTATTAGCACCAAATAGGTGCCTGGCACTGTTCTAAGTTCTGGGAATTACAAAGGCAAAGGATAAGCCCTGCTCTCAAGGTGCTCACGATCTAACGGGGTAAAGGACATGCAAACAATAATGAGCAAACAAGCTGTATACAGGACAAATCAAAGATAATTTTGGTGGAAGGGAGTAGCATTAAGGAAGAGGGGGGTGGTTTGAGAAGCACCAGGAAAATGTCCCTGTAGATAGTGGGATTGTAGCTGAGACTTGAAGGAAGCCAGGGAAGCCAGGAGGTAGAGATGAGAAGGGAGAGCCTTTCAGCCATGGGAGAGAGCCAGTGCAAATGCCCAGAGTCAGGATATGTAGCGTGTTCTTCAAGTAATAGCAAGGAATTGAGAATCCCTGGAACACAATTTGTAGGAGAGTGTAAAGTGTAAGAAGAGTGGAAAGGTGGGAGGAGGGGCAGGTTATGAAGGACTTTGAATGCCAAATGATTTTGTATTTGATCCTAGAGGAACAGTGAGTGATTGGAATTTATTGAGTGTGTGTTAGGGGACCAGGGGTGAGGGGGATGGTTACGTGGTCAGATCTGCATTTTACTTAATTTAATAATTCATTTCTTATTTAGGGTTTTTTAATATACATTTATTTATTTGTCCGCATTTATTGACAGCTGAGGGGAGAACAAATGGGAGTAGGGACAGATTTATGTCAGAGAGACCAACTGACAGTCTATTGGAATAGTCTATGCATGAAATGATAAAGGACTACACCAGGGTAGTATCAATGTCAAAGGAGGAAAAGGATGTATATGAGAGATGTTATGAAGGTAAAATTAATAGGCCTTGGCAACAAATTGGCTATTAGTGGGGAGGGGTATGAGAAAAGTCGAGGATGACCTTTAAAAGTTGTGAGCCTAGGTGACTGGGAAAATGGTGGTATCCTTGATATTAATAAAGAATTTAGGAAGAGGGAAGGGTTTGGGGGGAAAGATAATCAGTTCATATTTAAAAATGTTTCAATCCCCTCTTGTGCATCAATATTGCTAACCTCACTCATTCTTCAATGCCCCACTCATTGAATTAAACACAAAACCCTAACCCTTCCCCCCCTCACCCCCCCCAAAAAACTTTTAAATAAGCATTGTCAATCAAAAAAAATCCATACAATGGCTATGTCTAAACATATATCTCTCTCTGCTCATTGAGTCCATCACAGGTCCTCTGGAGACATGGATGGTTATTGCATTGATCAGAGTTCATAAGTCATTCCAAATTGTTTTTCTCTACAATGCTGTTGTCCTTGTAATAAATTGTTTGCCTGGTTCTGTTCACTTCACTCTGTTCATATTATCCAAGAGTCTCTAAAATTCTCTTTGGCAATTTCTCACGGTACAATAATATTCCATTACATTCATGTGTCATACTTTGTTTAGCCTTTTCCTAATTGATGGAGATACCTTAGATTCTAGTTTTTTCCTTTTTCCCCTCATTTAATTCCCTTTTAGTGCTCAGAAGTTTGTTTTGCTTGTGGCTATTCCCTCCTTGATATTATCCTCCCTCTTGATAGATCTTCTTATTTCCCTGTTGAATTTGATGGATTTCTACCCCAAAACTGTGTTCAGCCTTCCTATGTCCATTACAGAGAAAAGCAGGCCTCATCTGGTATCCACTTCCCTCACCTCTTCCTCCAAGTTTGTGCACTCTTCTTCTCACGTACCCCAACTATAAAAAGATAAGAAGTTCTACCCTTTTAGCCTTCCTTTCTACAATAGTGTGCTCCTTTAACCCTCTCCTCTCTTTAGCCACTTCAAACCCTCAGAGAACCCACGCACCCTCAGGTCTTCTGTTTTTCTTATTTACCTCCCTCAATAACCTTTAAAAATATTAAGATTCTGAACAGAAACTCGCTTCTTCTCCCCTTTGTAGAATGTTAGCATTATTACGTCATCAGAGAGCCCTTTACAGGCTCTACCCTATCCCTTAAACTCTCCTCTTCCCTTTTCCTGTCTCCTCCTGTTTCCTTTTTGAGTTTAATGCATTTCTACACCAGATTCTCAGTGTATGCATTTTCAACCTTCCTTTATATGATTCAGAGAAGAGTAAGGATCATGAAATGCCTGTAGGGTCCAAAATTGCCCAACCTACAATAAAAGAAACTATTTCCAAAGATGATTAGGGAAAAAGGAAAAGAACCTATATGTTCTAGAAGGTTTATAGAAGCTTCCAAAGAACTGGAAATTGCAAGGATGCCCATCAATTGGGAAATGGCTGAACAAGTTGTGGCACATGATTGTGATGGAATACCAATGTAGTATAAGAAATGATGAGCTCAAAAAGCTAAAAATAAATAAATAAAATTAAAAAAAATTTTAAAATAAAAAAAATTTTAACAATGATGAGTTCAATGATTTTAGAAAAACATGGAAAGACTTAATGAGCAGAACCAAGAGAACATTTTATCTAGTAACAGCAATATTGTTTTAAGAATGACTTTGAGCAAGTAAGTTATTTTGACTATTATAAATACCCAAATTAACTATAAAGGACATATGTAGTATAGACCTCTCCCAAAACCATTTTGAACCCCCAAGACCTGGGAAAGGCCTAAAACCTGGATTGACCAATCCAGGAGAGGCATTGTGGCCCACTCTGAACTTAATCTACCATAATGCTTTGCAATACTTTGGCATACTAGACATGCCTTGCTCTCTGAGTGAACTCAAAATGCCCCTTCCCGTGTCAACACTACAAGGCCAGGTGAAGCTGAACAGAGTATTCTTCTGTTAATGACTACCAAGGGCAAGGTGCCTTGACAAGACACTATCTTGAACAATGGGACTTTTATTTTAATATTTTATGGACGTAGACTGTGTTAATGGTAAAGAAAACACAGATATCCTGGGCTGTATTTTCAATAGATACTTTGTCTATTGTGTCTTGTGTTTGCAACCTATTCAATTAAAAAAAATTCTTTTCTTATACTGTGGTTAAACATATATGGAGATCATAAATTTGAGTGACACAGACATCCTGAGTTGGGATTGTTCTAAAATGTATTTAAGCCTTTTCATTCCTTTTATCAGATAGTCAGAAATTATGTTTTGGCTCCACGTACATGTAATTCTGCTAGCTTTGAGGGAATAAACAATACGAATTTATATATCACCTAGCCCGTTTGCCTCTTTTAACCAAACTTTCAGGTTGACAGTAGAAAGATGCTATCTGCATCCAGAGAAGGAACTGATAAATAGAAGTATATATAGAATAATTTTACATATATATACCTATTTGTGTCTAATGATGGCCATCTGTAGGGTGGGCGGGGGGAAAACATGATAATTTTGTTGTTTATTTGAAAGGAATAGCAAGTTGTGCATGATAGATTTGCAGTTTCATGTATGTTTTTTTTAATTGTACTATGTTATGGAAATATTTGTTTTATTCCATAAATTCAAAATAAAAAAATCTTTAAAAAATAATTTAAAAAATAAAAAATAAATAAAAGAAACTGAGGCTGAACTCCAAGTCAATAGCACTTTATTAAAGAGTCCATGGTTCCTTCTAATAAAGTGGACTGCAAATCTTCCTCATGATCTGAGATGCCCCATGCCCTTAGTTTTATAGTGCTTAATACCCAGATCATACAGAAGAGGCACAGTAAAATATAAAGTCTTATCGGTTGATAGATTTTGGCTTCGATCCCCCAGGAGGGTCTACACAAAATACAGAGTCCAATTGGTTGACAAACGAGCTGATGAGCAGACCTTGACAGACCTATCTTAACTTTTCAGGAGATCCTACCAAGCTGATGAGCAGACTCATGGGCTGGGCTGAGCCCATGATGTCAAAACATCTATATGGCCCAACGGGCCAATGGGCCAAGGCAATCCTGAGGCTGGCAGATAGGGTCACTTATTGGTCAAGTGCTCATGGCCACCTCCCCATGTTGGGCAATAGAGGGATGACAAGAGATGAGGGGGCCTCAAAAATATCTGGGGGGCGGGTTTCCACATCGAGTCACCTCTGCTACACTGGGCTTGGTCACCATAACAAGGAAAACAAAAAGGGGAGTGGGATCCTCTAATTAGCTTCCTATGATTAAGCAAGTGAATTCTACAACCTGCAGTTCAGAGCTCTGGGGCCTAATATACAGAACTTATAATCATTATCCCTATGGAATCATATCAAGCTGATTAATACTAATTGGAATAAAATAGGGGTCCAATTAATCATTTAAACAGCCCACTCTCTCCACCTCTTTCTTCATGTTTGTGCATTCTTCTTATAAACTCCAACTATGCAAAGTAGAGTTAGAGAGTCAATAAACATTTAAGTGCCTGCTATGTGCCCAGCACGTAGTGCTAAATGCTAGGGATACAAACAAAGACATAAGTTAGTCCCTGTCCTCGAGGAGCTCAGAATCTAATATAGGGGACAACAGGTAAAAGGAAGCTGAAAAATGAGGGGGATTGGGACAAAGGGGAGAATGAGAATGATCTGAGGACCTGTGAGTTTCTGAGTTGAAAGTAGCAAGTTCTTCCCTTTTCTTCCTTATTTTTTCCTATTGTATTCCTTTTCCCCACCTTTTTGTCTTTTTGTTTCTTCACTCCATCTGTGATCCTTGAAGACAGTGGTAATTTTGAAGGGACGTTATTCTTTTTTCTTCCTGTTGGAGTATAAGCACGTCATTATTTAGGCCCTTCCATTTATTTAAATGTTCTACTCTGTTAGTTAGGAGATTTTTTTATTTCTTATTTAGGGTTTTTTTAAAGCAATTTCTAATTCATTATTTGTTCTCTTTTATTGATAAAAGTGTTTAGAGATTTGAACTTTTCCATTTCTTAAATTTAGCTATATCCTATAAGTTTTGGTAAATTGTCTCATTTTTGTCATTTTCTTTGATCAAGTTTTCTATTTTTTTTTTTTACACAAATTTGTTCTTTTACCCATCCTGCCCTTCTTCTTAGACCTCTCCCTTCCTCTCTCTTGTCCCAGCCCCTATTATTTTACCACTAAGTTTAATGTATTTCTATGGCAAAAACTCTATGTTTGTGTATTCATGTGGGAGTATGTGTAATTGTGATCAATCTTGCTTTATCAAATTCAGATGAAAGCTAGGCCCCTGGCATGCAGATACTTTCCAGATTTACAGAGAAGTTAGAATTTCAATCCGCAAGGACTACATTCTGATCTGAGCGGCTCCCACACCCTTCTTTATACTCAAGAGTAAACATAGATAAACTAGCTAAAGATGCACAGAGAGGTTGCTAAAATTCCTTTGATGTTTGCTTCTATGAATTTATTCATCTTTGTGCCGGTTTTTGTCAACCTATCTCCACACCTCCAAGACAGATGAAGAGAGGGCCCAAAGATAAAAGGATTGTTCTTCATAAGAATAATTGGATGTGGAAGCCAGGGACTAGACTTACATAGAAACTTGTTCAGAGATTTCCTGTGAAACAGGGTACAAGTCAAAAGGTACTCCAGAGTATACAAAATAGGACGTTTATACCAGTTTCCAGTCATGATTTTGCCTCCATTATAGCACACCAGTACCAAGAATATCAGTCAGGCTTGGTCTACTTATTACTTCTCCTCTTGGCTTTCACTGAACTGCTGTCAACGTCACGATAAAAAGAGCAGCAATATCCATGCATTAAACTGGCTAGATCTTTATTAAAATCTTTTTTTGCACACAGTGTTCCCAATTTATTTCGTTGTCGCTGGTATCTTTGGACGCACGCTTTCTGATATTTGTCTTAGAGATCAAGTATGGTTGACATATTGATACTGTTATAAATTCAGTATCCATATCCTGAGAAACTGTTTCCATCTGGCAAGAACTGTCACTTCTATAAACACACACAGGGCTTTTCTGTCTATTGCACATCCATTTCATGGAACCCTGGAATTTTAATAGTTGGAAGCAGCTAGATGACACAGTGTACCTATTGCTAGGCCTGGAGTCAGGAAGACCTGAGTTCAAATGTGACCTGTAGTTGTGTGACCTGGGGCAAGTCACTTAACCTCTGTTTGCCTCAATTTCCTCAGGAACAATAATAGCACCTACCATCCAGAGTTCTTACGAAGATCAGATGAGAAAATACTTGTAAAGCACTGAGCATAGTGCTTGGCACATAGTAAGCGCTATATAAATGCTCACTAGAATTAGCTTCTACCACGTCACCTCGTTCAACCCATATTTAAGGATGAATCCCCTCTACGATGTCACATCTGTAGTTATCCAGCCTCTCCTTTAAGACCTACAGTAAAAGAGAATCAACTACTTCCCAAAGCAAGCCATTCCACTTTTGTACAACTCTAATTATTGGGAGATTTTTCCTTAAATTAATCCTAAATCTACCTCCTAAACTTAGCCAAAAAGCTTGAAGATATTTAATTTATTTTTAGAGAGACAGTTGGCTTAAGTGACTTGCCCAGGGTCACACAGCTAGTAAGTTGTTAAATATCTGAGGCTTTGTTTGAATGCAGGTCCTCCTGACTCCAGGGTCAGTGCTCTATCCACTGCATTACCTCATTGCCCCAAAGATATTTTAAAAGATGTGGATAACATAAAATTGTTTCTATTAATGATTTCTGGGTGCTTTAGTCAAAATCTGGGGGAATACCCTTTCTCATTTGAACCAAAATATCCTATTCTAGTCTCCAAAATTGTGTGGATTTTTTTTCTCCACCCTGAACTTCCTTTGAGCTAAAATGTAATCATCACACCAAAATCACCCTTTTCTACTATACCTTATTACACTTCCATGTCTCTTATGAACCTCTACCTTCTTGGGAGATTCTAGCTTCAATTAGGTGTTTAACAAGGAGAAACTGGGGCAGCTAGGTGGCACAGTGAGTACAGCACTGGCCCTGGAGTCAGTAGGACCTGAGTTCAAAGCTGAACTCAGGCACTTGACACACTTAGTAGCTGTGAGACCTTGGGCAAGTCACTTAACTCCAATTGCCCTGCCTTCCCCCCTCCAAAAATTAAAGAAAAAAAACAAGGAGAAACTAATTTCAATTGGTGGTCTCTCCCCTTACCTCTTTAATTCCTCGCTTCCACTCATTGGTTCTAGTTCTGCCCTTCGAGATCAAGCAGAACACAAATCCATTCATTCTTCCATGTGATGACATTTCAAACATCTGAAGATAACTGTAGTCCTTTAAGTCTTCTTCCCTAGGCTAAACAAACTCTTCCAGGGTTGCCAACTGGTTAGTATTCAACTGGCTTGCCTGGAATTTTATCACAGAAACTAATTACTTCTTACTGATTGTCAATTCCTTTGATTAATTAACACATGGGACAGGTTTTCTACTCCCTCACTGTCCTAGCTGCCTTCCTCCATCATAGGTTCCTAAAATGGGCAATACCTCCCCCTGGGGGGAGCTGGAACAATCCAGGGGGGCGGTAGCAGTTTAAAATGATGCAATTTTTAAAAAAAAAAAAAAAACCTGTTAAAGAGCTTAGGAACGTAGATTTCCAGTGGGGAGGCAGGAGGGCGCTGAGTAATTTTTTTTTAAAGGGGGCAGTAGGCCAAATAAGTTTGGGAACCTCTGCTTCTAGATGTTCTACGATTTGTCACATCTCAATGTGGTTGAACCAAATGAGTACAGTGGGAATAGTATATCCCTTGTTCCAATTCTGTGTCTCAAAGAGGTAAAAAAAAAATGTATATTTATAGCAGCTCTTTTTTTATGGTGGCAAAGAATTGGAAATCAGTTGGGGAATTGCTAAACAAGTTGTATATGATTGTGATAGAATATTATTTTGCTATAAGAAATTATGAACAAGGTGGCTTCATAAAAACCTGGGAAGACATATATGAACATATATGAACTGGTGCTAAGTGGAGTGAAGAGAACCAGGAAAACAGTAACAGCAATATTGTAAGGATGATTGACTGTGAAAGACTTAGCTACTCTGATCAAGACAACGATCCAAGAAATTCCAGCGGACTCATTAAAAAGTGCTATCCACCTCCAGAGATAGAACTAATAATAGAACTAATTAACTCTAAGTGCAGATTTAAGCATATTTTTCACTTATTTTCTTTTAATTTTTTTTTCTTTACAAGATAGCTAATTTGGAAATATGTTTTGCCTGACTTCCATATATAATTTATATGATATAGTTTACCTTCTCATGGGATAAGGAAAGGTCTGGAAGGAGGGAGACGATTTGGAACTCAATTTCAAAAAAAAAATGTTAAAATAACCTATAATTATTTTTTTAAATTTTGATACTAGTTAAAGAGTAAAAGAAATCTATCAGTGGAACCAATTAGGTACACAACATACAGAAACAAATAAATCTGGTAATCTAGTTTTGATGTGAAGGAACTAGCACCCAGAAAAATGAAAGATCATGAACCCATTGAGAAGATATCATGGCAAATAGAAAAAATTATAATTGGGAGAGAAGTGAATAATAAAGAGCTGAATACTCAGGGACATGGGAAAATTCCTGCCATGAAACAATACATCTAACCCCTCTATCATTTGCAAGAATTTGTTTTCTAAGAACAAGGCTCAGTAGAAGCTTCAGGGTGAAAGGAAGAGAGCTGAGGGGAATAGGATTGCATTAAAGTACATAAAGTTAAGATAACTGAAGAAATGAAGGTCTGTCTTTACAGAGAAAGAGGAAAAAATCCATTTGGGGAAAAATAATATTAGAGAAAAATTGAGGCATATAAATCTAATTTCCATAACACTAAATGTGAATGGATTAAATAATCCAATAAAATGAAAAGGAGTGAGATTGGATAAGAAAAAAATAAGTGACAATGTGTTGCTTACAAGAAACACCTTAAAAAACAAAACCATACACAGAATAAAAATGTGGGACTGGAATAAAATTTACTATACATCACTGAGCCCTTACTGACTGTAGCTCATTCTGACCTTTACCATTCCTGATGATATTCTTAAGGGACCATACCAATTTTTTTTTCATTTTAAATTAATTTTATTAATATCTTTTGTTTTCAACATCACCAACATTTTCTGTAGTATCTCTCCCCCTGCTGCTCCCAGAGAGCCATCACATATAACAAATGATATTTTTAAAGACAAAAAAGGAAAAAGAAAAGAAAAAAAATCAGCAAAACTGACTAATACATCACAAAAGTCTGAATATATGGATAGCATACTTACCCATTTCCCTATAGGCTCTCTTCTTTCCCTTCATTGTTAATCACTGACTTGATTAGAGTACATTATATATTCCTTTCTATCTTCTTCCTCCCCTTTTTTATGTACCCTTCCATTCTGCAGCTTTGTCCCATAAAATATATTAACCGGCAGGTAGGGCATTCTGAGATTTAGTCCATGATATTTCAGGCCTCTTCCTTGATTTCTAGTTTCATCCTTGTCTTCATGTTTGAAAGAACAGTCTCTGTTAATGGTCTCTGTTGTTAACCATGAGGTTGTTGATGTCTTTCTTAAAAAAAAAATTCTGGAATAATTTTTTTCTTTTACTTGTGCTTTCCTTGCTATATTTATTTGCCTTTCTTATATTTCTGTTGTCAAGGGTTTCTGAAATGCAAATAATTGTTCTGGTCTGGTTTTCTCTGTAGGAATGCTTCAAATGACTCTTTTTGTTGAATATCCAATTTTTCATTGATAGGCTGATCCAGGTTTGCAAGATCTAGCAACTTGGGTTGCATTTTGGGCTCCTTTGCTCTTTGGAGCAAACTATTTAATTCTTTCTTGTGCTTTTGATGGGTGCAGAATAGTTTTGTGTTTGAGTCCTCTTCTCTTCACCCTCTGACCTACTTTACTTGGTGATCTCATCAGTTTCCATTACCACACTAATGATTCTCAAATCCACCTATCCTGCCCCAACCTCTCTGCTCACCTCCAGTCTCACATCACCTTCCTTGAACACATTTCAAACTGGGTGTCCTGTAGACATCTTAAACTCAATATATTAAAAATAGTACTCATTATCTTTTCCCTGAAACCCTCCCCACCTCCTACCTTCTCTTTTACCATAGAGGGCAACAGCATCCTCCTAGTCTCTCAGGCTCATAACCTAGGAGTTATCCTCAATTCTTCACTATCTTTCACCACCATGCCCATATCTAAACTGTTGCCAAGGCCTATCAATTTCACCTTTGCAACATCTCTCAAAGCCCCACCCTCCTCTCCTCTGACTCCCATCACCTCATATTACAGTAATAGCCTGCTAGTGGGTCTGCCTGTCTCAAGTCTCTCCCCACTCAATCCATTCTCCATTCAGCCACCACAGTGATTTTCCTAAAATGCAGATCTGATTATGTCACTCCCTTCCCACCCCACCCCCACCCCCAAATAAACTCCAGTGGCTTCCTATTACCTCTAGGAGTAAACATAAAATGTTCTGTTTAGCATTCAAGTCCTTCATAACCCAGCCACCTCCCACCTTTCTAGTCTTCTTACACCCTTATTCCTCAATCCAGGGACACTGGCCTCCTGACTATACCATAAACAAGATACTTCATTCCTCTCAGTTTCCAGGCATTTTCTCTGGCTGTCCTTCATGCCTGGAATTCTCTACCTCCTCCCTCTTCCACTCCAACTACTAACCTCCCTGACTTCCTTTAAGACCCAATGAAATTCCCACTTTCTGCAGGAAGCCTTCCCTCACCCTTCTTAATTCCAATGCCTTCTCCCTGTTAATTATTTCCTATTTATCCTGTATATAGCTGTATATATTTGTTTTAGTGCTGTCTCTCCAACTAGATTGTAAGCTCCTTGAAGTCAGATATTTTCTTTTGCCTCTTTTTTAACCCCATTGCTTAGCACAGTGACAAGAACATAATAGGTGCTTAATAAATGCTGATCGATCGATTGACTCTTTTCATTCTGGGCAATTCATATTTTACCAAGCTTTGGTCTTTGCCTACTTCTAGAGGGACCGAATTGGACCCAGATAAAGGCCAGTCCCCTTTTTCCCCCTCAAACCTCACAGAGAGAGAGAGAGAGAGAGAGACTGAGAGAGAGAGAGAGAGAAAGAGAGAGAGAGAGAGAAAGAGAGAGAAGAGAGAGGTATCCTCTTGTTAGGAATAAAATTTTCCAAAGGAATGACAAAGACTCCCAAAGTAGATGAGGCAAGCTCACTTATTCTACATTTCTTGCAAGAAGTGGGTGTGCTGCCTGAACAACAATACACATCAAAAGTGAAAGCTGACAGTTTAAATCCTCAACCCCAAACACAAAGTCCCTCACTCATTTCCTCATTGGCTGAGTACTCTTGAGGTGTACAACTTCCCCATATGCCTACTTCATGTTCCCCCTTCCTCCGCATACATCCACATAGATCACATGTGCATTAAAATGAACCTTAGCTCCTCCTGGGGAGTTGAAGCTAATATTCATGAGTTGATTAAGCATGTGTATTTCAAGTATAGCTTACCCTTTGCCCTACTTTTGACCACAGACCCAGTTGAAACTGGTCTCTCCCTTTCTGGGAATTGTTTTTGCAAAAAGACTACCATATTTCCCCATGTACCTTAATTTTGGGGCCCAAAATTTGAAAAAAAATGTATTACATAAAATTATTGAACTCAAGTTTTATTTATCTGCTCATAGCTTTCAGGCATCTTTCGGGCAAGTCTGGTGCATGTGCACATGCTTAGTCCGTTCTGTTTCATGAACCTGAAGCACCAATTGTGTCCTCCTTTAAAATCAATAACTTCTTTTTCATCAGTAGTTCTTCTTGCCTCATACTGAACCACCTTTGTGGACACCAGAATTCCCACTGCCCTTTGCTCTTCAATCCATATCTTCAATTTCCTCTCTAAACCAGGCCACTTTGCTGACTTGACTCTCATGGCCTTCTTCTGCCATGGAGTTTTCAGTAGGGTTTCTTCTTCCTGTAGCCAGTCTTGGATTGTTTTCTCAGTTGGAGTATGACCAAACTTAGGTTCAGCAGCACAATTTCCATTCACTTTTGCAAACTGGATCACTTATAACTTGAATTCAGCACTGTATGAAAATCTTTTCTGAACCATTTCTGGGCAGAACATGGCAAAACGTCACCTAATATACCAGTAACAAATGCAAAACAATGAGCACAAAGACAACAAGCACAAAAAAGTGGGAAATGGAAGTAAAAAAATCTACAACCACTGTATAAGATGCACCTAGTTTTTAGGCCCCAAATTTTTTGGAAAAGGGTGCATCTTATACATGGGGAAATACCCCACTTCCTTCTACCTGTGTGGAAATGTAATTTTTTTATATCTCACACTCTTTTCCTCTGGACTCAGGATGAATACTGTTTCAGCATTAGAGATCTGCTTCACTACAGTCCCAGGCAGAGAAAGTTTCTGGTTTTTGTTTGTTTGTTTGTTTGGTAAAGGGTAGGTGTGGGAAGGGGCCCAGAGCTCAGTCCTAGTGCCAACCCTGGGGTCAGTTTGTTCAGCTCTACCAAAATGTGGGGAGCACTGGGTGGGGAAAAGAGTGCTAAATAAATATGCTAAAAATTAAAGATTTGCCTTCTCTGATGTTAGTTCATGGATTTTTACCTTACTAGGGACCTTGGTGTCTTAGATCATGGAAATGGCTGTCTTTTTTTATCTTTTTGCATATTCCTTATTTTGGGGAACTTTGAGAGGTCATGAGGATTAGAAAAAGTGTCTAGTCCTCCATCTTGTTGGTCAAGTGACCCAAAGTCACCATACCATATTTTTATATTCTCCCTCTTTTGCCTGCTCTTGCTTATATGTGTGTGTGTGTGTGTGTGTGTGTAAGTATATACATATATATCTTACTTTTTAAAAATCTTGGCTTGGTTAGTGAATTCTCTGTACATCCACATCAATCTCATAAGAAAATTATTATTTTCCTTCCTTATAAGACTTGCTTAGTTTCTTTAAGATTTCATTCTTGAGAATTTCCCATCCCTCCTGGGATGACTTCACTAGGAGGATTTTTGTCCATGGGATCATACATATCCTTCCACTGTACCCTTTGCAATCTGTAAACCTGTTCTTCTAAAACTCACAAAGCGTATCTGACTATTTCTGGTTTTCCTTTCTTCTTCTATCACAAACACTAGGAGGAAATAATCACTTCCCACAAAACTTCCACCATTTCACCCCAACCAGCAACCAATTCTTTCCTGATGGTGAATTTGAATCTTGAATCATTTCCAGAATAGAATTGCCCCCTTTTGGGTTGTTCCATATATTGGAGGATATAGTTATCATTAAGGGAAGTCAAGAAGTTGTTAGTTGCTATGTTTTTGGTAAAGAGCAAACTCCTGTCAATATAAGGCTAAGTGATGTTCCCCATCATTACTATGTTATCACGCCTCTGCGTGGGTGTAATGGCAAGTAAAGTGGAACTTTTTGTTGTCTTTTGTTTTGGAGTGCTTCTCCGCACTAAGGCAATCAAGTGCCTTTGAGTCTTGCCTTTGTTTTAATTGGGAGTCTTTGATGACCTGCTTAAGCCATGGGAAGGCTTAGGTCACATGGGTTTGAGTGGCATGGTTGTGACACCCTCTGACCCTGAAGAAGTGTATATATAGTCTGAGGTTAGTGTTTTGCTTGGGGTTCACTCACTGGAAGAGTGTTGTGTGTTTTGACCAGATGAGATTCTGGGTAGCCATTGGAGCCCCCCGGCTTTGAAAAAAACCCAGATGTTGATGCTTCTCTCTCTGGTAACTATGTATGTAATAATGTCTTGAACAGACGGCTAGAAGCCTGTCTGCTGATTTGTGTTATTTTGCTCTGTTTATAAAATTCCTGCTTGTAATTTCTGTTTGTATTTTCTCTGAAGTTCAGGTGCTAACTTTATCCCTTGAACTAAGTGGATGATATACATATATATATACATCTATCTATATCTATATCTATATCTATATCCACATTTAATTAAAGTAAGAAATTAAACCCCTTAAAGTTGCTTTCCTCGGAAAAGCAGATCAAAGAACCTGTGCTAGCAGCCCTCCTGTGTGCCGGTGTTATTGGTCTTACACAGCCACAGTAGCAGCAAGCAGCATTGTTGTTACAGTCAGGCTTGTGATTAACAGATCAAATGAAAAGTACTATGTTCTGGAGTATTCTGTTCAATTCTGGGTGCCACATTTAAAGAATGAAATCAACAAGCCAGTCTTCATCCAGCATGGTGAGAGCATTGGATATCATGTCCCAAAGCCTGGTTATTGAAACTGGAGTTTTTTAGACTGGAGAAGAGAAGACTGAGGGGAAACATAACACAATCTTCAAATATCTGAAAACAAAAAACTAGGAGCAGTGGGTGGAAGCTGAATAACAGCAGATTTAAACCTGATATAACAACAACTATGATGTTTTGACCTCTCCAAAAGTGGAATGGGTTGCTTCAGTGAGGCCTTCCCCATCACTTGCCCCCATCTTCAAGCAGAAGCTGAACTAGCGATGAAAATAGGACAGAATGTTGCTCTAATGTAGATATTTTGAATGTGCAGCAGATAGAGCTCCAGGCCTGGAGTCAGGAAGGGTGTTGTTGTTGAGTGGTTTTCAGTCATGGCTGACTCTTCATGACCCCATTTGGCTTCATTCCAGGCCTGCTTCCTTCCTCACCAGCAGCTTGGAAACCTTGCAGTGTTCTGGGTTGAACGCTCAGTCCCCCAATTCTTGGATTCTGTGAATCTGAGTTTTTAAGAAATTAAGCACACTTTTTGCATTAAGGTATATTGCAAATTGAAAACAAAATTTAAATTGAAACATAAGCAGCAAAACATTTTTTCATTTTACTTACAAAATCCATGTACACATGGTAGGCAATACATACTCATTCTCTGGCTGTTTAAAAAACAAAAGGCCTGAATAGGGATAGAATGTTGATTCATAAATGGTAACAGACTTCCAAGATTAGTCGGCTGTCTCAGAATTTTCCCAAAAGCTGATTATCCTCTTTAAGCTGGCTAGCTGTCTCACTCCCTGGATAACTGCTTTCATCCAGCTCCACTATGCATTCTCAGTTCCAAAAGGTTGCTCCGCAGCAAGAGAGGTTGGAGGAAATTCCCTTCACAGGCCTATGATATCCTTAGGACTCAGGCTTTCTGTGGAAAGCCGAGTATAATCTTCAAATCATTTAGTGCCATTTCCAAACCCTCTTTTGGCATTGTAGCTCTTTATTACCAATGCAATCTATTACCTTTACATACCCTCTTTTGTCATACAATTGAAGCCTGAAACTGAGTTTTGACAGAATTAATTTACAATTAAAACCTAGGGTAAAAATGCAATTTAAATTCCTCTCACATTCCAGAGTCTCCTGGCAATGATATTCATGTTTAATTTTCTTGTCCATGGCATTTTGACCTTATTTATGTCTGTTGGATTCTGAGCAACAGAAATTATATGTTAAAGATTTGTGCTCAATTCTTTACTTTCTGAAGTAATGATATGGTTAATCTCAAAACTCTCTGAATGTTTTGGGAGCACCTCCATTTCAGGACGATTGAAAGAAAGATTATAGTAAACAAAGCATATTTCAGCTGGAGGCTAGCCAAAATGTTACAGTCTGCTTTTACTTAAGATGTCAATGTGAAAGGTTGTAGAGGAGCCCAGCTCCCTTATACATCCCCCTTCCCTCAGCAAATATCTGAAAAGAGTCTCAGATAAAGCAAGGATTAAAAAAGAAAGTGAAAGAAACAGCAGCAAACTCTTCCATACAATCCAGAACTACACACACACACACATACACACTAAAAACTCAATGGAAGCAGGAAGAAGTGTCACTCTAGGAAAGTTGGCATAACCCTGAATCCTATAGGTTCTGGGAGATTTGTGCCATTGTGAATTCAAAGACATGGTCTGAAGCTTTGTGGGCCATGGGAGAGAGTCCATACTAGGAAAGTCAGCAAATAGTAAACAGGCTTTTGAAGCCAGATGGCACTCCAAGGACGCTGGGAGGTGGAAGGGGTGTTACAAAGCCAGTGTGAGTGTGAGCTCCAGTAATAGGGATATGATGCCACATCCCAGCAGTTAGCCTATCAGTACAGAAGCAGTAGAAAGAAGTGAATTTGATTGGTCATTCAGTAGGAAGATAGGACCTACCTATGTACTCCTCAGAGCACTGGCACTCACAGTAAGAGATAAGGCTAATTCAGTTTCTGGGGAGAAAACAGAATGGAGCAAACAGAACTCCATGAGTCCAAGAAACAATAAGCAATGTTAGTATAAAGTCAAAAGTTTGGTGGCGAAATGGTTAAATGTAGAAAATATCTTATCAAAAAGAAAAACTGGAAAAAAAAAGTTTAGGGAAGAAAATTTATCAGTCATTGGACTCCTTAAAAACCATGACAAAACAAAAAATCTGGCTATCTCTACTCTTTGCTGCCGCTAGGCAGAGTCATACAAGCTACATAGGTCCCTGACACAGGTAGCTCTGGTCAAGCTAGGACATTGCAGGCTCATTTCCCTGCACTGATGCTGCCTTTCTATTGTCCACGAGCTGCTGATTTACCTTTCTATAACGTTCCAGAGTGGAAGAAGTTACTTATTGTATTTTCATGTTGGATTTCTCAATTATTGCTCTTACTCCATCAAGTACAAATTTCAGCCTTGAAGCCCACTGGGCTCTTCTTTCACTCTTTGGCTCTTTATGGCCCCCAATCCAGAGTAAGTCTAGATTTGGCTCATGTCTAGTCTCCACCCAAAATTGGGCAGTAAAATAAATAATGTACAATGTAGATCAGGTTAGGAAAGCTATTTATTCTACACCAAAATTTGGTTCTTAAAACACACATCACCCAAAAACATGCAGTGACAGAAAAATTTAAATAAGAAGCAGTAACTTATAACTACTATTACACACTCTCAGCAGGCTAATACTTAAAACTTCGAGACATGAAGCAGTTTGCTAAATCAGCATTCTCCATTTTACCCCAACTCTGCATTAAACAAACAACTTCCTCCAGGTCTGTGTCTTCTGACTAGGAGCTTGTCTTCACCTCACTTCCTGTTGCCAGGAAGCTCTGACTGATGGAGCAATAATCTCTGGACCTCTCAGATTTTTCCGAGGTTGTCTCTAAGCCTCAAAACATCCATCAGAGTATTATTGCTTAGTCACCTGTGTTCAGGAACAGAACACAAAACAGAAGATGCTACCAGGGCCCAAGGCCTGGGGTCAGACTATCCTAAAACAATACCTATGCATTAGTTGCCATGTGCTTACACTTCATCATTTCTTCTAGGGTTCTGCAAGATCTGCCTCTCAGGAAGCTGGGAGTGGGCTAAAGGGAGATGATGGGGATTTTGCAAATGTTACGTCAAATGAGGAGAGTATTATCTGTTTCTCCTTTCTCACTGATGTACTAGTCCATCCCCCTGTCACTATCATGGGGCTGAGGGAAGACCAAGGAAACCCCCTAGGTTTTGCTGTGTCATACCAAAATACCAAGTCCTTTGGCAGTGATTCACATTTCCCTGGAAGCAGTTAGGGAGTCAGATAGGAATTCCATGGAGTGTGCCTGCTGTTTACAATCCATCGCCATATGCATGTTTACAAAATGAATTAAATGTGTTCTGCTATTATATTTTTAAAATGTTGTTATGTATAAACATATAATAAAAATAAATATAAAATAAAAATAAATTAAAATTAAAACAATAAATTCCAGTTATTATTATAATAAACTATAGAAATCACTATCCAGAATAATACTGTTCATACATGAATAGCAATCCAGCTGTTCACCTTATCCTCTGGATCCATGCATAAAAAGAAACTCTGAGTTTACATTTCAATCAAAATTCAACCCTACAAACTAGACAGACATAAGCACTGTTTGACATAACCTGGAAAGAAGAAAACAGAAAAGACTTGAGTCATACAGGGCCATATTTTAGTGGCCCAGGCAATTCACCCCTACAGGATCTACCATGCACTACTTCACTCAGGCCCTATTTTATATAGTAAGAACAAAAAAAGAGAAAATTCAGGGTAACAGAAATTAATAGGAATGCCATCCATCCTTGGGCTCCTGCACAGTTATAGACATAACCTCACTGGATAAAAGCTTTTTGAATCCAGATGATGGTACTTAAATAGTCCAATAATGAGTAAATCTGAAAAGCAACCTCCTCCTTCCTTCCCCCCGCCCCTGCTGTGCTTTGCAACAAAAGAGCAGTTGATTTCTAACCACAAGCACACATATTGAGTGTCTGGAAGAGACTTGCTAATAATTGCATTAGCCAATTTTCTGATCTTAAAATGGTGAAGCTGGTTTCCTTCGAAGCTGCTAAACCTTATTAAGCACAGTGGGAAATGGTCCGTTAATGGGGCTTTGATAGTTTCAGCCTTGGGTGGCTGTATACCTGGTCATATTAGTCAGCAGCTCTGTAGCTGTTTGTGTTTAATTTTCTTGCTTGCCTGATAAGCAGACTGCAAACGTAATTTGTGATGTGTGAGTTAGGCAAACCTCACAGGATGATTAGATGAATCACTAGGTGATTCAAGCCACTGTGCTGAACTGCAAGGAACAAAGTAAATGAACTTTGATTTGTACTGTTGATATCACAGAACTCATCACAATTTTCTAAATTTCCTAGTGCTTCTCTTCCTTCTATAAAACTGTTTCATTTCTTCCCCAAACCATTAAGGGGACACTTCACTCACCTTTCAACCCCTGCTTTAGTAATTATATATTTATATCATTAATTTCGTCAGCCACATCTATTACCTAGCTGTGACCACACACAGTTAACTCTTTCATCTCTAAGGCCTAAAAGATATATTATTGGGATAGCACAATCAAGGCCTTGTTATATATGGTTCTGTTGGCTAATTCTTTCATGTCTCATGGCCTTGTCCTACATGAATTGTAAAGTCCCTGAAGGTAGAGACCATTTATTATACTTTTTTGGTATATTCCACTTTTACAATGGTTTACATATAGTAGGAGCTCCATAAATGTTTGATAGGTTGACTATAGAGAAAGAATAGAAGGCCATTCATTTACGTATTTCATGGTGTAAGTCAGTCAATTTATTTAGTGGCTACTATGTCCCAAACACTGTGCTAAGTGTTGGGGATACAAAAAGGGGTGAAAGACAATCCCTGTCCTCAAATAAATGTATACAAAGCAAGCTATATACAGGATAAATAAGAAATAATTAACAGAGGAATTGAGAGGAGCAGGCTTCCTGTAGAAGGTGGGATTGGAAATAATAGTTTATTATGTATTAGGATAGTTCTCAGTACAGAACAAGGTCTCGAGACAAACTTCTGGCAAGATGATTTAGTAAGAAGTAATGTCAAGAGGATTCTGGGAAGATGGCAGAGTAGGTCAGAAAATTCCAAGCTCTCAAGATTTTCCCCCACAAAAGAGATAAAATAGTGCCTCAGGGCGAATATAGACCAGTAAAAATAAATAAGATAGAGGCAGAACAGTGGTTCTCCTGGTAAAATCAAAAAAGATCTGAAGAAAAATCCCAGGATGAGGTTTAGTCCCTGTGAAGAGTAAACACCTCCAGGCTAGGTCCTAGGTTTGCTTAAACAACAAGGGGCAAGCCCTGGAGTTAACTGGGTTGGGAGGCTGCCTTGGCTTCAGCCACAGGAACTTTTACCCCTGGGACATTGAGGGGAGTTGGGTGTCTGAGCCAGGAAAGATCAGGGTAACCGCTGCTGACAAGGAATGCCAGACTCGGCTGTGCTTTGGAGATGTGAGTGCAGAAGCAGTAGATGCCACTGGCTGTGGGCACTTACAGGAGGCTGGAGGTCTTGGTTTCAGTTCCAGAACAGAGGGGAGAACTGATCTGAGACCAGAGGCACAATCTGCCATACCCCATGACTAGAGGTGATTACAAAAACTAAACTACTACTACAAAAAAAAATGGCCAGGCAAAGGAGAAAGAATCCAAACATAGAGAGTTACTATGGGAACAGAGAAGACCAGGTTCATCTTCAGAGGAGGATACTGAAGCAAAGAAACCCTCTTCTACCCCAAAGAGTAACATCAAATGGTCACCTGCCCAAAAAATTCATTAAAAAGACTTTAAAAATCAAATGAGAGAGACTGAGGAAAAAAAAATAGGAACAATCCAAGAAAAATAAGAAGATTATGAAAAGAAAGCCAACCAATTAGAAAAGGAGATCCAGAATCTTAATGAAGAAAACGACTCCTTGAAAATCAGAATTGAGCAAGGGGAAGCCAGCAAAGTTGTAAGAGATCAAGATATAATAAAACAAAATATAAAGAATGAAAAAATAGAAGAGAATGTGAAACATTTCATAAGAAAAACGACTGATTTGGAGAACAGACCAAGAAGGGAAAACGTAAGAATGATTGAACTGCCTGAAAGCTATGATCAAAAAAGGAATCTTGAAACAATAACACAAGAAATAATTAATGAAAATTGTCCTAAAGCTTTAGAACAAGAGGGGAAAGTAGAAATAGAAAAAATCTGCCAATCATCATCTGAAAGAGATTCTATGAGGAAAACCCATAGGAATAGTCAAATTCTGAAACCTCCAGCTCAAGGATAAAATATTATGAGCAACAAGGGAAAAAATTTAAATATGGTGGTACCACAATTAGAATCACACAAGATCTAGTAGCAGCAACATTAAAAGACTGTAGGTCTTGGAATATTATATACCAAAGAAGAAAAGAGCTGGGGTTCCCACCAGAAATATCATACCCAACAACGCTAAGCATAATCTCGAATGAAAAAAAAATGGATATTTAATGAATTATCAGACTTTCAGGACTTTGTTCAAAAAAAAAAACCTGAACTTCATAGAAGATTTGACATACAAGAGCCAAGAGAAATGTAAGGTACATACCAAAGATGAATTACAAGGGACTCAATAGGGACAGACTTTACCTTTTATGTATGTGAAATGTATATCTAAGATTGTTATTAGTAATTGGGTAGTTCATAAGAAAGATTGTATTTAGGAGTAATTATCTTATACAAATGAGATTTGAGAAGAATCAACACAGAGGAATTAGGGTAGGAGGGCTGTGAGTTCTGGAAACCTACTTTCATCAGGAATGGGTTCAAGAGGGAAATATATATATATATATATATATATATATATATATATATATATATATACAGAGAGAGAGAGAGAAAATGCTAAGGGGATGGTGAAGGAATAGGTTAAAGGGGGGTATAGAAGGGTGTTTAGATTAAGGGGAGTGGGAGGATGAAGGAGGGATTCTTGGCAGAGGAGGGGAAGGTTAAGTAATACTAGGGCAAGATAGCAGGTAGAAGTGAAGTAGAGAAGTCAGGAAGGTTAGGAAATAAGAGATACACACAAACATAAAAACAAAGATCAGGAGTAGAATTTGTTGTCTACATATGCATGTGTATAAATGTATGTATGTATTGTGTTGTGTATGTGTGTATGTATTTATATCTAAATATATCCACATTTAATTGTAGCCTTCTGGGGGTGGGGCGGGGAGGAAGTGGAAAAAGAAGTAAAAAATTACATAGCAGAGAACAAAAGAAAACTTCCAAGGAAGCAAAGAAAAGATGGACAGTTTTCAACACAACTTGTAGTATTTATTATATAGGCTTTCTTGAAATGGAAATTTATTGCTATGTATTTTGAATGCTCTTATACATTCTACTGTGCACATGACATACTTCTCTTTCTTTTCTTATTTTGTATTTAAGTTTCAATATTATGTTTATAATATCTCTTATCCTTTTCTGTATTGTGTATTTAAGTTAGTATTTAAGTCCAAAATTTTTAAAAATGAAAAAAAGTAATGTCTAGGCCATCACCTCAAAATAACAGGAAAGATATCAACAAAAAGTGAAAGAGTATGGGAACAAATTCATCATAAGGAAAACATCACAGAAAAATCAGCAGAGAGAATTTAAAAATTAGTAAAGAACTAAAAACTGGAACCAGTATGATTATGGAATAAAAGAAAACAATGAGGAAGCTTCAGAATAAAAAGTTAATACAATATCAATGATGATATCTCTATGAATAATAATGGGGTCACTACAAAAACCTCCAGAATAGTTTAGAAGAGTAATTAAACAAAGAAATAAATAAGAATGGAAAACAGAGCTCTCTAAAGAAGAATTCAGAAAGATACCAACAAAAAGAATACTTTAGAAAATGACAGAGAATCTCTATAGAACGGTGGATTCTGTGAAGAAAACTGACAGATTTAGAACTCAAAAATTCAGAGATAGATGAAAGTACGCAAGAACAAAATAAAAAGATAAGATTAGATCAATTAATCAATAAACATTCAAGTGCCTTTTATATGCCAAGCACTAAGACTGGAAGGGCAACTAAGATCTCTGTATGTTACATACAACAACTCACCTTGAAGACAGAAGGCAGTGAAACAATCAGAATAACTTATGTTTCCCACCTCCAAAAAAACAAAACAAAACAAAAAACACCACACAATAAAATAAAAGCCCCAAATACTATGCTTTGGGAAAAGATATGAGAAAACTATGCTGAAGTTTTAGAAACAGAGAGCAAAGTACAGATCAATAGAATCCACAGAGAAAAACTCCAAGTTTAACTCACCTGGAAATGTTTTGGTCAAAAGCCAAAACATAAATGTTAACAGCAAATCTTATAAATATCCAAGCTCTTTAGTTGCCAGACAAAATAGTCTGAATTTCACGTTTTTCTTTCTTCACTACAGAGAAAACAAAAGCCTAGAATACAATATTCTGGAAAGCAAAGGAAATTAGTATATAGATCTAAATAACATACCAAAGAAGGAAGAGATGGACAGAACATTTGACATCCAACCTCATCAAATAAAAGAAACATAATAAAGGCAAATAAATCCATATTATGTGGAAAAAACCTAACAGATAAATCAATGTTTGGATGTTTCATAGACAAAGACCCTTACCTTGTTTGAAGGCCATTAAGAGAACAAAATTTGTGAAACTCTTAAAGGGGGAGCTCAAGAAAAGTAAGCTAGAGAAAGAAAGGAAGGGGAGAGGAAAGGACTGAATATTTCTTAGAATGGGGCACTATAGATTAAGGTCAAGCAAAGAAGTGGGGAAATGGGTAAAATATAGAAAAGAATCAAAAGTATCCTTACATCTGGGCTAACCAAGATAAGACAATTCTCCTTTAGGAGTCTCACTTTGTCTTAGGGTCATTCAGAGAGAAAGGGAAGATATTCATGGTTGAAGAAATAGGAATTATATTAGAGGTTGGATGGAGTAGGAAAGGGGAAGAAGGCTCATGAACTTAGAGAAGAACAGAACTTCGTAATTGTCTAATATACCACCTTCATTTTTTTTTAATGTTGGGTCCAGTTTAGGCAACTTGAGTAGCTAGGCATTCAGGTTGTGAATCACCAGGCCTGGGTTTAGCCCAGGGTTTTGACTTTGGATGCAAAACTACTTCCACTACAATTCACTGCCTCCTTCATGAATTAATGTTTCTAGAAATGTTGCTCGATTTTCAACATGGGGAAGGGAGAAATTGGAGAAGTAAAAATGTAGAACCACTCTTAACTGGGTTAAGTAAAGGAAGAGTCAAAAGTATTGTCTCTCTGGGTAAAGTAAAAATAACCTTTTATGAGAGTCACTGAGAAAAGAAAGAATATGTATGTACAAATCCCATGAAGGGGGTTAGATGCTAGAGTGTACTAAAAATGGAAATGAATAGAGAAGGGGAAGAAATGAATTTACATTTCTTCAAGAAGTATGCCACAGATAAATATCATTCTCTAAAATGTGTTACTGATGATGATTTTGCTTATAGCTCATTTTACGACAAGTATGAGTTTAAATGATAAAGTAGGCTGGAGTGATATATGTGTACATGTGTATATGTGCTCTGTGTCTGTAAGTTTTCAGTTCTTCCAAGGTTGTACGATCTAAAGAAAGACGTGGTCACTGCTCTCCTGGACTGTGCTCTGGTCTGTGAGGGATCACGAGCACTTTTTTCCAATCTAGAACTGTGACCAGGGTTACCATCTCTGCTAGTGTTCCTTCTTACCCTGGGATTCTGACCCAGAACTTTGTAAGGAAAATGCAAGAAAGTCCTGCACCCAGTGCCGGCAGAGTCCCCTATAATCTCCTTCTGACCAGTGGTCTGACCCCTTTACCATCACCCCAGGAAGTTCAGGAAGCCTTCATTGCCTATCCACATGCCCCCAAGGCCTGCTGCTGACTTGCCAGGGCACGATTGTGCTTCATTCTCACCTCAGGGAGACAGAGCTTTCCTTCTGACCTTGTTGTCTTGGGTTGGAAAACGGTTTCACCCCAACCTTTTGTTGGTTCTACCACTCCAGCATTCATATTGAGGAATTATTTCAAAGTTGTTTGGAGAAGAATTTGGGAGAGTGTACCATGTTTCTTAAGGCTCTAAAAATAAGGTCAGAAGGAAGAGAGCCTCTGACAAAACTATGTGTAACAGGAAGAGCCTGAATTTGAAACCGGAAGGTCAGAATTTGAATCTTGTTTCTTATCAAATATTAGCCGAACAAGCTTCTTAACCTCTTTAGGCCTCTGTTTCTTCATTGGTAAGGGGAAGGGGTTGAACTAAATGTAGAATCAGGACCCTAGGACTATCCTATTCTGTTATGCTTCTAGACAGCTTGACTTTACTATAGAGGCCTATTGTTATATTAGGTATTGCTAACCTGAAGAAATTAAAGTAAACTTGCTGCCCCGGCTTGTCCTGCTTACTTTAATAATTTAATAACAAGTTCAGTTTTGGACATGTTGCATTTGAAATTTGGACTGTCCAATGGGGTGTTGATAATGTGATATGGGAGCTCAGGGAAAAGACTAGGACTGGAAATATAGACCTGGGATTTATCTGAATAGAAGTGATGCTATTACCCATGGTAGCTAAAGAGATCACTAAACAGGATAGTATATAGAAAAAAGAGGGCTTGTGACAGAGAATTAGAGGAGAACCATGGATGGTGGGTGTGACTTAGATGAAGATCAAAGGAGACTGAAAAGGAAAATTAAAAAAGGATAAAAATTGGGAAAAGGCCATTGACTTGGCAATTTAGAGATCATCAGTACATTTATATAGGGCAGTTTCAGTGCAATGATAAGTGAGAAGCCTGATTTTGGAGTTTAGAAGATAGTGAGAAGAAAGGGAGTGGAGACAATGAGCATGGCTTTCTCACAGAATTTAGACACAAAGGAGAGGAGAGATATAGGACAATAGCTTGTACAGATGATAGGGTCAAGTGAGTGTGTGGCATGTTTTTATTATTATCAAGGATGGGGCAGACGTTGGGCATGTTTATAGGTATGTCATCCCATGTCATATGTCCATGCCATTCGCATGTCACTCATATGTCAATTGCATGTAATTCCCACATAGCTCATATGACACCTATGTCATCAATATGTCATTCCCATGTCACTCAATGTCATTCCCATGTCGATAGCATGTCACATGTGTCATTAACATGTTATTCCCATGTGACTCATGTGTTGTTCCAGTGTCGCTTATGTGTCGTTCCAGTGTCACACGTGTGTCATTCCCATGTCACTCATGTGTCGCCCACATCATTAATATATTATTCCCATGTCACTCACATGGCATTACCATGTCACTCAGCTCTACGTGGGAGAGATAATTATGGATTAAAACCAGGAGTGTGCTAGTAAATGTTTAACAACTGGATCTCCAAAAAGGCAAGACATATTTTACAGTTTAATCTACATCAACATTTTCTCCATCACTTTTTAAAGTCTAGATGAACAAAACAATAAATCATGCCATGTTTTGTAGCATTTGCCAGTTTCTTAGGTGTAAGTCCTTATATTCCATATTGCGAAAGCTTTTTGCTCTATAGTAGTTGGGGAGTGCCATGTGAATGATATGAGCAACACGCGAATGACACATGGATGACACATGAGTAACACAGCTATGACATGGGTGACACACAAACTGCATACTAGTGATATGAAAATGACATGTGAGTGCCATGCAAACAACATATGAGCAACATGTGGCTGACATGCCATTTTAAATTTGGTTCAGGTTGCATTTGAGAGTGCATGTTTGACAATTCTACCCTGCCCCATGGTCTTCCTTCGGTCTCAGCTGAAATCTCAGCTTCTACAAGAAGCCTTTCTTAGTTCCCCTTAGTGTTCAGATGTAACAGTGTATGTGGTCCCAACCCCTCCCCTTTATATCAGTGGTTCATAGCTCATGAAGCTTCCTGGGTGACAGTTTCCCATTCTAGGGTGTCCTCTGTGGAAAGTGGACTTAATGGCATGGGTATTCTCTTGAGATAAAAGTAATTTTATAACCTCATTTTCTCATTTCTTTTTGGGGACAAAGGAAGAAGTATCTCTGAGGCACAGAGCTCTCTCTTAACAGAATCATCTAAGTTTGACTGGAGTATGTATGCCTTTCAATGTCTACCTGGTGGATCATAGCAGTTATCTTGCTTTCCTCATCAGAAGATTGTTCCTCAGTTGTTCTCTTTCATAATGCAGCATCAAATACAGCATCTCTGAATATCTTAGTGATAGTTGGCTAAGAGTCTAGGAGCCAGAGCAACAGCAAAACTTAACAGAAATCCTAGAAACCCTCCTAGTTGTATTGCTAACTACTTGTTAATATGTTAGTGTCATATGCTTATCTTCCAGATATTTTAGAAATTTGCACCTCCTTTAAAAACAAGTATCAACAGCAGTTATAGTGGGGTGTTCCCCTTCAAAATGTAGAAAACAATTTTTGCTATGCCTGAAACTAAGGTCATCAGATGCAGTGAATGGCAAGCATGGCTTCTTTCTTTTAAGGGATAGATACCACAAGTAATCTTACAGAGGGGTGTATGTGTGTGTGTGTCATGGAGGCACACTGCTACTGGGAGTAGTTCCCCTCCTATCTTGTATTCCTCCACCATGTAGATGTGCGTATTTTCCTTTGAACAGTTGCATAGCCTGGGCCTCTCTACAAAATGGATACTCAAACTTGCCAATGGGAGAATGGAGCAGGACTTACAGAGGGATATTCCAGTATGGGAAGGTTATTTGTCTTTAAAAAAAAAAATCTGCAAGACTGGGAAAATCTCTCTTTCTTTCCTGTAGCTCTATCCTCTCCAATGGGTGAAGATTATAGGTTCACCCACAGTGTTGGTGCCATGAGCTAAACTAGAGAGGGGGAGAGGAAGGAGGGCTTCATTTTTTCCTTCCTTCTTTCCTTCCTTCCTTCCTTCCTTCCTTCCTTCCTTCCTTCCTTCCTTCCTTCCTTCCTTCCTTCCTTCCTTTCTTCCTTCCTTTGCTCTCCTTTTATCCCATGTCTAGAGTATTTTGTCTTGTTTGTTTGTTTTTGTCCTCAGTTTCAGATGCAGGTGGTGATCCTCGTTTGATTAGGAGTTTAAGCCACGGTGACTTTGGAGCCAGAGTTCCAGGGAGAATGTTGCAACTGAGCAACCCCACAGGGAAGCCTAGAAAAGCCCAGGTGCCTGAGACTCCAGCCTAAGGAGGGTTTTGAACTTGGACCTGGGACTGTGCTCTGTAGAAACTGGGTCATCTCCAGTCATCCTGATGAATATCTGGTCACTGAATCCATATGGCTCTGGAGGAGAAAGTGAGGCTAGTGACCTTGCACAGCCCTCCCTCACTCACATCAAAGTCAACTGCAAGTCATGTCATCATTTCCCTGATGTCATGGTCCTCTTCGAAAACGAAGGACAAACACAACAACAACAACCATGAGCCAGGCACTACTAAGCACTAGATTGCCTTCAAGTAGCTTATGATCCAATGTGATTTAACATAAAAGGGAGCTGAAAAGCAGGGGTTGGAGGAATTAATGGATCAAGCAGGAGCATGGTTTTAAAGTTTAGAACCTAGGACCAGGACAGAAGGGAAATAAAGGCTAGCCTATGCTCCTCTACAAAATGAAGATTTGACTCACCAATGGGAGAAAGGGAAAAGATTTACAGAAGGATATTCCAGGATGAGATGGTGATAAGGATGGTTGAAGGGTTCCATGGCTAGAAAACCTCAGGATCTGAAGGAAGTTCCAAGATGAGACTGCAGAAGAGAGATATTTTTGAAGTTTAGAAGCCAGGAAAAGGGCAGGGAATGGAATGAAGGCTGGCTTGAGACCCTGTTCAAAATGAAGGAACTTAGAAATGGGAGAAGAGGGAGGACCTTAGAGAATGAATGAATAAAATTATTAAGTACTGTTATCAGTAAGGCAATAAACACAACATTAATGATAATCATGAATATACCTATGTAGTTCTGTATCGCAAAGTAGGAAAGACTCTCCATATAGAAGATAGAAGAAGGATAACATTTATTTAGACACCAGATAACCGTATCCCATAACCAAATGTTCAGCTCCCACAGCCAGTTAGCCCACTTTACCACAACAGCAAGGAACTTAAAACACAATATCACAACATGGAGCCTCGCCACACCAAAACCACTCTGACCCCCTGCTGGGGTCTTCCCAAAAACAAACTCACAGTACAGCTACCACAGTCTGTTAACTAGCTGTGTGACCCTGGGCAAGTCACTTATCCCTATTTACCTCAGTTTTATCATCTGTAAAATGACCTGGAGAAGGAAATGGCAAATCACTCCAATATCTTTGCCAAGAGAACCCCAAATGGGGTCAGGAAGAATAGGACAAGATTGAAATGACTGAATAACAATTAGATGACTTATAAGGCCCTCTCTAGTTCTTAAAATTATGATTTTGTATTCAGTCTCCTATAATTCCTATATTTATATTCTTATCCCATGAGAATTTAGGTCTAGTATGGTCACTCTGAAAATTCTCAAGTCTCAAAAAAATATTATTTCCTGTATTGTGCTAGCAAAAACAGAAAAGAATTATGAGGCATGTTAGCCCTAAACATTAACCACAATACATCATTGTCCCGAATATTCTAGTTAATGGATTATCTACCTTATCTATTCTTTTTTCTCTTTTTTTAAACAGTTTTTATTTTATTTTACCAGAACACAAATACAAAATAGAGAAAAGAAACAAAAACATATCATAAATTTAAATATTGAAACAAATATAAAGAAAGGAAAAAAGGCATGTCATGTGCGTAGCGGAACATAGGAAAGGATTCAAAATATGTAACAATAAATTTTCATTTCAAGAAAGCCTGCATGATAAATAATGTACCTTGTGTTGAGAATTGTACATCTTTTCTTTGCTTCCTTGTGCTTCCTTTTGTTCTCTGCTGTGTACTTTTAAATTTTGCTCTTTTTCCCCTCCCCCCACCCCCAGAAGGCTACAATATAATTTAGATATGTTTTTTGATATATACATACATGTACAGATATATACATACACTTATACATATATACATGGTATATAGACATATACTTTCCCAAACATACTCTACTCCTGATCTTTGTTTTTTATGTTTGTACATATCTTTTGTTTCCTATCCCTCCTGCCTCTTCTATTTTATTTCTACCTGCTACATTGCCTTCCTACTACTTGCCTACCCCACCCTCCTCCACCAACTACCCTGCCCTCCTATTACTTGCCTTTGCCCCTCTAAGGATCCCTCCCCTATCCTCCCATTCCCATTAATCTAAATGCCTTTTACCTATTCCCTCATTCCCCCCTCTAAAAATCCCTCTCTTATCCCAGTCCCTCCCTTGTCCTTTCCCCCCTTACTATGCCCCTAGCATTTTATTTCTTCTAAATTTAGAAGACTTTTATACTCTTCTAAATATATATGTATTGTTCCCTCTTAAACCCATTCCCGATGAAATTAGGTTACCAGAACTACCAGCCCTCCTCCCCCATCTAATTCCTATGTATCCTTTCTTCCTCTTGCACCTCATTTGTGTAAAATAGTTACTCTTTTGAATTGTTTCTAAATGGTTTTACTTTTTAAATTCACATCATAATCAGGTTTACCCCCCTCATTCTTATGAGCTCACCAATTATTAATAAGAATCTTAGACATACATTTTACATTTTATATTATATTAAAGGTAAACAGTCTGTCCTTATGAATCTTTTATAGTCAGTCTTTGCTATGTGCCTTATGTTTCTCTTGGTTCTTGTAGGTTGAATCTTCTATTAAGTTGAGGATTTTTTAAAACAAAGTCTTGAAAGTCTGAGGGTTTGTCAAATGTCCATTTTTTTTCATTTAAGATAATATTTAAATTTGAAGGATATGATATTTTTGGCCAGAGCCCTAGGTCTTTAGCTCTTTGATATATTGTGTTCCAAGACCTGAGGTCCTTTAATGTCTCTGCTGCTAGATCTTGTATAATTCTAATTGTGGCACCATCATATGTAAATTGTTTTGATCTTGATGCTTTTACTATTTTATTCTTGAGCTGGGGGTTTTGGAACTTGACTATGATATTCTTACGAGTTTTCCCCATAGGATCTCTTTTAAGTGGTGTGCAATGGATTTTTTCTATTTCTACTTCCCTGCCTTGTTCTAGTGCTTCAGGACAATTTTCTTTAATTATTTCTTGTATTATTATATCAAGATTCTTTTTTTGGTCATGACTTTCAGTTACTCCAATTATTTTTATATTTTCTCTTCTTGATCTATTCTCCAAATCTGTTGTTTTTCTTATAAGATGTTTCACTTTCTCTTCTATTTTTTATTATTCATGTTTTGTTTAATTATTTCATGATTTCTTATAATTTCACTGGTTTCACTTTGCCCAATTCTAATTTTCAAGGTGTCATTTTCCTCCTTGAGATTCTGGATCTTCTTTTCTAATTGGTTGACTTTCCTTTCATAATCTTCTTGTTTTTCTTGGATTATTTTCATTTATTTATTTATTAGTTTTTTCCTCCATCTCTGTCATTTGATGTTTAAAGTCTTTTTAAAGATCTTCTATAAATTCTTTTTGGACAAGTGACCATTTGACGTTGCTCCTTGGGGGTTTCCTTACTTCAATATCCTCCTCTGAAGATGACCGCCGGTCATCTCTATTCCCATAATAGGTTTCTGTGGTTGGATTTCTTCTCCTTTGCCTGTATATTTTTGTGTGTATGTGATAATAACTTGATTTTTGCAATCACCTCTAGCCCTGGGGTATGGGAAATGGTGCCTCTTGCCCCAGATCTTCAGTTCTCCCCTCTAGCCTGGACACCTTATCTATTCTTTATGGAGATAGTCACAATTTTACGAAAGGACAAGTTTGATTTGTGGTTTTTTGGGTTTTGTTTTTTTTTTTTCATTCACCACTTTCTGAAGAATTTAGGTTGTGTAGGAAAAGATGTATTAACACAATGTCAGATGCTCAGACAAATCTTTGAGAAACATGAATCCCATTTCACTGAAGAGAAGTTTCATGGCATTTTAAGAACCAATTGATAATTAGCATAATAAAGCACTACAATGTAGGACATAGCTTAGAAAAAAGTGAGACCAGAGAACGTTCCTAATTGATACAATGATTATATTAATTAATCGAGGGCAATTTGTGCCTAGCAGTAATAGCTCTTTTAGACTTACCAAACGAGGGCCGTAGACGTGCTTAATACATGGATGGTAAAACAATTCCACAGTGAGCTAGGCATCTGCTCATCAAAACCAGCAAAGTAACTAGAGGGAGCAAATAGTGGCCGCCCTGATAAGGCTGGGGGGATGGAGATAGGAAATGACTATCCCTTTAGCTACTGCTCACCAAAATGCAGTCTTTTTCTGCTAATGAGATGAGGAAGAATGGTCCCTGATTCATAGAATGTCAGAGATAGAAGGACTTTAGAGATCAATTAATCCAGCCTTCCATTTTATAGAGGGGCAACTTGACGTGAAAAGTTAAGTGTTTCTACAGAGGTCATCCAACTGGTTAGAAGACTAAAAGTCAGGAATCTGACCCCTACTCAGACAATTTGTATGGTGAAGTTTTCTGCCTTTTGAACCAAGAAGTAATGTCTAACTTTAGTCACTCAATCAATAAACATTTATTAAGTGCCTAGTATGTGCACAGCTCCTATTCAATTAATGAAATAGATTTTTGTGTATGAGGAAAATTGTTTTTCTTTATGTAAGCTATGTCCCAGAGATCCCCAACAAAAGGAAGGGATCTGAGCTTACAAGAAATGAAGTTTGTCTTTACCAAAAAGGCCAGGAGGGGAGGAGGGGTCAGCTTTCTTCCTTTCCTGGCTCTGTTCCTATCCCAGAGTAACTTTGGAAAAATCTTTAAAACAACATTTATGTATGTCTCATGTTTAGAGTCTTCCCCAAAATGTGAGAAATAGCATCCCTTCTAGGAAAGGCATTAAATATATAACATGGGTAGCAGATATAGGCCAGCTATTTTGTCCCTCCACCCTCTCCCCTGGAAGTGGAAGCAAACTCAAAGGCACACAGGAAGAAATATAGAAAGAAAAAAAATCTCAAATAATCCATTACATTCTCATATGCCCCCGACAAAGTACAGCAACTTTGTGGACCTGGTGAACATGTATTTCAAATATTTCACAGTCACTCCAGACCTTCCCTGTCCAAGCACCCCAAAAGGTCCAGACCTTCTAGGCGATCAGGCATAGCTTCCTTTAGTAACGATAACTAATATTTAGTTATTATTAATAACTATAGTTAATAATTATAGAATAACTACAATTAATAACATTTAGTTAATATTTAGCTAACAGAACCACATGGGCCCCTCAGCTTTAAAGGTAGAAAAGTACTTTACAAATATTATCTTATTTTATCCTCACATCAACACTAGGAGGTAGATGCATTTTACAGATGAGGAAACTGAGGAATAAAGAGGATAAGTGATTTGCCTAGCGCCTCTATGCCTCTAGTGTCTAAGACCTAATTTTATTTTAAGTCTTCCTGATTGGAGGTTCAGTACTTTACCCACTTTGCCCCTCAGCTACCTGTAACACCCAGCATTTACGTGGCACTTCCAAGGTTTGTGAAGTACTTTACAAATATTATTTCATTTGATCCTTAAACAACCCAAGAAGGTCGATGGTTTTATTATCCCCATTTTATAGATGAGAAAACTGAGCCAGACAGCTAGGGTCACAAAGCTCTTAATTGAAGTTGTACTCTTCCCCTTTGATATAATAAACACACTTAAGGATTCTTTAACTCGGGGCAGCTAGGTGGCGCAGTGAGTACCTGAATTCAAGTCCGGCCTCAGACACTTGACACATTAACTATGTGACCTTGGGCAAGTCACTTAACCCCAAGTGCCCTGCCTTCCCTCCTCCAAAGGAAAAAAAAGAATTCTTTAGCTCCGGAGATAACCATCATGACTAGAAATGTCCATTTCTCAATTGCAAAATTGTTGACCTTTGCTCAGAGAAGGAAGCAGAAAAGGAGAAGGTAGTCAGGGACTCAAAGTGCAATCTCAGAGCTGCCTTATGCAAGCAAGTCTCTTACTGCCTTGTGCCCATGTTGTCAACTCCTATGACTGTTATGGCTGCTGGGGTTGGGAATGGGGATTGAAATCACTGCTTCCCACCCCCACATCATCTGTTGGAAGTTCAAGAGAGAAAAGGCAATAGAGAAGGGCCAAAAGGAGAGTGATCAGAGCCATTTCCATAAGCTCTAACAACCCAAATACAGTCAGTCTGTCCTTCTGACTCATAGGAGTCCGTCCTTCACAAAATAAAGAGGACCAAAATGATCAGAACAAAGAGAACATTGGGTACAGTAAGAGCAATGCTGTTTTGAGAACAACTTTGAACAAGCCAGTCATTTTGACTATTATAAATACCCAAATTAACTATAAAGGATGGGGACAGAATCCAGGGAAAGAACTGATAAAGAGAAGTTAGGATAGAATAATTTTACATATATACATTTATACACATACATACACGTGTCTAATGGTGGCCATGGCAGGAGGGGAAAGGGGAAGAAAAAAAAGAAATTTATGTGATAATTTTGTTGTATATTTGAAAGGAATAGCAAGTTGTGCATAGTTGATTCGCAGTTTCATGTACAATCATCTTTTTTTATTTTACCATACTATGGAAATGCTTGTTTTATTCCATGAATTAAAAATAAAATTTAATAATAAAAAAGTCCATCCTATTGATTCAGAGTGATCAGCCATCTCTAATACAGCAACACAGTCACGAGAATAAATCAAGAATGTCTGTGTCTTCCCTGGAAAGCACAGGTCTCTCAGTAAATGGGCCAGAGTACATGGGAGGTGACACAGTCACCCTTATTACATTTTAAAACAGCATACATGTAGCCCATAGGAGGCAGAATTCCAAGATGCATTCTTTCTATTCAGATTCCAAAGTTACTCCCTAAAGTCAGGGGGGATTGAGGGCTTTAGTTCTCAAAGGACTTGGCTGATTACACAGTCTTTCCATAATAAGGCCATCAGATGTATAGAAAGAGCATTGTACCTGAATGGAGTCACAGGACATGAGTTTGAATCCAAATTCTGACATTTACTAGCTATGTAACCACGAAGAGGTCACTTAACCTTTCTGAGTCTCAGTTTTATCATTTGTAAAATGAGATTTATTGCACCTATTTAATGTGGGAGATGTGCTCCCACTTGCCTAGTTTTTTTTTAAATTTTTTGTTGTTTTTTTTTAAGCAGGACAATTGGGGTTAAGTGACTTGCCCAAGGTCACACGGCTAGTAAGCATGTCAAGTGTCTGAGGCCAGATTTGAACTCAGGTCTGCCTGACTTCAGGGCCAGTGCTCTACTCACTGCACCACCTAGCTGCCCCTCTGTGCCACCTAGCTGCCCTGTAGTCTTATTCAATAATAAGGACTATTCCCTGGCATCCCTAATACTTACCTTGGTTGTTATATATTCTATCCAACACCAGATGGAACTCAAGAGAAACAAAGCTTTTTATGATCCTCTGAGAGCTGACTATTCAATCCCCTTGCTTCGTCCTCTTTTGTCAGTCATATTGTCATCCTCCCCCTTTCATAAAGTTGTGACTAAGAATACACGAGGCAGACCATCCATTAAGTAGAACCTTAGGGGAATAGTGGGTTATGGTTAATGAAATATTCTGGCTAATTTAGGGCTAACCAATCACAATTCTTTCCTGCCTCAGCAAGGATAGCTGCTGATAGCCTCAGCAGCATAGGAAATAAGAATCTCTTTTTTTTAGATGTAAGATGTGAGAATTGTCACAGTGTCTCGAGATTACCATTCTAGACCTAAACTCTCATTGGATAGCACATAAATATGGAAGGTATAGGAGAATGAATCACAGAGTCGTAATTTCAAATCCTTAGGTATTATATGCATGGATTTATCGAATTAGTCTCTTGGTGAAGTCCCCACCAACCAAGAAAACACCACTTAATTCCCTTCATACTTCATTTCCATTCATGCACACTAGCAGAGAGGAGGATAGAATCAATCATAAAAGCATGTTAACTATAGACAATTCTTTACTCTTATTCACAATGACAAAAGGAATAAAATGAAATATATTAAAATTATAAGGGATGATTGAACTTTTGTTTTCACAGAAATCATGTGATACATGATTTGTAAAACCTAAGGAGTTTGTCAGATATTTGTCAGAAAGTCTCTCACTTATTAGTTACTTCAGGAAATAAAAAAATGTAGTGGGGGATGCAGCTCAGTGGTAGAGCAGACGTTCTCTTCTTTGGTCTCTGAATAAACCCAGAGAATACCTTTTCCTGTGTCAACAGCTCTCCATTAAGGATGAGGCACCTAGAGCCAAGACGCGGTCTTGAATAATGGGACTTTTTCTTATGTTAGTGGAAGGGGAAACTCAGATATCTGGGGTTCAACTCTTATCAATTGAGAAAAATTCCTTTTTCATGCTATGGAGATCATAAAATCTGAGTGACGGAAACATTTTGAGTTGGGATTAAAAGTATTTATTGTTTGTCATTCTTTTACCAAATAAGGTATGAAGAAAATGAGGGGAGCAGGGCACTGAAATGTGAGGAATGGGAACAGGAGTACCCCCACAGGGGTGGTGGAATTTAGGCATTTGGGGATAGGCTGTAAACTCTGCAGTACCTAGACAATGGGGAATCAGAGGAGGGATTTGCGTTTGGGACAGAGTATAAAAGATCGTGTTTTTGCGACACAGGGGTGTGCTGGCCAGGTCATCCATTCGCAAGAATGCTAAATAAAAGTTAAGTTCTTCCTGAATTCACTAATGGCCATGTGGAGTTCATGGTTAGGCACTTGTTTCTTACAAAATGACCATGAAATGGGCTAAACTACTGTGGCTCTTCCCAGAACTAAGTAGCTGATAACTTATCTATTTCCCAACTCAGGAGAGTTCAGGTGCTTAGACTCAAATCTCCTAATCAACCACTTCCACCTGGAAGGAGCAAAGACACACCACCCCTTCCCAGGGCCCCCACCCCCCACCCCAGAGCTATTCCAATCATACCTTACTGGAGGATCAACATGCCATCAGTTGAGGGAACTTGGGAACCAGAGCACTAATTTCTCCTCCAGACAATTTTCCTCACTGACCACTTCATTGTTAGTTGGGACCTCCAATCCTGCCTTCAGATTGCCTCCTAGGTTGATTAGCTTATTAGCTGGGCTATAGTGTTCCTCACTGCCTGTTCACCACTAGTTAGGTGGTGCAGTAGAATGGACTTAAGGGGGGGAGGGGAGGGCTGGAGCCAAGATGGTGGCTGGAAAGCAGGGACTTGCATGAGCTCTCACCCAGGTCCCTCCAAACACCTATAAAAAATGACTCTGAACAAATTCTAGAACTGCAGAACCCACGAAATAGCAGAGGGAAGCAGGGCTCCAGCCCAGGACAGCCTGGATGGTCGCTGGGTAAGGAGCTGGGAGCGGAACAGAGCAGAGCCCAGCGTGGGCTGCACCCAGACCAACCAGACCAGGAGCTGGGCAGAACAGGCCCTCGCACCCTGAATCAGTGAGCTGTGGCAGTTACCAGACTGCTCAACCCACAAACACCAACGACAACAGAGAAGGTTAGTGGGAAAAGCTACAGGGACAGAGTGAAAGGAGTTCGCAGTTGGCCACTGCCCCAGGAGCAGTGGAGGTGGTGCAGCTATCAGGCTGCTTACAGAGCTACAGCTGCAGTTGCTTCCAGCCCCAGGCCCACCTGCTGGGAGGAATTAAGTGGTGGATCTAAGTGGGAGTGCAGAGCCAGCTTAGATTTAAGTCCAGTCCCAGTTGGTGCTTCTTGGAGGAGGAGTAGTGCTGGTGTGGCAGAGCTTGCTGTGTAGCTCTGAAGACAACAGCACAGCCCCTCAAGCTTGTGACAAAGTACTCTATACTCTACAAGCAGTCATACCCCAACGAAAAACTCAAGGGTCAAGTAAGTTGGCTGGGAACATGGCCAGACGGCAAAAACAGACTCAGATTCAGACTCAGACTTTGGAATCTTTCTTTGGTGACAAAGAAGAACAAAAAGTACAGCCAGAAGAAGTCAAAAAAGTCACAAAGCCTACATCAAAAGCCTCCAAGAAGAGCTCAAAAAGGATTTGGAAAAGCAAGTAAGAGAAGTAGAGGAAAAATTGGGAAGAGAAATGAGAGGGATGTGAGAAAACCATGAAAAACAAGTCAATGACTGGCTAAAGGAGACCCAAAAAATACTGAAGAAAATAGCACCTTAAAAAATAGACTAAACCAAATGGCAAAAGAGCTCCAAAAAAGCCAATGAGGAAAAGAATGCCTTGAAAGGCAGAATTAGCCAAATGGAAAAGGAGGTCCAAAAGACCACTGAAGAAAATACTACTTTAAAAATTAGATTAGAGCAAGCGGAAGCTAGTGACTTTATGAGAAATCAAGATATTATAAAACAGAACCAAAGGAATGAAAAAATGGAAGACAATGTGAAATATCTCATTGGAAAAACCACTGACCTGGAAAATAGATCCAGGAGAGAGAATTTAAAAATTATTGGACTACCTGAAAACCATGATCAAAAAAAGAGACTAGGTATCATCTTTCAAGAAATTATCAAGGAGAACTGCCCTGATATTCTAGAGCCAGAGGGTAAAATAGAAATGGAAAGAATCCACCAATCGCCTCCTGAAAAAGATCCCAAAAAGAAAACTCCTAGGAATATTGTAGCCAAATTCCAGAGTTCCCAGGCCAAGGAGAAAATATTGCAAGCAGCCAGAAAGAAACAATCTGAGTATTGTGGAAACACAATCAGGATGACACAAGATCTAGCAGCTTCTACATTAAGGGATTGAAGGGCTTGGAATATGATATTCTGGAGGATTAAAACCAAGAATCACCTACCAGCAAAACTGAGTATCATGCTCCAAGGCAAAATATGGATTTTCAATAAAACAGAGGACTTTCAAGCTTTCTCAGTGAAAAGACCAGAGCTGAATAGAAAATTTGACTTTCAAACACAAGAATCAAGAGAAGCATGAAAAGAGACACTATAACAGATGATTCATGGATTTAAATGATAGCAGACTGGCATATTGGATGGAGGACTGGCCTTAGAATCCTGAGGACTGAGCTCAAAAACTAGCTGTTTGATCACAGGCAATCACTTAAACTCCAAGAACCTCAGTTTCCTCATATTTGGACCACCTCCCTCATAAGGCTGTTTCAAGAAAATTCTTTTAAAAGCTTATAATGATATACAACCTATTCTTGTTCTGGCATAGTCCTTGGCATGTAGTAAGCATTTAATAAATGTCTTTTCATTCAAAAATAAAAAAAACGAAGAAACAAAACAAAACAAAACAAAACAAAGAAAAGAATGGACTTAAGGACAGACCCCAGTGTGACAAAAGATTCCTTCCGTGCCCACGGTTCATCCCTCTCATCCTGGAGTTCCCAATGAACTCTGTACTATGTCCTCTATCACTTCTGCTCTATTTGGCACACTCTCTCCCAGAAGCCTTCTACCTTCACATTCTGGGATGGAACCCAGTGACGCACCAAAAGAGAAGAAATGAACCCAGTAATATTATGTATCTCACCAGGGTTGCTTTGAAAAAAGTGTTGAGGGAGAAATGAACCCCAGGGATGTAGGAATCCCAAACCAAAGTTCCCAGGTCTCCCGGAATGAATTCACGGACCCAAGCATTCTTCAAGTCAAGGAGGCAAAGATTTATTACGCTTTACATAAATAAAGCGGGCAAGAGTTCTTAGGGAACCTGCAACCATATAGGGCTACAGGGAAAGTTTAAGAACAAGATTTAGGGGTGAAACCTGTCAATTAGGTGTTTTGGGGTGAGATTAGGGAGTGGTTAGGGAGTGGTCTGTTCTTAAAGTAACATGCACTTTTTGTATCTACTGCGCAGGAATCTTACCCAGAGTTCACTGGGAAATAGCCCAAGGAGGGCTACCTGTGGGTGTAGTTTTGCCGTGAAACATGACTAAGTCAGCAAGAGTTCACAGCTGACTGGGAATATCCAGCTGCATTTCATCACATGTCTTGTTAGTCAAGATTAATGTAAGAGAGTATACATTTGACTATGTCTAGGATACATGTTAGACTCAGCGTATAGTCAATTATCAACACCTGGGAATCAATCTATAATTGGGCATAGCTGCTTACTGAGGAAGAGGCAGAGATAAAATTGGGGCACTCTGCCCTTTAGCTAGAGAGAGGCTGCCTGGGAAAGAATATGTTTTGAGAACTAGATGTTTTGGTAAGGCATGCTGCCCTTGAACTAGAGAGAGGCTGCCTGGGCCAGTGCTTTGAAGCTAGGGAGAGATGTGATTTTAGAGCTGGAGTTCAGACACAGGCACCCAAGCAGAGGCTAAGGGGAAATGTGATGTTAGAATTAGGGTCCAAGCACAAGCACCCCATCAAAAGTACTTAAGATGCTTTGGACCCAAGGTTGGCAAACCACAGCCCTTGGGGCCAAATCTGACTCAGTGCCTGTATTATAACACCCAAAAACCAGGAAAGGTTTTATATATTTAAATAATGAACTTGAGAATACATTAGATGTGTCATAAAACATATTTTTAACAATGTAAAAATCATTCTTAGCTTGTGGGCTATACAAAAAAACAAGTAGCAGCTTGGGTTTGGCCCTCCAGCCATAGTTTGCCAATCCCTCATTAGGACATTTCAATTATTATTTTAAATACTATTACTTTAATGATTCTTGTTAATTATTATTTTAAGAAACTGCTCCAGACTCAAAATAGAGGGGAGCATGGAAGTCAGCTGAAAAGACTGATCTCAAATTTGAGGTCACTGAGATATCAGATTTCATAAACCAAAAGCAGTGCCTGAGTATCCACAATTTCTATCCTTTGTCTTTAATCTTTTCTCCAGCTATGTTGGAAAGTTATCACTGATCAGCTCATCAGCTTGACAGTTTCCACCCCACTGTCCCAAATTCATGAAAGGAAAATGTTATTTTAAATTATCATGACTAAGTGTTTCTGAGGCTCTAATATATAGCTTTTTTTTAACACAAGTATCTGAGCTACTGATGTAATCATAAGGAATTTTCACCGAATTCATCCTGAAATGCTTTCATTTGTACCCCTTAAAACAGAGGACAAGACAAGGTTTAGGTGGGTTATTCATGCTCACATTTTTCTTATTCTTAAGTGAATTTCTTTTGGGGGGCTAAAGATGTGGTCCCCCTATAAGTGCAAAGTTGGCACTTAATCTTGAACTAATAGGGGTGCTTCTCAATCAACCAATCAATAAATCTCTATTAAGCCCTTATTATATGCCAGGTACTGTGCTAAGCAGTGGGGTTACTAAGAGAGGCAAAAGACTACCCTAGACCTCAAGGTGCTTACCATATAATGGGGGAGACAACATAACAAATATATACAAAGCAAGGGACATGCAGGATTAACAGGAAATCATTAACAGAGAATTAGGAGGGACTGGGGAAGATTTCTTTTATAGAAGGGGGAGAATTTTAGTTGGGACTCACAGGAAGCTAGGGAGATCAGTAGATGGCACCCAGGAGAGAGAATGTTCCAGGCATAGGGGACAGCCAAAAAGAATGCCCAGAGCAGAGAGATGGAATCTTGTTTAATACTCAAGAAAGGAAGGAAGGCAAGAAGAAAGGATTTGTTAATTAATTTCCTATTATGTGCTAAATAGTTTACAAATATTATGCTACTGTGCTATTATGCTAAATACAAATATTATCTCATTTGACTCTTACAACAACCCTGGGAGATAGGTGCTATTATCCCTACTTCATAGTTGAGGAAACCGAAGCAAACAGGTTAAGTGACTTGCCCAGGATCATACAACTAGTAACAGTGTGAGATTTAATTTGAACTCCAGTCTTAGCGATTCCAAGTCTGGCCCTCTATCCATTTTGCCACCTAGCTGCTTAAAATAAGCATTTATTAATTGCTCACTGTGTACCAGGCACTGTGCCAAGTTCCTAAGACACAAAGAAAGGCATCCCCCAGACCTTTCATAGAAAGGACCCCTAATAAATGTTCGCATAACTGAATTTAGTCAAAGAATATCTCTGGAGCTAGAAACTTTGCTTTCAAAGATTATTTCTTCTTATTTGAATGCACTCAAAAAATAAACAAACAAAAATCTTATGGGTTTTTTTTTTGGTGGATGGTAATACTAGGAATGCCTATGGTATGATTTTAAGATGATTTCATAGGATCATAAAATTTAGAGATGGAAAGGACCTTAAAGACAATCTAATCCAAACCTCTTGATTTATAGAGATTAAGTGATTGCCCAAGGTCACATAGGTAATAACTTGTAAAACTGAGTTTTTATTCCAGGTCTCCTGACTCTAAATCCAGTGTTCCTTCTACATCACATTGCTTTCCATTTCCTGAGTTTTCTCCATCTGCAATTCCATTTTTAAGTGTTAGAAGAGAAGCATCTCCGCAAACAGAAAAATTTCAATAAAGCAAAAATATTGATCAAAGAATCTACCTAACACAATCTTTTTTTTTGCCAAGAGGACAGATAAGGCTACCTCAAAATAGAAGTTCCAGCAAAAACTCACCAATCACAGTTGGTTGGTACAGTGGTTAGCGTGTCTGGAATCAGGAAGACCTGAGTTCAAATCCAGTCTCAGACTCTTAGTAGTTGTATGACCCTGGGTAAGTCATTTAGCCTCTGTTTGCCTCAGTTTCTTCAACTATAAAATGAGGATAATAACTACCTTACCTCACTTCATCAAATAAGATGACATTTGTAAAGCACTTATCACAGAGCCTGGCACACAGCTGGCCTTGTATAAATGCTTATTGCCTACCCACACCAACAAGAGAAGGAGCTAGCTTATGTAACGACAATGCTATTTGCCACTACTGTGGCTGTGTAAGACCAACAACAACAAAACACAGAAGGGCTGCCAACACAGGTTCTTTGATCTGCTTTTCTAAGGAAAGCAGTTTTAAGGGGTTAACAATCTCAGTTTAATTAAACATACATATATCATTCACTTAGTTCAGGAGGAAAAGATCAGCCCCCTGAACTTCAGGGCAAATACAAACAGAAATTACAAGTATACACTATAAACAGAGCAAGTAACACAAACCGGTTTACCTGTGACAATACATAATTACCAGAGAAGCACCAACATCTGGATTATCAAAGCCGGGGGGTCTATTTAAATGGCTGGCCCCAAGTTTCATCACTCTTTCAATGAGTGTCCTCCAAAAGTCAAATGCTAACCTTCCAGTCTATATACCTGTTCAGGGCCCTGAGAGCTGGGGCCAACTTAGCATTTAGAGCGTGGGAAACCAGAGTGTGGGAAAGTTCCTTTACCACCAGCAGCACATCACATACAAATCAATGACCCCCTGTTGTCTTTTTTTTTTTTGGCCCCTGTTGTCTTAATTCTGAGAAACACTCCAAGACAAAAAAAATCCCACTTCACCTGCCCCATTCAAACAAAGGCCAGACTCATTAAAGGCACCTGATAGCCTTAGCATCCCAAAAGAGAAGAACAGCAAAAAACCCTGCCCCGATTACCATTACAAGGTAGAAGAAGGACGTTCTAAAGTCAGAAAGCACTGGAGGCACAGTGGAGAAATCCAAAGGTCCGGGACAGGAATGAAGGTGGCCTAGGAAGAGGCCTCAAAATGGAGTTTCTGAACAGGAACTGGGAGAAGGGGGCTGCCATGATGGAGGGACATTTCAGGGTAAGAAGGCAACTGAAGAATGGTGCCAAAGTCCAGAGTCAGAAGCAGATCCAGAAAAGGAAAGAATAGTTTTTATATCTTTAAATAAAATATACTTTAAAATGTAAAAACCATTTGGGCCATGTAAAGCAATTGGCTAGATAGTTTGCCAACTGCTGGTCTAGGCCAAACTGTAGGCTTTGCCCATCAGTACATGTACTGAGGATAACACTAAGGATAGACGATGAATGGGGCCCCTATTTGAATGTGAGGAAGACAGTAGCCTATATTACATCTTGAAAATTGCATAGTACTGGATTTTTTTCCTCTTTAAAAAAATTGATGCCTTTTTTTAAACATGATATTCTTTTCCAAATATATCCCTTCACCACCACCTAGAAACTCATTCCTTGTAACTTTCTTTAAAAAAAATTAATTCTTTTGTTGTTCAGTCATTTTTAGTCATATCCAAATCTCTGTGAGCCCACTTGGGGTTTTCTTGGTAGAGATACTGGAGTGGCTTGCCATTTCTTTCTCCAGCTCATTTTACAGATGAGGAAATTGAGGCAAACAGTTACGTGACTTGCCCAAGGTCATTCTGAGTGACCTTGGCTGAGTGTCTGAGGCCAGATTTGAATTCAGGAAGATGAGTCTTTTTGACTCCAGGCCTAGCATTCTATCCATTGTGCTGCCTAGCTGCCCTCATCAGGAGTACCCTGTGTCTTGAAGCTGATGGGACACCAATCTATGAATGGAATAGATCTCTTGGTCTTGATTGTGGCAATGGTGGCATGGACACCCTTGAGTACCACAACACCTTGGTACAGCATGAATGTATTTGCCATGACATGGGTCACACTGCCATCTGGTTGGAGGGGTCAAAGCAGGCATCGGGGATCTCTGCTACAGAAAACTGCTCATAATAGGCCTTTTCAGCAGAGACAATGGGGGAGTAGGTGATGAAGAGGAAGTAGGTTTGGGGATAAGACACCAGGTTGGTCTGGAACTCTGTGAAGTCTACATTAAGAGCAACATAAAAATGCGGGGAGGCAGTTTTTATTCTTTTTATTTGAACTTGAACAGCCCTCCAAAAGAACTTTTCTGCATACATACAAAGAAGAAAAGAATTATAAATGAAGAAATAAATCTTTTGTATTATTTATTTTAAAGTATTTAATAAACTCCATATATTCTTGTTTTCTTTCTTTTACTAATTATTGTCTATGTCTTTTTGTAATTCAGTTTATTTTTCCTGAATTTTGATGCTCCAGCATTTGGAGCACTTAGGTTTAATATTGATGGTGGTTTGTTGTCTATGGTTCCTTTTCGGCATAATAAAGGTTCCTTTCTTGTTTCTACAGTATAAATTTAAATTTTTACTTTTTCTAATAACATGACTGCAACAATCACTTTTTGGATTCATCTTATTCATAGTAAATTTTAAATTTTTTTCTACTATTTAATCCATTCATATTTAAAGTTATGAGATGTACATTTATATTTCCCTCCATTTGTGTACCTAATATTGTTTTTTTAAAAGGATTTTTTTATCTGCTGCTGAGTTTTTGTCCCCTGTTTGTTATTTTTGCTTAACCTGTCTTTTTTAAAATTTTATTTATTTATTTTTAGTTTACAACATTCAGTTCCACAGGCTTTTGAGTTCCAAATTTTCTTCTCCTCCCTCTCCTTCCCCCTCCCCTTTCCCCAAGAGGGCATGCAATTCGATATAGGCTCTACATATACATTCATATTAAACATTTTCACATTAGTCATGTTGCAAAGAGGAATTATAACCAATGCAATGAACTACAAGAAAGAAAAAACAAAACAAAAAAGAGAGCAAATGGTATGCTTCAGTCTGTATTCAGACTCTTAATTCTTTCTCTGGATGTGGATAACATTTTCATCATGAGTCTTTTCGAGTTGTCTTAGAACCTTGCATTGCTGAAAAGAACCAAGTCTATTAAAGTTAGTCATTGCACAATGTGGCTATAACCGTGTACAATGTTTTCCTGGTTCTGCACCCCTCACTCAGCATCACTTCATATAAGTCTTTCCAGATTTTTCTGAAGTCGGCCTGCTCATCATTTCTTATAGCACAATAGTATTCCATTACATTCATATACCACAACTTGTTCAGTCATTCCCCAATTGGTGGGCATCCCTTCAATTTCCAAGTCTTGGCCACCACCAAAAGAGCGGCTATAAATATTTTTGTACATGTGGGTCCTTTTCCCATTTGTCTGATCTCTTTGGGATACAGTCCTAGAGGTGGTATTCCTGGGTCAAAGGGCATGCACATTTTTATAGGCCTTTGGGCATAATGCCAAATTACTCAAATTACTCTCCAGAATGGTTGGATCAGTTCATAACTCCGCCACCAAAGCATTAGGGTTCCAATTTTCCCACATCTTCTCCAGCATTTATCATTTTCCTGTTCTGTCATGTTAGCCAATCTGACAGGTGTGATGTGGTACCTCAGAACTGTTTTGATTTGCATTTCTCTAATCAATAGTGATTTAGTTGTTTAATCTATCTTACAGCAACTCTATTCCCATAAGCTCTTTTCCCCTCATCTTCAACACCCCTTCTCCCACTTGCCACCTCTTTCCCTAGTTTTTTAGTTTTACTTGTTGATTACTTTTTATTCCTTACTTTTACTTGTCTAATTCTTTCCTTCTATTTAACAAAGAATCAGCAAAACTGATCAATACATCAAAACAAAATCCTAAAATATATACAATGTTCCACACCTGTTGACCTCTCATCTCTGAAAAGAATAAGAGGTGTCTTCTCATATTTCTTCTTTGAGGCTATGTTGTATTCTACAACACTTTTTTATTATTGTTTTGTGGTCATTGCTCCTTCCTTTTTCATTGTTACAGTCATTGTGCATATTGTTTTCCTGGCTCTGCTTAGTTCATTTTGAAACAGTTCATTCAAGTCTTTCTATGCTTCTCTGCATTCATCACATTCATCATTTCTTACAGCACAGTAATAAACCATTACATTCAGGCGCCACAATTTGTTCAGCCATCCCCAATCATAGCCGTCTACTTTGTTTCCAATTCTTTGCTGCCATAAATATCAAAAGAACTTCTTTAACTTGTTTTCTTCATAAGTTCCCTATTCTTTCTGCCTGTTCTAAACTTTTATTCTTTGATTCATGGTCTTTGCTTATTGATTCCTTCCTAAATCTCTGTGTTCTTCATAAAATTAAAGCTTCTAAAGGAACCAGTTTGAATTCTTTCTTCTAAACAATTTCATTCCTAAAAGTATCAATTCCTATGAAAGGTAGTCAGTATAGAAATATCACCAATGGTAGAAATTTGTTTGTGTGTTCTCAATCACGTAGTACAATTCTATCCCCTGTCCTCCCCTGATGATTTCTTTCCAGATGCCAAGCATCTCCAATCTGGGTCCAAACCCTCTCACCTTTCTGGATACTGGTGGCCCTAGTAGTTCTGATTTTCCTTTTCCTTAGGCAAGATAATTCTTTGTCAGTAGTTTTGGTCTCCCAGAAAACCCAATCTCTGCAGGCCCTCATCTCTCATTAGAAAATACCTCTCCCCTTTGAACTGTTCTTCGCTCTCTGCTTTGGACTGTTCTTTTACCACCAAATTGAGATCTCCTTTCTCCCTATTTCAATCCCTTCCTTTACTATTTCACCCATTCTTTGATAGTCCTCCCTTTCTGAGTTACTACAGGGGTTGTTTTCCACTATTGTTTACCACTGACTTGATTAGGGTGCATCACCCCTTCCTCTCTATTTTCTATCCTGGAATGTGTCTATTCTTCAGTTTAGAACCACGAAATTCACTTGTGGGGATGCAGGTCAGGGAGTTCTAGGCCAGACCTGACTCAGGCCACAGCCCTGGTAATCTACATCTAATAGTGAAATAAAATGAGACACTGGTAGGTCATTCAGCATGTTAAAGGGGGTGGGGAAGAAAGAAAAGAGATTACTTAGCCATAGCAGGAGAAGATTATTCAACTAGGCTTGGCATTGAGACCCCTAGAGTTGATTCAGTTTAGTCAAAATGAACCACTAGCCAAGTATCTGAGACACTCCTCACATCCAATTCCCATCTTCATGGATGTTTTGTACTCAAATAATGAAGAAATGATGTAAACAAAAGGAGTCTCTTGAGTCAACCAAACCTTGAGGAATAATATCTCAATATCTTCTAAGAAAAAAACTAGCTCAATCTACAGAGAAAAGGGTTAAAATATTGCTCCTACAGTAGGAGTCATAATATTTAGTCTACAGTATTTCATTTCTGTTCCTCCACTGTTATTTCTATTTTGAAAATTTATACTTTCATCTTATTTTTATGTATTTTTAGAATAAAATGCCACAATGGTTTTCTGTTGTTTCTTTTTTCTTTTTAATATTACATGTGTCTTTCTATTTTTTTCTATTTAATGATCTATAGAAATGGGAGAATTTATTTCATTACTTGTGTTTTCCTCAGTAGCTGTATTTAATTACCTTTCTCGTGTTTCTGTCGTTTGGGGTGTTTGCAAATCCAATAATATGCTCACATCTTTTTGTCTCGTTCTGTTTTGAAGAATGCTTCCGATGTTTCTTCTTTATTGAAGTCCTTTTTTTTCATTCACAATAAAGCTCAGGTTTGCTGGGTACATCATTTTGAGGGCTACCTCTTGAGCATCTTTGTTTTTCAGAATATATTGTTTCTTCATTCTCTTTTAATTATTTCTGATGGGTGCAAAATTGTCTTGTATTATTTGGATTTCTTTTCTTTTACATCAAAAAGTCTTTTTTTCCTGGTTGCTTGCAAAATTTGGAGTTGTTAAGTCACTGTGTGTTATGGAATCTGAAGTAAAGGAGGTTTTTTTCCCCCCAGAGGTGATCTTCAGGTCCTTTCAACTGATACTTTATTTTCTATTTCCATAGGTTCTGGGTAGTTTTGTTATATTATTGCCAACATGCTAGTTGTCAGGTTTTTTGATTTGTCATGCCATGCTAGGTCTGTGGTCCTTAAGTTCCGTCTGTACATTCTCTATTCAAGATGAATGTGTTTTGCTTATATAGAGAACATGAGTTCTTTTAGCAATGTTACTTTTTGCTTCTCTTCCTTTTTAAAATTTTATTTATTTATTTTTAGTTTACAACATTCAGTTCCACAAGCTTTTGAGTTTCAAATTTTCTCCCCTTTCCTCCCCTCCCCCTCCCTAAGACAGCATGCAATCTGATATAGGCTCTACATATACATTCACATTAAACAGGTTTTCACATCAGTCATGTTGCAAAAAAGAACTATAACCAATGGAGAAAGAAGAAACAAAACGAAACAAAACAAAAAAGAGAGAGAGAGAGCAAATAGTATGCTTCAATTTGCTTTTGGACTCCATAATTCTTTCTCTGGATGTAGATTTTGCTTCTCTTCTTCCAGATTGTCTTTCATTCTATATATGCGTATTCCCAATTTTCTTTTGCTTTTTTGGAGAGATTTACCATAGTGGATTCAAGTCTTTCTTTTCTGGTGTGTAGTGTAGTCCATAAATTCTATCATTTGTTCCTTTTGAACTTCTTTCAGGTTTATGATTACTCTCTGGAATTATTCAGGAACATCTTGCTGCAGTTCCATACTGTCTTGGGAATCTACAGGTTCCCCTGTTTCATCAGAGGTTGGCCAGTTTTATTTGTCTTGCAATACAGAAAGTTCTTACTTTGCCAAAAAAAAAAAAAAATATATATATATATATATATATATATATATATATATATATATATATATATATATATTAGGCAAATTCAACCTAGTATAAAGAATCCTGAAAAATCCACATTCCAAAAAACACCCATGGTAACTGCTGTACCATACTGTGCTTTCTCTCTCCACCTCTCCTCCTCAGCTAGGTACTCCAGAACTCCACCCCGCCCCATTCCCTACCCCCACCACTCCAAAAATGCATCCAAGTGAAAGCAGAAGAATGGGCACATGGAGAAACTGCCACCAGTGTTGTTGCCACCAGCACATTAGGGGCTTGGCCTGAGACCTCCAGCACCAAGAGAAGAGACTTTTTCCATGTTCCACCCACTTGCCCTCTTCCCTCTGTCCTTGCTCAAGAACATGAGTCTGTCCCTGACCCCCTCATGTCTCCAGTCCTCTCCAGTCTGGGTCTGTCCCTGACATATTCCTCTTCTGTGCTCCGGCCAGGCCCCACGTAGCTGGCCCCAGCCTGCACGTTCCTCCACTTGCTCTCTCTTCTCTGTCCCCAACCCCCATATGTCCCTGAATGCTGTGCCCCCTTCACCAGCATGTGGCACTCTTCCTGCCTCCCTCTTTTCCCACCTCCCTCCCTTCCCCAGTCAGCAGGCAAATTAATATTAGGTTAAAAAAACTGTTTTATGTAAAAGTCTGTGGAATGGTCCACTTAGTCAGAATTGTCTGTATTAAGAGATTTTTGTAGGCATTTAGATTTATTGGTAGTCATCTTCCATTCTTTTCAGTAGCTTTCTCATTGATTTGTCTCCTTGGGCTCTATGATTTTAACTGAATTTTCTTCCTCCTGTGCTCTTTGGTGATTTTAGTCCTTTCTTTTCCCTTGATATTTCCCTTTCACTTATTTTCTGGCTCTCTTTTGCTGAGGAAGATTGGACCTCAAAATGTTCTCAGTCTCCTCCCACACTGAGAAATTAGCTTTTTAACCAGCTTTTTATTTCAGCCTCAATCCTTGACCCAAGTGACCTCTGGGGAGACAGAATTGGTCCCAGGTGGACGCCAGTCCCCTTTCCTTTAGTCCACGTGTAGCCTGGTTCTTTAGCTTCTCAACATCAGCTCTGTAGTTGACACAGGTAGAGCGTGGCGCTATCCTCCTGTGCCTTCCTCTCCTGCTGCTATGTGATACAGTGGATAGAGCCCTGGGCCTGAAGTCAGATAGAGCTGAGTTCAAATCTGGCCTCAGTTACCTACTGGCTTCATTACCCTGAACCAATCACTTATCTTTCATTTGCTTTAGCTTCCTCAATTATAAAACGGGGATAGTAATAGCACTGATGTTGCAGGATTGTTGTATGGATCAAAATGAGATGATAATTGCAAAACGCATTGCACAGTGTGGGGAGCATACTCAGTGCTTAATAACTGCTTGTTTCTTTCCAGCAGAGATTGCAGCAGCAGGGAAATTGCTAAGTGGGTTCCAGAACACAAGCTGGTGGGGTGAGTCCTGCCAGAATGAAGAGGCTGGTGGAGGAAAGGGTATTGAGTAAACAGATTAGAGATTAGCATTCTTAGTTGTTAATTCATAAAACTATAATGGCCTATATATTTATTTATTTATACATTTATTTGTTTGTTCGTTCATTTATTTATTTGTTTATCCATTTATTTATTTATTTATCCGTTTATTTATTTATTTACTTATTTGCTTATTTATTTATTTATTGATATCTTGACCTGTTTAGATAACTGTAATTACTCTACCTCGAGTGCATAATTTTTCTTTTTTGAGGAGTTTAAAAAAAAAACCAAAGTGTTTCAATGGCTATTTTTTTGCATCAGTATTGCCAATTTCCAGCCTCTCTACCCAACTAAATAAACAGAAGGTGGGGGGAACTTTTGTAACAAATAAGCAAAATCAAACAAAGTGAATACACACAATGGCTGAGTCCAAAAACATCTCTTCCTGAGCCTTGGGACAATCACTTTTTGGTCAGGAGGTAGACAAGATGTTTCATCACTGTGCAATCAATCAATTAATCATTATTTTATTAATTAACAGTGTCTCTTCGGAGCACTGGATCTTCAGTACCCTGTGTGATATCTTAGGGCAGAACACTAGATGCCAAGGAGCCCCAGGAACCTTAGTTGTCTGAACCTCACTGTAGTTTTACAACCAAGCCTGGGGTTTTTATAAAGGAGACTCCATACTTGTTCCCTCCAGACAGAGAGAAAGCACTTTTCTCCTCATGTTGAGAGGCAGTGGTCTTCTTTTCCCATGCTGCCACTGCATTTGCACACCCCCTTTTTTATTGCCCATGGGCTGATGGCTGACTTTTTGTACAGTTCTTGAGTGGAAGAAGTTCCTTACTGTAATTCGCATTCAATTTCTTGATCATTATTATGTTATAACGCCAAGCTTTGTTGGAATAAGTGTTGGGGAGTTGAGTAGTCCCTTCAGAAATGGTTATTTTTACTCTTTTTGGTTTGAAAACCACCTGTTCTTGTTCATTGTCCATTTATCTATTGTGGAATAGCTCTTGCTCTTACAAATTCTAATCGGTTCTTTATAAATCTTGGACAAACCTTTATCAGAGAAAATTGCTACAAAGGTTTTCCCCAGTTAACTATTGCCCTTCTGATTTAAATGAAATTTACCATTTTTTCTTCCATGTTCCTATTTATCCATTATATGTTGATGGATTTTTCCCCTGTTCATAGTTATAAAATGTATTTCCTTCCTTGTTCTGCTAATTTTTATGTGACCTCTTATATTTAACTGTTGTACCTATTCTAGCAGAAATTATATATATATGTATATATATACATATATATGTATATATACATATATATACATATATATGTATATATATATACATCTCAACCTAATTTCTGCTAGATTCATTTTCCTAGCAATTTCGTTAAATAGTGAGTCTTTGCCCCCAGTAATTGAGATTTGGGGGTTTATTCCTATGGGGGTTGTATTAGGAGGGCAGAGTTTATAATCTCAAAGAGGATCATAAACATGTCTGAAACGTTCGGAACCGCCGGATATAAGAAACTCTCAAAGTAGAAGGCAGAAGAATCAAAACATTTATTTAGGCTCCACAGTAACCAACCCATGAACCAGCAACCCCATTTTGATATATTGATCAAAAGCTTCCAGGCCCAATAAGTACGCCTTGAAAGAGTAACCAGGAGGCTACAGAGAAGCATGATTGCGTAAAGCAAAATCATGTTTCCCCCTCTATGGTAATAAGATTACCCACTGGCCTGAAGTCTTTGTTCAGCTTTCTCCCGTAGGTCAGCTCTGCTACTGGCAGCTCCTGCTTCAGCTGTGTCTGTGGCTGTGGCTGTAACTGATGTAACTGTCGTAACTGCCTCTGTAATTGCCTCTGGCTCCAACTGTAGCTGTAACTGTCGTTGTAACTGTCGCTGGCTCCAACCGGAAAAGGAAAAGAGGATCTTCAAGCTGTCCTCTCCCCTCTTATAGTTTTTGACATCATCAAGCACCGCCTGAACGACCAGGGCCGATTGGTTCTTGACTTGGCCCCTCCCCCTAACGTAGCCGTTAACACCTCCCCTCAGCCAGCCCCATGACTCATCACACAGGAAGTTGTCTGCTTCCCTGGAATGCTCCTTGGGCCTCCTGCCCCGGAAGAGCAAGCCACAGTGTCCAGAGGCTCAATGAGGTAAGCTGAGTCATTCAAAGAAAACAAAGGCCATTCTGGCTACAGGGGTATAGAGATATTCCTTGGCACCTATTGGAGTATGGGTCTCAGAAACTGGGGATAAATTAGTTAGCTTTGACAATTGTAGGATAGATTGTTGTTGTGGGAGAAGGTATCTCTTTCTGCTGGCCTAAAAATGGATTTTCAAATAAACATTATCAAAAATATGCTAAGTACTACATTTTAAAAATTATATTTATTTATTTTTAGTCTTCAACATTCATTTTTATAAGTTTGAGCTCTAAATTTTCCCCCTTCCCCTTTCCCAAGATAGCATGCAATATGTACAATCATATTAAATATATTTCCACATTAGTCATGTTGTGAAAAAAGAATCAAAACAAAAGGAAAAGCCCATGAGAAAGAAAAAAAAGAGAGAGAAAATAGCATGCTCAGAAAAACTCCCTCCTGAACCAGGGCACATGCTCCTCTACCACTTCAGTCCTTTGGAAGAATAAGCTCAAAATTAAAGTGGAAACTACAGAGGATTCCTCCTCTGAATTCTCTTCTGAGCACAGTACAGCCAATGAATCACTCTACTGTTGAAAAACAGCTGCCAGGTTTATCCATTACTGGGCTGGATCAAACAGATCACTCAGGGGCTGGGCTAGTCCCACACCTGGGTCAGCTGCAAGGTTGGCTCACGGTTGGGCTGAGTCAAGAAGATTGCTCCTCAGGGACCGCTCTTCCTTAGGCTGCCTGCAGTAGCTATCAGCTCCGGTTGCTCTGAGAACCTGTGAAGGATCTCCCAACCCTTCAAAGCTCACATGGTCATAGCCTAGTAACACACCAATGATAGAAGAAATAGCAGCACCATGTACTCATGCCCACTTTTCACCAAGGAAGAAAGAGGACAAGTTCCTCCACTGGACTCTTTTGAATACACACTTAGTTCTGGCTCAGCAATTAATTAAAATAAAAGGCCTTTTCTTCCCATGCAGCAAGTGGACAGGAAGCCGTCACAGAATACTTATGCATGCTCTGAATCAGGGACAGAACCCCACCATTATGGGTCATGATGAATTTCCAAAAGCATGCTCCCCAAAGCATCCATATGAATTGGCACTAAGTAGAAAAGATTTCATATCCATGTTCAAAGGATTAGATCCCTATTGACCAGCACCCCATTATACTAATATAATGGCAAGCAAAATGGGACTTTTGCTGTTTTTTCTTTTGGAATGCTTCTCAGCGCTAAGGCAATCAAGTGCCTTTGACTGAGTCTTGCCTTTGATTGAATCAAGAGTCTTTGATGACCTGCTTACATCACAAGAAAGCCTAAGTCATATGAGTTTGAGTAGCATGGTTGTGACACCCTTTGACCCTGAAGAAGTATATATATCCTCTGAGGTTAGCATTTTGCTTTGGGGGCTCACTCACTGGAAGAGTGTTCGTGTGATTTGGCCAGAGGAGAGTCTGGGTAGCCACTAAGGAGCCCCCTGGCTTTGAAAACCCAGATGTTGGTGTTTCTCTCTTTAGTAACTATGTATGCATTGCTATGGACAGACAGAAGCCCTGTCTGCTGATTTGTGTTATTTGCTCTGTTTATATAATTTCTACTTGTAATTTCTGTTTGTGTTTTCTCTGAAGTTCAGGGTGCTGACTTTTTCCCATGAACTAAGTGAATGATATATGTATGTTTAATTAAAGTGAGATTGTAAACCCCTTTAAGTTGCTCTCCTTCAGAAAAGCAGATCAAAGAACCTGTGTGCTGGTGTTGTTGGTCTTACACCTCCACAACAGCTGCTAGTAACATTGTTGTTACAACTTCCACACAACCAAACCATATTTTATTGTTCTAGGAACAGGAAGTTTCAGGATTTCCAAAATGTGGAAGGTGTGGGACAATTACTCAGGGCAAACAGGAAAATGTGAAAGTGGGAAAACTGAAAGAACTCTTAAGATTGCCTAATGCACTTGCTGTGAGTCATTATAAGGCCTGGCAGCAATTTGATTTGCATATAGATATAAGACATAAGGCAGTAATATGATTTGCATATAGATGTGCATACAGTCAGGAAAAAGGAATGGGGAAAGCTGCCTAAATGCAAAATTAGGTGTGAACCTTTCATATTGCCCCTAGGTAAGTAGCTCTTTCTTAGTTTCTCTTCACTAGATGAAGTCTGACGTGCCTTTTCACTTAGATTCTATGATTCCGTATTACACTAAGAAATCCATAGTCATCATTTTTTGTGTTTATTGCATACATGGAGCTATTTTAGGCTCTATGCAAAATTTACCAAGAACTGTGCCCACTAGGATGTTATAATTCAGCAGTACTAAAAAATAATAATTTTTTTAAAAATTTAAGTGATTATACATGGATGGATAAAGCAGATAGTGATCAACAGAGTCAGGAAGACTTTTGTGGCCATGGGCAACCTACTGAAAATTGCCCAAGGCTTAATGAAGTTAAGTTAGAGACTGTAAGTTATAAACATTTGCATCAATGGAGAGAGTTTCCACATTGGAAGTTTTTACATATTATACTTAAATAAAAATACAAAATACATTTAAAAGAGTTTATATTGTTTATGGAAAGGCTTGGACTGTTTCTGATTTAATATTTCAGAGACAACATAAGAATAAGAATTGGATTGATTCAACAATCATTAACAGATTGTTCTTCCCTATTTACCCAAATTTCAGTTCTTCGAATTACTTTTCTCCCTCAAACCTTAATAACCAATAAGTCTTACAAAACCTATCTTGAACAACTAGACAAATATAATCTAATCAATTCAGATGTCGAGATTCAAATTGACAATTTATTCTATGAAAGATGAGATACTGTTTTTCTAAACTTTAGTAATGATTTATTCTATTATATTTAATAAAAATGAAAAGTATTTTCCTGTAAACCCTAGTGAATTGCCAAAAAAAAAAAAAAAAAAGCTCAGTTACACAAATGTGGTGGGTAGCCCTGAGAATTTCACAGGAAGCTGGACATGCAATCTAGCTCCTTTCTGTGATGCATGTACTCTGGCTTCTTGTTAAAGAACATCTGTGAAACATTAACTCTTGATTGGCTCCTGTGCTTAGGGTCAAAGACAATTTGCAACTGAGCCAGGAAAAGTGACCTACTTGGTACAGTATAGAAGAAACAAGGAGAAAAGCTCCAATTTCTATTTTATACACATGGCTTTGGAACTCTGTCACATCTCTTGGACTTCCACAGAAAGGAAAAGGATTTCCCTCCCTCTCTGCTCCTAAGAGCAATGGTGGCCTGCAGCTAAAGCACATGACAGTGAGAACACATGCTTGACAACTGGGCCTGGGTCCATGACTGCATTGTTTAGCCTCTATGTTGTTTTCTTGAGCACAGGTCTTCAACTAGCAATCAGTGATCCAGGCAGATGGGTATTTTCAGTCTAGCACAGTCTTGGGCTGGGCCTCACAGAACACAATAACCTATACCATTCCTTATCCTATATCCTGCTAGTGTGGTTTGTCCTGGGTTCACTGCTGGTGGACATTGACCCGGAATGAGAAGAAGTAGACGCCTCATTCTCATACCTGTTGGCTCATTAAACTCCCATCCTGGCATCCTGGGGATAATTTGTCTATGGCTCTAAACTAGTGTTCCTTAAAAAAGGCAGGAACCATAAAAAATAATCAGGATACCATATGAATCAGGTATGGGACAGGAAGTTGATTCCTACATGGAAAGCAATGATAGATATAAAAAGAATCACAGCATACATCAATGAACAATGGAAACAGGAGTAAATGATCTAAGTATAGTAAGTATAACTAACTAGGACAGTCTGCCGGTTTTGTAAGGCTATTAAAATGGGTGTTTTACATTTCACTTCAGCACTGGGCAATGTGCACTTACATAGCCAACCTTAGAACTCTTTCTAGTGGCCTCTGTCTAATATAGATACTTCTCCTACTGTCAGCCACCGCCACTCTAGGGATATCACAGCCAGAGGTACTCACAGGCCTCCCAGGACCTTCAAACCTTTCAGAACTCACAACCTTGTAACTTAAGGGACAGAAACACAGAAGACAGGTGTGATGTCATCCCAGGTGCAAGCTTTGCTAGGCCAGATTTATATTTATGGCCATATAGACCCAGGTGGAGGAATGAAGCCAGTTGTCCTGCCCCACCCATATATCGGAAAGACGCCCAAAGCAGTTGTCACATTTCAAAGCCAAAAGGAAGAGAGTGGTTAGAAGGTTGGGATGCCCCTTTTGTATATCGATTGGAGAAGTCTTCATCACATGCCCCTGAGTCACAAATGGCTGGAAGTAAACTCTACATTCTTCTATATGAGTACCAGGAATGGCAAATGAGCAATCTCCAAAGGGGAAAAAGCAACTACTATACAGTCCTTGGGCCTGCCTCATTAGTACAAGGACTTCTGGGTTCTTGAGTCAACTTCTTGGAAGAGAACTTTGTTAGGACAGACAGTGCTGGTCTGAGTGAAAGTGACAGAATTATTCAGCAGTGCCACAAAGTGTTTTTGCCTCTTGGGAGACTGTCACAAGGGTAATGGGTTATTGTTTTATATTTTCAATATTTATTAACACACAGCCATGAGTGTCCTGTGTTCTTTAGAGGTAGATAGGTGGTACGCTGGATAGAGTGCAGGACTTGAAGACCTGAGCTCAAATCTGTCCTCAAACACTTACTGGCTATGTGACCCTCAGCAAGGAAGACCCGAACCTCTCTCAGATTCAGTATCCTCATCCTAATAGCCCCTGTCTCACAAGGTGAATGTTGTAAATATGTAAATGAATATGTAAACAGTTGTTGCAAATCTTAAAGTTTTATACATAAGTTCTGCCTATTATTATTATTATATTATTATTATTATTATTGCTATTACTGAGCAAATAAATGCTTGCTTTGACTTTCTAGAAAGGTATCTCTTAATCCGTTTTTGGGAGACCCTAGACATGGAAACAAGAAAAACCTGACTTGCCTTTTTGAGATCAGATCATCCTCACAATCGATCTGAGTTCCACCTAAGTGACCATCAAGGGTCTTTTGTGTGAGATAGCTTCCTGAACCACAGGAAACACAACTAATCAGACATCCATGATATCTGATAGCCAGATAATCCATGCCTCAAGTCCATCCTCCACTCAGCTGTAAAATTGATCTTACTAAAGGACAGAGGTCTAAACATGTCATATACCATCCCCTATTCCATAAACTCCCATGGCCCCCCATTACCTCCAGGATCAAATAAAGTCCCTCCGCTTTTGGCTTTTAAAGTTACACCTTACTCCCTTTGTAGCACTGGCTTCGGTAATAGACGTCTCTCACCATATCACTCTATCTTAAGGCTTCCTGCATTTTCACCGTCTGTCCCCCAGTCCTATAATCATCTCTCTCATCTCTGTTTCCTGGCTTCCCTGACTTCCTTCAGATCTCAGTTAAATCCCATCTTCTATGAGAAGCCTTTCCCAATTCCCTTTAATGCTAGTGCCTTGCTATAAACTCTTCAATCTAGTGACACTGGCCTCTTCATTTTATTACAAACGAGAAACTCTATCTCTCTATTCCTGGCATTTTCTCTGGCTATCTCCTGCCTCCACTCCGACTACAAACCTCCCCGGCTTCCTGTAAGTCCCAACTAAAATCCCACCTTCTACGGGAAGCGTCCTCTAACTCCTCTTAATTCAGGTGCTTTCCCTCTTTTAATTATGTCCTGTTTATACTCTATATAGCTTACTTTGTATATATTTGTTTGCACATTGTAAGTTCCTCAAAGGCAAGAATTGTCTTTTGTCTCTTTTTGTACACCGAGCACTTAGCCCACTCCTGGCAGATGTAGGAGCTTAATAGGTGCTTACTGAATGAAGGAATGATTATCTCCAAGTTATTTTACATAGAGCTTGTTCATACCGATTTGTTTGAATATGGTCTTTCCCATTAGACTATGAGCTTAGTGTGTGGTGAACTCCCAGAGAAAAGGTGGGGAACAACCCCCAAGGTTTCCTAAGGATCAGCAAACCTACCCAGGTTCCAGTTTGGGCTAGATCCAGTTTGGGAGAGATTCAGTTTCATAAAAAAGCAAAAAAAAAAAATCAATCCTCTGCAATTTGCTTATTCGTTGAGGAATACCTTGTACAGTGGAGGTTCTGAGAGGTCCCAGAACTTCATTACTTAGCTATTTCCACCACCATTTCACTATATTTACAAAAGCACCCAGGCAGCAAGTGAATAGCAATACTTTAATGTTTTAAATAGAACCAACTTTAAATAGACACAACATATACACAAATACATCAAATTTAAACAAGCGTCATTTGAATCAAATACATAGTATAATAAGTGCATCAAGTTCTAAAAATCCTAACAATAAAGACAATCTAAGGCCAAGGGAAACTAAGAGGTATATTCGAAGGACAGCTCATGGGAAAAACCAAACAGGTAGCAGGCTAATCATTTTGACTTCACTGCTGAGAGACAGGAATAGCCTATGGCCTTTTTTTTTTTTTTTTTGCAATGGCCCTGCAGGAAAACTCTAAGAGAGGCCATAAACATAAAGGAAAATGGAGTTCAAATGATTACAGAAAGATGAATTTTACAGCTGAAGTTTTCTTCTGTCCTCCAGTTCATATTAGTGTTTGCTTTAAAATAATATCAAATAACTCAGACTTGGTTTTTGAGGCTTTAGAATCCCACTTTTAAAAGGTTAGGTCAAAATACTGAGTGAGAGAAACAACTAAGAAATAAGCGTACGAGGTTACATGGGAGAGGTACAGAGGTACTACCAATTGAGACAAGACTGATTAGAGGTTTTTTGGTTTCTATTTTGTTTATAATTTGTTTAGCTGCTGAAAGTCAGGGAAAAGACATTTATCACTAGAAATAGAGATTGTTTTTTAAAAACAGATGTTTTTTAAAAAAAGATGTTTAAAAACATCTTACCTTCTAAAAGGTAAAAGGGATCAGAAACAATACTATAGCTATGTAACAATACACTAGTTCAATACATAACTAAACGCTTTTAAATTGATTCTTAGATCATGACAACTTAATCTTTTTCTTAATAATAGGACATATTTGAAGAACAAATATTAAAACTTCAGAAAGAAGACAAAAACCTCTAATTTTTAAACCCATAATCCAGTAATGACTTATCAGCAATAAAAATATCTTTTTTTAGTTTGGGCCTCTATGCCCCAGTGATATCAAATTCAAGTTGTTCATTAATAAAGGAAAACTTTCCTAAGCTGAAATAACCCTCCACCGACCACTAAACAAAAGTTTGCTTGGCTCATCTTTGCCACACTGAAGACAAGATATTACCACCACACACTAACAGTAGTGATAGTTCTGCCGGTGCTTTTACAAAGACCATTGACAGAAGCTTTCATTAAAACGTTGGTCATGGATTAAAAACACTTATAGTTGAATGACTCAGCTATAAGTCTTGGGTCCATGGAGTCTGTGATTCTATAGACTTGGAAAAGATGAGAATAATTCAAGTTTCCTGGAAATATTTATAAAAATATTGTGTGAAATTAATGATCTTTAGTCAAATAAAAATTTTGAGTCTCCTATACACAATATACAAGTTAAATCTTAATTAGTTTCAAAAGATAAATCAATGTAGACTATTATTTGGAGCCTCGATAATGCTAAATTTCTTAGTAAAAATTATTTAAAAATCAATATTACTACAATCTAAATAATGTGATATTCTCATCAAGGCACAGAGAGTTAAATGTATAAATCCCTGCATATTGACATGAGAATATATCCGTAAACAATTCTAGAAACAATTCCTGGCAATTGAATAAAAGAACAGTGTTTTTATAACCAATTCATAATAAAAATCCAAAGTATGGATCTTTTAACAATTCATGACCAAAGGCACAACTTGGCCAAAAATAAGTAAACATAGGAAATTTTTTAAAAATTATTATAAATGATAGGGTTAATTGACACAATAAAGCAAGTATTGCTGAATTGTCAATCACCACAGCAATACCACAGCATATTTAGATTTTTTTAAGCACTTAGAGAACTGGCACCATTTTAACTTATTACGATCAATATAATTTCCCCCAATATTCCCTCCCTGACGCTCACATTTACTGCATCATAAGTAATCAGGCTATTCTGATAAAATAAATTGCCATCTGAGTCCTACTATCCTCAGTTTATCTGGGTGACAGTTTTATGGATTTTAAGCTCAATGGGCAACTTTCTTCCCCATTGCTGCTAAAAAGGTGGCAAGGATAAACCACAGGGCTTCTCTACTATTTTTTATTTCCTATAAATAATTTTCAGTGACAGTTAATGACAAAAAAGATCTCGCTACTGCAACACTTTTAAATATAATGTACAAACAGACAATGCCACTAGCAGTACAATCTTCAGATCATATTTCATACGCCTCCAATTCAGTTCTTAATGAGTGTTAAGAATTCTTCCCGGGTCTTTGGATCTTCCCGGAATACACCCAACATGGTGCTGGTGACAGTTTTGCTGTTCATTTTCTGTACCCCTCGCATTACCATACACATATGTCTAGAAAACAAGAGGACAAAAATGGTTTATGGGAAAAGGCAGTAGTTTGTCTTTAAAAAATAAAGAGTGTGCCAAAACACAAAAGACTAGATAATGTTATTTGCATATTTCTTTCTCAGGCAAATTCTGCCTGAAAAGGTGATTTTCAAAAACTGCATATTCATTGTGACTATTCTAGAATTTCACAAGATAGGCGGAAAAAAAAATTTAAATCATTTTAGGACACATTTTGTTAGAAGGGGAAAAAAGAATTTTTTTTTTTAGTAAAAGTAATATAAATGACCTATGGACTAACTTACATACAACTTGGAAATAAATCCAGATTTCCAAGAGAGATTTGAGTACTGACTCTGGGGGTCAAAGGATCTCGTTCAAATCCTACCTTTGATGCTTAAAAACCTTTGTGACCTTGGAAAAATAGCTTATTCTTTGTAAGCCTCACTTTCTTCATCTGTAAAATGATCTGTATGGTTCCTTCCAATTCTAAATCTATGCTCCTGAGACTTATGCTTCTAAGGCACAAGTAGTATCATACATTCTCAAATGCTTACATTATTTAATAGTGTGTTTGTATTTTCAGACGTGCATCATGACCGCAGCCAGACAGAAGTGGAAGAAGGTTAAATATAAATCATAAGAGTATCTGAAGATCAGAGATAACACATATAAAGCATATTACCATTATTATGATTATTTGTTATTATGATCTAGATACATTATGCTGACTGGGATATTCTGAAACCATATTGGTTAAATCCTAAACTTGACTCTAACTTGTAAAGAGAATGTATAAACAGCAACTAAAGGAAGCAAAAACAGAAAAACAGTAGTAGTGTGTTTAATTTACATCTTAAAATAATGTGTGACATAGAATAATATGCTCACCATGGTGTAACTAAGTGCTAGACTCAGGAAAATACTGCCCTCGAGAACGCTGAGTATTCATTCTCCCTTGTTACAAAAAAGTAAGCAAATCATTTAACAGCCTATATACTTCTGCATACATTTCTAAAAATGGGATTACTCCTACCTGATCTTGATATCACAGACAAAATTATTAGTAAGATTAAGGATTAAGGAAGATTAAGTCTAGTGCCTTTATACATAAATACAACTATGTGTGTGTAAGTATTAAAAAGGATATTATCAGTGTGTGCTGGGCATCTACTAGCTGCTCAGAAGAGGAGTCGGCCTTAGATACAAAGCTGATACTGTTGTAGCCAAGGCAACAATCTTTTAGCACACTATGACGTCACAAAAGAACAGATATTAACTTACGTTGCTTCAACAACCACTCCAACCCCAGCTGGCCGCAGGGCTTCTGTGACCGCCACCGCAATTTGTTTTGTAAGTCTCTCTTGAACTGTGAACGTGACAGGAAATTCAATTTAGGAGGTGGACACGAGCATTTTATTCCTTGCTACAGCGATTCATAAATGCTCTGGGTGGGAACACTGCAGATAATTTTCTGACATTAAAGGTACACGAGGTATCTGTTAAGATTTATTTTTTCAGGTGTTTTACTGAGACACACAGCAGTTTTTGGAAGCTTTTTTCCATGTGTAAGTTTGAGGTAACTACACAAAGAAGCAATACAGCACTCACAAAGGTTCTGGAAATGTCTGTTCAAAGTACATGTTGGGTTTGCCTAAAGAACTTGGTCTTTGGAGCATTTATTTGTTAAACCTTAAATTAACTCGAGTTTGCTGAGGTAAACTTACCATGGCAAAATACAAAGTCCATATAGTACTTCCTACTGTAAACTGATTTGTTTAGAAACAGATTTGGAACTTCTGAAGAGTACTTAAAGTTTTGGTTTATTTAGAGATGAGAACATTCTTCCCAGTGGCACCAACGGTACACTGTCTTAGCCATGGTGCCATGAGGAACTGGCAGAAGCATGCCACAATCTCAAGCTCTCACTGTACCAGGGCACTGATGACTGCATAGCAGTCTCCTTAGATCCCGCTGCCCACTGTGGGCAATCACTCATTAAACATTTATTAATTGCTTACTATGTATCAGGCACTAAGCTGCAGAGGTGGCTACAGCATTAAAATAACATATTATGGGTTCTGATCGTCCATCTCCCATATGTGTTGGCTCCTTTGAGTATCTGAGGTTGTTTCTGCTTCCCACCCCAAAAGGAGCTAGATGAATATTCTTTCTCAGAAGTGATCTCTAGCACCTGAACCAAGTGCCAATTGTAAAATTAACAGGTAATCTGTATTAGGAAGCTCTGGAAATCTGGGAGTGTTTTCTATCTGGCCCACAGGGGATGGAGTTAGATTAGCCAAGATGGATTTGGATTTTATACACATCTGTCTTAAAGAGGCCCGTGTAACCATCAAGATCAATAGGCAGACAGAACTGGAAAGAGCCACTTCCATAGGACTTTACATAAGAAAGGAAAAAAATTAATCTGAGGAATGGCTCTTAGAAAGGATCTGAAGTCCCAAAAGATTATTATACTTAATTATAATTATATATTACACTTAAGGAATTAACACAATAAACAACAAATGTTTATTAAGCACCTACAATAATCAAAGCACTATGCTAGGTGCTGGAGATACATAATGAAAGCAAAATAACCCCTGCCATCAAGGAAATTCAATTATACTGTATGTTTAATAATATAATCTTTGTCATAAAGTGTCTCACTAAACTACCCATGTCAACTCTAAGACATCTACATAAATAAGGCCAACCAAACAGTTGAAGCAGTGTCTGTTTTTCTTCCTATTCACTTACATGCCTAGGAAATTTCAAAATATATACATATATATTTATATATAAATATACATGCATACATACATATATTTTATATATATTTTTATGCAAGTAGGTATGCACGCATAGAACTATGTATAGATATAGATGTGTGTGCACATATGTATACAAATGTTCACATGTACAAATACTTATAGGCACACATATCTACAGGTAGATATATTTATTTTATATTCTATTATACTACATATTTGCATGTACATTTATTTATACAAACACATATATGCATATTCTTGTATAAATATATGCACATTTATATATACATAATCTACATGTAGATGTACATAGCTGTAGACACACATGATATGTACATGCATATATAGACACACATGAATTTCTATATTGCTACATGTAAGCATGTACATAGATACACATGTATATGTCTATGCACACGTTTACATGTAGCAATATACACATGCATGTGTATATTACATATTTGGAAAATTTCTAGGCATGGAGGTAAACAGGAACCTATATGTGCATGTATGTGGTTATTTGTACACACACATATATATGCACACACACAACACATACACACACACACACATACACACACACTGTGTTTAGATATAGATATGTATGAATTGATGCCATAGGCACAAAAGAAAGACCCCTACTAGAGGGCTCAACTATAAGCTCCCCACAATCTCACCATAAATAAAGGGACTCAAGGGTGTACTTAATAAATTTTGGAAACATCAAGAGTTAATTCACACTATAGATTGAAAAAATTTTCATAACACAAACCTATTTACTATTATTCATAGTTACCCCAATGCTACTGGAAAAAGCAATTGTGAATATATAACTGAATGACTGTCTAGTATCTTTCTCACAAGTCATTAATGATACTTTGTGATGTAAAACTAGAAAATCTTGACATAATTCAATTCAGCTAATTAGTTAATATTTCAAATTCACATATAGAAGAAAACATTACAACAGTTTACCTTGTAATCTCCGACTATAGATTTCCACAATCCTAGAAAATAAAGATTCATTTTGATGATCTTCTTAAAGTTTGAATGAAAATCTGATATCATAAGATAAAGAGATCTCTTTATATGGTAAAATTCACTATGACATTGAACACAGAACACAGTGTACTCTGGGAAAACATAATCCTTAGGGTTTAAGAAGTGATTGAAATCATAACGTTAAATGAATAGAACTACGAAAAAAATCTTTTTTATTCGATCCATTAGGCAAGTCTACTCATTCATTTCAATTTTTTCCAAAGAATCATGATCTGATGATAAAAATTAGTATCTGGTAATAAAAGTTAAGTGTTTAACCAAAACTGGAAGCCTGCCAGTAAGCTCAAAAGTAAGATCTAAGCATTATAATTAATTATAATATTTAATAGTTCCAGCTACAAGTTAAATATAAAGAGATGGTCTGTTTACTAATTAATAGCAGGCCATCCTCAAGTACACCAACTAAACCTATTAGTATAATCAGATTTGAGCCAATTATACACTCCCTCTGATATATCTTTATAAGAAAGGTCTATACAAACAACTTTGATTTTCTATAAGCTTTATAATACTGGATTATGTCATGAATTCCTCAAAGGAACTCCAAAAAATGGGGAAAAAAATAAAAGTTTTATAAAAGAAATGTCAAGACATATATACATCTTTCTTCACAGTGGAGAGGTGGGGGACAAGTATGACAAAATACTGTATAGCAAATAAGAAACAGTTTTGATGTTGGATTTTTTTCTTAATTGTTTTTCTTTGTCCCAGTAAGGATCAGGAGGACAATGACATAGAGATAAAAGGCATCAATAAAACATTTGGGGAAAAAATGGGTCAGAACAGAAAGATTCAGAGAACGCTGAGGTCTTAAATTCATAACATTTGAAATATCAAAGGCATATTTGGGAGTCCTTATATTCCCTACTAGTAAGCTACTACCTAAAACAGCTATTCTTAATAATTTTTTGCATGGATTGCAGGAGTCACTGGTAGTCTGATGAAGTCTGTGAACCCTTTCTCATAATGTTTTTTAAATGCATATAACAAAATCCATAGAATTACAAAGGAAAACAGTGATACTAAAATAGTTATCAAAATCTTTTTTTAAAAACAAGTTCATTGCCTCCCAGGTTAAGAACCTCTAGCCTAAAGCCTTTAAAAATCTAAAAGTATATCGATGTGTTTGCTTTGAAAATACAGAAAGTGAAATACTATGAGGGGAAGTTGGAAGTTGGGAGTGAAGATTGGAGGCAACAATAAAAACTTTTTCTAAAACAGATAAATACGTCCTCTTTCCCCACTCCAAAGTTACACTGATGACACATCAGCTAGAAAGCATCTTCAAGTTATAGAAATGGTAGCATTGGATAATAGTATGCCCATTCATTAAACACACCCCAGTTACAAAGGCCCTTAATTCAATATATTTAGTTTTATCCTCTTTGCCTTGAAGGTAAATAACAAACAGAATGATCATAATTTAGTTTAAAATAACAACAACCCTAATTTCAAATATGCTTTCTTGGTTCTGTGAATCCATACACATGGAAAGTTCTATCCCATAAGAACTGTTATTTTTTTCTAAAAGTTAGTTACAACCTATCGTCCAAGCTTTATTTACCACAACTTTCCCGCACGAATGCCCTCTTCCAGCCAAATTGTTCAGCTAGTTCACTGTTCTCTGTCCCAAACACTTCCAGCTCTTTGCTACTTCCAAGCCTCTGTTCACAAGATGTCCCTTTCAACTATTGTCTTTGAAATCATCCCAGCCTTGTGCTTTCCCTCCTACTAACTCTGAGAGGAGCAATTACTACTCATTTGGTACTTTCTTACTGTCTAGGATTTTTAATTCTCATGTCCATTCTCAATGAGACTGTCAACTCCCTGATGTTGAGAACTGTTTTGTAATTCTCTGAACTATCCCCTCCTCTCTCCAAAAGCCTTGCCACATAACAGGTGCTCAAACAGCGATTAACAATGCTGAAGTGGGGCACTACAATATTCTGAATCAAAGGAAGAGTCAGTTCAATTATACTTATGAAGGAAAAAAATAGGTCACCCCAAATTCACATTTACTTAGCAAAGTTTATTCACGACCACCTTTGTAGTCGGTATTGCAAATATAATTGTTCCCTTTTTACAGATAAAGTAGCTAAGATTCGATGATATTTAAAGAGTGAATACATAGTTAATCTAACTGCACCTGAACCCAGGTTTCTATTCTAGTCTAGGACACTTTTCCACTACCACGACACTGATTCTCCATTAAAGAAGTTGAACATAATATTTCACATTTCTCTTCATCTAATCTCCTTCCTTCAGATTTACAAGTAGCAAGGACTAGATTCACTTGACATTAAGCACTGCTTTTTGAAAAATAATTACTTTAAAAAATACTTTCTATCAATGGGAATATAAACCGCTGTGTTAGTCAGCATCTTATTTAATCTTTTAAAAGCTTTTCTTTGAAATCCATTCCCTCCCCTAGATAACAAAGTGGCTCATCCCCTCTTAACCCAGAGTGAATGTTTACTATTCACTCCTTGATAGAACACAGAGTTTCTAGAATGCCGTCTAGAAATTTTCCCCAGTCGATATTTTACCTACGGTATAATGTGTTTGGTTTTTTTTTAGAGAACGCTGCAGTAATCAAGGGAAAGCTATGAATATTTATTATAGTCTGTTTTGTGGAATCTGAAATTTATCCATAAGAACTATCCTCAGTCACGAAGCATTTATTATTCTATGCCTACCATGTCCCAGGCATAAAGTAGATAGACTCTCCTGCAGATCACTGACCTAAGTTAGGATGTTTTCTTTTGTTTTCAAGAGTCTTGATTTACTAAAGAGAGTACAATTCTTATACTGTCTAACCTCAATGTCAATACACAGAATACTATGAAACTACATTGACCTGCATGACTAAACTGGGGTCTTCTGAAGTTAAGGATGGGGAAAGGAATTGAAATAACTCTCTCTTCCTTCCTAGTTCACTTTGTATAGAAGAATAAAGTAAAGCAAAGTCGAGGTAGCTGTAGAGAACGGTCAAGAACAGCTTCCACCCCCATTCAGAAGAAATAGAATCAGATTACAGTATCTTTTTTAAAAGGGCCGATCCAATTTGGATTGATTTTTAGCAACAAGGATTTACTTTCTGGTTAGCCCTCCATCAATTCGAAATCCAATTAACCAAAAGACCCTGTCTCCTGAGTATTCTGAGTAAAAGAACACCATTCCTCTTCAGGACCCCTCTTCTAAATCTATTATTAACAAATAGAAAGGTTTTGTTCACTAAGTCTCCCCGCACAGAAGCTGTACCGCCCTACCTGGATGGCGCAGTGGGTAGAGGGCTGGACATGGAGTTGGGAAAAACTGAGTTCAAATCCAGCGCTAGACAGTTACTAGCTGTGTGACCAGACTCTGCCTCCATTTTCTCATCTATAAAATGGAGGCAGTAATAGCACCTACAACTCAGGATTGATGTGAGAATTAAATGAGACAATACTTGTAAAGCACTTAGTACTTAATAAATGCTTATTTCCTTCTGAACTACAGCTAAGTAAGGTCACCAATCCTGATTCTGTCACTCTGTTACTCAAATAAGTGACTCTATCTCTTGATGGCACATTTTTCACTTGAAAAATGGGGAAATCCTGCAATTAGTCATGAGACATCTCTTTCTCACCAAGCTTCTTTATTGGGCCTTAAAATTTGGAGGCAGTGTTGCATTATGGATAAAAGACCTCGAAAATCTGTGCTCAGGTTTAGCCTTTGACACTTATTGGCTGTGTGAAGTCAGGCAAGCCATTTAGCTTCTGGGCGCTCTAAGCAATTCTCTCAGACTATACTTTGTAGAGAAGGTACTGACCTGCATCGATAGAAGTTTCTTTAAATAGAACTGTCCTATATCAATGAAATTAGGCCCAGGCCCTATTATAATTCTTCTTGAATTTGGCCTAAAAAGATGCAATCATTCTGTTTTATTCATTTTAATAAATGTATAATAGTAAATCGAGATCCAACCCCAAATTAAAAGCTTAATGTGACTACAATTATAAAAAATATTACTATTCCAATATGACTCACCAGATGTAATCATTAAAAGGTGAAAGTCGTGTAAATCTGTTTCATTAATAAGCATCACTTCCAAAAACAGTACTTACCTAGCAAGCTTGCTGAGACCAAGGAGTTGTTTGTTAGGAAGATAACCTATATGAACCTGTTGAACAGAAAACCATTAATTAAATCAAAATATTATACTATACAAATAAGGAACCAGTTATAAAGTATAAATACATGAGGACACTTGAAACTAAAGTATGTCTAAAAATCTAGATTACCTAGGAAGCCATGCATTTTTGCAAATACCAAAAAGATTTGGGGCAGGGCTGGAACCAAAAGGATGAGAAATCAGTCCAAGAGAATTCAGGGTTCTTATGCATCAAATATGATGATCCTATTTTTGCCTTGATAAGTTAGACTTATGGGGCATTTCTCAAAGACTACTCTATGTGCATAAAATTAATATTCTTATGTACTTAGGAACAATATAAATAACAACAATAAGTCCCTTTCATTTAAAAAACATAAATATATCCATAATAGAGTAACCTGTGACCAGACAAAGCCATTTTTGTACTGAATGCTACCATATGATGTACACAGAAGATTTGGTCCCCATTTTCCCATCTGACCTAGTGCAGTCACAGGATATAGTCACCACTTTAATGTTATTCTTTTACAAAAAAGGAACACCTCTTTCTGAGTTAGAAGCTAGCAACAACATTGGGAAAACAACAAAATTGGCCACAACATTGTAGGGCTTTAAAGAGGTGAGGCATGGAATCAGTTTGGCTGTTCAGGTTAGTCAAAGATATAGCCAGCTGTCAAGGAAGAACCCAGTCACCTACCACCTCTGGGCAGGGAAGATGGGATTGTTTTTCATCCCCCACTCTCTATGGGTCATAGAATTGAGGAGTAGCACCACTTGCGCAGAAAGAGACACCTTACCTAGCAGTTGGAAAATCAGTTCTAAAGAGTATGAGGCACAATTGAGAAGGCAGAGACACATGTTCACAGAAAGACAGTCATCCCAGACTAGAAGCAGCTTCAAGGGTGGGACCTCTGGGGGCAGAAGAGAGAGCTTCCTCTAGACTTCAGAGCATCCTATCCCTAGTGATCAAAAGAATCACTCTTTAGAAAGCAACAGATTCTGGAAGTCCAGATGAGTCACTTGCCCATCAGAGATATTTCTACCAGGGAGAGGGTCATCAGGACTCCAAAAAGAGAGAAAGTAGTGATAAGCAGCCTTTTTTGTTTCCTAGGAATATGGTTCACTACCATTGTAGGCTATTAATCAATCAACAAACACTTGCTCAGTGCTTTCTATTTTCAGGGCACTAGGCTTAAGCCCTGTGTCAGTCAGAATACAGAAACAGCCTCTGCTCTCAAGAAACCAACATACTGATAGAGGAGTCAAGAGGCAAATTAAATAGACAGATACATGATAGATGCACAGTAGATAGAAGGTGAGCTTAGAGCCTCCAGTGACTGGGGGAGTGGGGAAGGACTCACGTAGATGGGGGCACTTGAGTTGTGTCTTAAAAAAAAAGCCAGGGATGTCAAGAGCCAGAGGTGAGGAGGGAAAGAGAACAGCCCATACAAAGGCAGAAAGATGAGAGCTGAGTGTCAAGCAAAAGAATGGCAAGTAGACTGAAGTAGCTGGCTCGTAGCATGCAGAGAGGGCATTTAATGTGAGAAGGTGGAAAGGGAGAAAGGGATCAGGTTATAAAGAGCCTTAAATACCACAAAAAGGATTTTATATTTGATCCTGGAAGTAATAGGGAGCCACTGAGGTTTACTAAGTGGAGTGGGGGGTAGTGACATTTACAACCGTAGAAAAATCCACTTTGACAGATGAACGAAGTATATGTTGGGGTGGGGAGAGACTTGAGTCAGGGTGACAAACGAAAAAGTTACTGTGATAGTGCAGAGAAGTGATGGGAGCTTGCAGCATCGTTGTGAGTAGAGAGAAGGGGATATATATGAGGGATATTGTGAAGGTCAAAATGATAACATTTGGCATTGGATTGGCAATGTGGGGGTAGGATAGTGGTGCCCTCAACAGTAATGGAGAAGGCTGGAAGAGAGGGAGAGGAGGAGATAGGAGTTCTGTTTTGGACATGCTCAGTAAGAAATACCAATGGGACATCGATTTGGAACTGTCCAGTTGGAGAGGTGGGATTGGAGATGAGAAGAGAGACTATGGCTGGATTTGTAGATCTGTGAATCATCTGCATAAAAATGAGAAACGAAGCTGATGAGACTACAAAAGGTGATAGAATAGAGGGAAAAGAGATACTCACTAACTATGTGATCCTGGGCAAGTCAACTTGCCTTTTCTGGGCTTTAGTTTCCTCGTTGTAAAATGAGGGGGTTGGACATTATGGCCTCTAAGTCCCTTCCAGCTCTAAAACTTTGATTCTGTGATCCTATGAGAAGAGGTTCTAGGACAGAAACATGAGAATAGGAAAAGAACCAAGAGTGAGCAGTGTCATGAAAACACAGAAGAGCAAGTGACCTGTATAAGAAGGTGATTGACATCGTCAAATGCATGTGCTCACTCTTCCCTCTGTGGGTACACTGTGGGTACTGTGGGTGACTGTACCTCGAGTTTATGGCTTTATAGCTACTGTTTTATAGCTACTATTCTTCCCATGCCATCTTATTCCTTTGCTACAAGCCATTAATGGGAAAGACAACAGTGGAGGTTTGTGAGTGATTAGTTTTAGAAGTGGGCACCCAAAGAGTTCCCTATAACCTGACAGTAGTAGCCACAGTTAGAGTTAAACTTTTACTTGCAGCCTTCTAACAGCTGCCCATCTTCTGAACTAAGGAAGCAAGATGAACCTTCAACTACTCTTCTATTCAGGGAGAAAGTGTAGTGTACTAGTGAACTCACCTTGAAGTCAGGAATACTTTGGTTTCACCTCTGCCACATACTGGCTGAATAACCCTGGGAGAGCCACTAAATCTGCAAGAGCCCTAGGCACTGACATCTAAAATGTTAACAGAACATATTTAATTATGTGCCTCATAAAATTAATTTTTTATGCTTGATATTAAAACAAGCTAGTTAGATCAGGCTTGTAGAAGAGAGGAAGAGGGAGAGAAATTTGTAGATAAAGATAGCTAGAGGGACTGAATATCCATAAGTACAGCCCCTGACTCCAATTCTGTCAACCCCCATACTTAGCCTTATCTGCTTAATCTAAGACTAGTACACTTTCAAAAGATATATAGTGTTGGCTGCACCAGCCCTTGGTATAAAATCCCGGGGACCTCTAACAGAGAGGGTTCATTCAGATCCAGTCATTTGGCTAGACAGGGCTAATCCTAAGATTTAGTTACCTAATATAGACTACTTCACTTCTCATGTGCCAGGTCAAAGTGGAAATTCCAGTTATTGTAATGTGGTAGAGGAATGCTCACATCTTATAACCTCTTTGTAAGACAGAGTATAATATATCCATTAAATCAGTGTGTATATTATCGGTAACCCCTCTAGTTAGGTTAATGGCATGTGGCTTTGTCTACATTCCTGACAATCTTGAACCTAACAATAATGAGTATAAAGCACAGCAGTTTTCTGAATGATCCCTCTCACAGGGTTAAAGAAAATACCATTTTGCTGTTCATGTAAAGGATAATTAGTTGACCCAAGAGCTTAACTGAGTTTAAGAGTACAGCACTTTATTCCACAGATGTGTTCACAGGAATAATGAACATATATGAAGTAGTGCTGCAAGGTACCTTAAAGATCACCTAGTGCAACTTCCTCAATTTATAGTTGCAAAAAATGAGGACCACAGAGGTTAAATGACTTATTTGCTCAAGAACACAGAGACAGTAAATAACAAAGATACTATTCAAACCCAGATCATTTAATAGCCGATTAACTGCTCTATTTACTCCACCATTTTGCCTCCCAATATAAACGTGCTCAGAGACAGATTAGGATCCATTCATTTAGCCAATATTTTATGGAGTAATTTAGGTCTAGTCTAGTTTGATCTCTACTTTAGTCAATCCCTGAAGTGTTAGAAATATACCTAGCTAAACATTCATTCCTATTATCTGTTGTTCAGGCAACCAACCAGCTAACTAAAAAAAGACATAAGTTACCAAGAAAAACAGAAAGCACCGGCGTTGTTGTCCATCCTTTGTTTTTGAAGAAGACCAAAGATATCACAATACTGGAGTCACAGTGTGGTGTCCTCAGCCATGGCTGATCAGACCAAAACGAGTCTGGAAGGTACTACCACCGATCTGGCACAAGTAGTCCACTAGAGCATTTAGAGTGGAATCGGGTCTGGATGTGTGCAGCTCACATTTCCTTTGTGCTTCTTTGATTCTGCTTTGCTCATGGAGTACAGTGTCTTCTTTGATGTGAGCATACCATGCTGCATGGTCCTGTGCCAGTGCTTCCTACATCTCACATTCAATATCAAAGTTCTTCAGAGATAACTTGAGAATGTCTTTATTACCTCTTCTTCTGACCACCACATATGAGTGCTTACCCTGTGCAAGTTCTCTGTAAAGTAGTCTTGGGGTAAGCATGCATTTGGCATTTGAACTACACGGCCAGACCACTGGTGTTGCACTCTTTGCAACAGAGTTTGAATGCTTGGCAGCTCAGCTCAAGAAAGGACCTCAGTGTCCAGTATCTTCAGGATCTTCCTCAGACAACTCAAATGGAGTAGTTCAGTCTTCTGGCATGGCACTGATAGACTTGTTCAGGTGTCACAGGCATACAACAGCGTAGAAAGCACTATGGCTCTATGGAGCCATATTTTCAATTTGGTATGCAGCCTGACACTTCTCTCTCACACTTTCTTTTGGAGCCTCCCAAACACTGAGCTAGCTCTGGCAACGCATGCCTCAACCTCATTATCTATGTGGACAGCTCTGGAAAGTATACTGCCAAGGGAAGTGAACTCATACACAGCATTCAAGATTCCTCCATTTATTGTGAAAGCGCGAAGCTGGCTGGTAGATGACCCCTGTTTTCTTGGTGTTGGTTATCAGGCCAAAATTAGTACAAGCAGCAAAGAATCAATCCACACTCTGCTGCATCTGGGCCTCAGAGGCTGCACTGAGTGCACAATCATCTGCCAACAAAGCCATGTACCAACTCTCTCTCTAATTTGGCCTGGTCTTGGCTTGTAAGCCTTTTCAAATTAAATTAGTTTCAAATTAAATAGTTTACCATCAGTGCAGAAGCTGATCTGGATGCCATTTTTGTCCTCACTGAAGGCGTATGACAATATCATGGAAAACATCATGCTGAAGAGCATGGGAGCAAGCATGCAGGCCTGCTTCACTCCACTGATGACTGGGAAAGCATAATAGCATTGTCCTTCATTCAGAACCTGTGTGAGCATGCCATCATGAAACTGGCATACAATGCTGACAATCTTCTCTGGACAACTCAATTTTGCTAAGATCTTCCATAGGCCCTAATGACAGACAGAATCAAAGGCCTTGGTCAGGTTTACAAGCATTGTTTACATACCTCTGTTCTACTCCTGGCATTTCTCCTGCAGTTGTCAGGCAACTGTTGGTAAGCAAAATGGGCTCTTAGCACTTAGTTCAACAAGTGCCCTTGAAGAGTTTGGTTTGTTTCCTTTGAGTAATTCAGTGTATTTCATTGAGCCTTACTAGGTGCTAAGCCCCAGGCCCAAACCCTATTAGGTGTAAAACCTATGTGGGTGTGGATTGGTTACTAAGGTGGGGCCCAAGGTGGGGCTAACTCAGGGGAGGGCCTATATTACAAATGAGTTTGAGTGATAGGTTTGGGACATCAGAGGCTTTTAGACCACGTGGGTTTAAGTTGCCTCTTTGTGACGATTTTAGGTCACATGGGTGAGCTGCATGTGTGACTCACCCCTGGTGCTGATAAAGATATAAAACCAGGGGTTGGCCTTCTCTTTTTTGGAGCTCTTTCCCACAGCAGTGGTGGTACGAGTGACTTTGGGCCAGCCCACGTTATGAGCTCCTGGGCTGAACCTAGATGGTGGTAGCTATGAATTGTATTGGGTCTGTCTGTTTGTAATTTGTTTAGGGGCTCTCACTTATGATGGTGCTGATGCACAGACTCCAGGCAGCTGTAGCTAGGGAGCCCTCTAGCTCATAAACCCAAATGCTGAAACTTTGTTGAACTCTGGTAACTATGTATTGGGTTTTGAATCAGACAAGGTCTGTCTGCTGATGTTTGTAATTTGTTTGTATTTGTTCTGAAGTTCAGGGTACTGACTTATTCCCCTGAACTAAGTGAATGATATTTGTATGCTGAATTAAAATAAGCTTGTCAACCCCTTAATGTAGCTTTCCTTAGTTAAGCAGATCAAAAGAACCTGTGCTTTTGCAGCATGCTGGTAGCATTCTTGTTGTTGGCAAGGATATTGCTGTCAATGACTAGAATAGAGATCACCCTGTGATTGTCACAGGACAGCCTAGTTCCTTTTCCTTTACAGAGATGAACAATGGACTCCATCCTTAAGCTCCTAGGGGAGAACTTCCTCTTGCCAGACAACATGGAAGATTTCAGTCAGCTTCAGTCTAAGCAATGGACCCCCTGCCTCATAGACCTCTACTGGGATGGAATCAGCACAAGGTGATTTGCCACACAAGGGGAGCCGGATGGCATTCAGTATCTCTTCTTCAAGTGGAGGTTCAGCTAGAGAAGAAATGATTACAACCTGAGACATAAGATCTATGGCTTCAGAACTGGTTGATGATGATCTGTTAAGAACAGTATGGAGTGTTCCACCCATGTTTCCAGGATTATGTCCTTGTCCTTGATTGGTATGGCTCCATAAGCACTAGGTAGTTGAGATGCACTAGAGGTCTTGGCTCAGAGATCTTCAGGGCATCATAGAAGCACTTGGGATCACTGCTATCAACAAAGAATTGAATCTCATCTGCCTTCTTACTGAGGCAAGAATCCCACATCTAAGTTTCACTTGCATTTTGCTTCTGATGGAGTTAAATGCTGCCACACTATCCTGCTGATAAACTCTGTGGACTTCTTTTTCATTTCTCACTTAGCAGCTTCTGAATTTCCCCATAATTTTCAATGAATTAACCCTGATATTTGTGGGTGTTCTGATCGAGATGAGCAAATGCAGTGCTGTACATCAAGTCTCTGAAAGCTACCCACTTTTCTTCCTTTTCTTTCTTGTTCCACTGTTGCCAACTCTATGCTGATTCAGCTTTCCCTCCAAGTCAGCAATTAACTTTTCACTCACAGAGAAATATTCTAGCCTGTTATCATTGAGTCTCCTGACAGTTCTTTGGAGGCTCTGCTTTTACTGAATGCAAATGTTTAGCTTGAAGAAGATGAGTCTGTGATTGGTCCAGCACTCTGCACCACATATCACCTTCATCACTCTCACATCCTGCCTGTCTCTTCTGACAATGGTGTAGTTAGGGTGTAAGGGGTGTTCAGTGAGGACCAGTACCTCTGATGAGAGAATTTGCCGAGGCTTTTCAGGGCTCCTCATCCACCTGTCACCTAACTCTCGCCTGTATCTCTAAGAAGCTGTAGCATGTGCAGCAGCTACACTCCCATAAAACTGTCTAGGCACATGGGCCAAAACAAGTTGAGGGTAACCAACAGGGCTCAAACCTGTCTGTGAGTTACGGGGATGTCCACCCAAGTATGTGAAGACTTCTCCCAGGGGAATGGGTAGACAAGAATAATTTTGTTCCAAAGGCCATGAAGGCAGCTGAAGCAGGAGCTGTGGTCATCCACTGCATCCCAGGCAATCACCAATCATCTTGACTTCCATCTTGCCACTGGACACCAATGACACTGTAAGAGTGAGCCTCAAGACTCTGTGCAACTCTGCCTCACTTAAAGCCAATTCATGCACAAGACATCACTCATCACCTACTATTTCATCCACTTTGAAGTACTGTGGCAAAAGGTGAGTGACGAAGCAGCAGGTGCAGATACACTGGAAGCTGTAGCCACAACCTCGCACACAGGTAGCCCAGGCCACAGAGTCATCTTCTCACTAAACCAAAGCAACAGAGGAATTAGGCAGCCTCCTGGGTGTCTGTGCAGCTCTTTTAAGGACTGCACTGCTCACCTAATCATGGGAGGAAGGAGTTAGAAAAGGTGCCCTAAAAATTGTCTGCTTCATCCAAATTCTAGCCTGCTTACCTCAGCAGATGGGGATCTCACCCTGTAGTTGAAACAAAAACCAAGAAAACTTTTGTGAAGATGATTCCACTCACCATTGGAAATGGAATGTATGTATACTCACGGACAACATGAAATCTAGTAGAACTGAGAAACAAACAGCTCTTGTTGCTAGAGAACTCACCAAGTACTATATCCAATTAGCAGCACTGGTGAAACAAGGTTGGTAAAAGAAGACCAGCTTACTGAAGTCAAAGTTAGATACACATTTTTCTGGAGTGGCCGTGGTGGTGGTGAACACTGTGAAGGAGGTGAAGGTTTTGCAATCAGATCCAGTCCAGCCAGCAAGATTGCATGCCTCCCAAAAGTGAATGACAGGCTCATGACAACACAATTGCCATTTATCATCATCAGTGCAATCTTGGTGAGGTCAAAGAAAAATTGTGTGAAAACTTGGAGAGCCTCATTATCAGTGTGCCAAAAGAGGACAAGCTTATAGTTCTTCTGAGTGACTGTAATGCTAGCGTGGGCACAGGCTATCAACTATCAGACATCGCAGAGAGTCTTTGGGAGGATTGGAGTCAGAGACAGCAATAGCAAAGGCCACTTACTGCTGAAGACTTGTGTATCTCATGACTTCTCATCACCAATACTGTCTTCTTCCTACCTAATCACAATAAAACATCATGGATGAATCTTTGAAACACCAGTGTGATGGGGGCCTGATCACCTAACATGAAGCCACCCTTCCAAATCTTGTCCTTTCTACCTCTACAGCTTCTCTGATATGTGACTCCTTCTCTCCATCCCAAGAGCCACTGCCCTAGTAAAGTCTCTCATTACCTGACTTTTATAAAAGCCTTTTAATTGGTCTCCCTGACTCATATTCCCACTCCAATCCATCTTTTACAGCTGCCAAAGTAATTTTCCTAAAGTGCAGGTCTGACTATATCATCTCTGCTCACTCATTAATAATTGCCAGTGGCTTCCTATCATGTCCAAATCAAATATAAAATCCTCTGGCATTTGAGACTTCACAACCTGGCCCTTTCCTAAGTTTCTAGTGTTCTTACACTTGACTTCCCTCCGTGCATTTCATAGTCCAATGTTAGTATATTTGCTGGTCCTTACCCTTAATATTCCCATCTCTTCTCCGCAGCTTTGCATTGGCAATCCTCCATGCCTGCAATGCTCTCGTTCCTTACCTGGCTCTTGACATCTCCACCTTTTTTCAGGACTCAGGTCAAATCCCACCTACTGCAGGAGATCTTGCCTTGTCCCTCAAATAGCTAGTGCCTTCCCTCTGAGGTTACCTTCTATTCATACTGTATGTATATGCCTTATAGGTACCTAGTTATTTTCAAGTTGTCTTCTCCATTAGAATATCAATTCTTTTAGGGCACTTCCTTAACTTTCTTGGAGATTTTTTTAAATTTTATATCCCTAGTATTTAGCACTCACCCTCGCACATAGCAGACACGGAATGCTCGCTGAGTTATTGCCAAACAAAATGAAAACAATCCCCTCACGGAGCTTATATTATGCTGGGGGGCATTTGTAGACAGAGCTTCAATTCATTCTTCTGCTTATTTGATTTTATGGGACATACTCTTTTTTTTTTCTCTTGTTATTTATTTATTTAATATTTTTAGTTTTCAGCATTAATTTTCACAAGAGTTTGAATTGCAAATTTTCTCCCCAGTTCTACCCTCCCCCTACTCCAAGATGGCATATATTCTGATTGCCCCGTTCCCCAGTCAGACCTCCCTTCTGTCGTCCCACTCCCCCCATCCCCTTTTCCCTTACTTTCCTGTAGGGCAAGATAGCTCTATCCACTCCCTCAGGGGTGGTAGTCTCATCCTGAAGGTTTTCAAGTACAGTCTGGGTACCCACTTGTATGGTGGCCCAGTATGTTATGAGAGACTCCCTTTTGTAGATGAGTTGGACAAATGTTGCTAAGGCCCCCACCAACTCTCAAATTCTGTAACTCTGTGTTAGCCATCTGATCATTTCAAACATCATACCTTACCTATACGATATATTAAGTGCACAAAATCAGTATATACATAATAGTGAAATGTAGATAAAACTGAAATTAAGCAATACAGTATAGTGGAAAGAACCCTGAGCTGAGAGACAAGAGATGGGGTCAGACATTGACTCTGCCATGAACTTCCTGTATGATCTTGAACAAGTTCTTCAGTTTCCTCGTCTGTATAAGGAACAGGACAGAATATATGCTCTTTCAGGTACCTTTCAATTCAAAAAGTCTATAATCGTAGTTCTATAACAAAATAATAACAATTTTCATTTCTCAAGTTAAACATATTTGGGATGTGGAATTCAAAAAAGGCTTATGTCTCAACTGATCACCAAAGCTGTATTAGATTCAGTTATGTTTGTCTATATTTGATAAGAGCATTGTACCAGTTTCCTTATGAGAAATCATAACATAAATGTGTTGGGAACAATTCTAGCTATAATATGAAATCCTAGCTATAAATATGAAAATCTGCTTCAAGTCTGATGCTGTGTGTGAAGTTAACATTGCTCTCACCATTGACCATGGAGTGCAGTATTAAATATTCACTTTGGATCACTCACTGCTCGACCAGAATAAAGATCAGAGATTCAGAGAGTCACTGCAGTCACCTTGATTAAAATCCCAACGTAGCTTTTTCAAATCTTTATTGTAACCTATAAGATGGCAAGACTACTATCTAAGATGCTCTGATTTAATACCAAATGTCTGCCCTGGAGGGTTTTTTGTTATTCCATGAAGTGCTTTGAAATAAAATGCCAGAAACTATTAGATTCATCAGTTGATAAAGGGAGAAGAAGTAGGTTTATTTCTAAATGTCATGTGCGTGCGTGTGTGTGTGTGTGTGTGTGTGTGTGTGTGTATACTTTTATGCTACAAAAAGAGACTTGAATTTTACAAAATTTGCTTAAAAAATTACTAACTCCAAAGGTAAATAAAGATAATAAAAGCACAGTCTCCTTTGAGTAAGAGTCAACATTACCTTTCCAACAAATGGCACTAAGTGATGTTCACACATTGAAAACATGTCTATGTCCTTTACAATCACCATCTCATCATGGTCTTCATCAAATATAGCGTCATTCAGGATATCTGAAATTAAATGGTTGTTTTAGTAACATACCTTCCAACTTTGTAAAAAGAAAACTGGTAGCAAAACATCGACAACTTCAGTTTTTCATATTTTAATCTGCATTCTTATGACAGAGACAGAGTCTTATTATTAACCCCTCCAAGCAACTGTTTATCTAAGGACATTTAATATTAAATCACACTTCAGACCTTCATTAACCAAGACTCAAATTTCCCTTGAACATAGTAATACCTTGTTTTGAAGGACTCCACTGAAAACTGGGTTGGACTATCTCTATCCAGAATGTTAGACACATTGCCAAGATGCCTGGTCCCTAGTTAGAGAAGCCAACAGGAAATTTCAGGGATGGGTAGGAGTGTGGCGGAACCAGTTCTAACCAGCTTGCAAACTGGTTATTAAGTTATCAGTGTGAGCATTTACACCTCAGAAATAAGTAATCGCTATAAATCAAGGCTTGGTGTTTTGTTGATTATCTAGACTTGAGAAAATGTAAATAATGTACATACTCTCTTTCGCATCCTGGTTGTTAAATATTTACTAGCATATCCCTTTCTTCCTCTATAAACATTACTTGAGCTCAACAGGAGCTCTGTAGAAGGCTTCAATCCCTGAAATGAAGTCATCACCAGACTGGATGATAGTGGGATGAAGACGATGATTATGATGATGATGATGATGATGAACATTTATAAAGCACTTCAAGGTTTACAAAGTGCTTTACATTCATTATCTCATTTGAGATGGGAGTGCTTATCCTCTGGCAGAAAAGAAAGGATATTTGATGAGTCACCAGGAAGATGATCCCCTTAGTCAAAGTCCCCATTGGCACTGTGGCTCTTAAAAAGGTTAATGACTTCTAGGCATTGAAAAAAAATTTAAGTCTAGGTTATTATCCCTAGAGCCACATTTAAATATGTGGTAGAAATTCATTAGAGTAATTGTCAGGATAATTAAAGTTATAGTGTTAGACAGTTTGCTAAAAACTGAATGAAACTTTTTTCCAGTCAAATTTCCTTTTCTAAGGAATTAGTTTTTCCATTTTAAGTACTCTACCCTAATCATTTTTTCTTTTTAAGGCTAGAGAGAAATAGCCTCCCTGTGCTCTGAAATATATTCTGGGTTTTGTCATTCTTTTAAATAATCATGACCTAATAAAAATTTCAATCATATTTGAGAATCTCCCAGTTACAGAAATAAAAGAACAATTCCTTAAAATGAAGTATAAAGAGAAAAGGAACTGTCAAATGGAACAAAAGCTACAAAAGTTTTAATTTTATCTTCTCAGGACCAGAACATCTCTATCATCAGCTCGGGCAAAAATTCCAGTCCTTTAATTAGGAAGAAGTCTCAGCAAGTGACATATACACTGGGTACCATGTGCATAGGAAACATCCAAATAATGAAGCAACCATTTGTTATGTGCTTACTACATGCCAGGTACTGTTCTAAAAGCTGGGGATACAAACACAAAAAATAAACAGTCTCTTCTCTCAAGAAGCTTACATCATATCAGGGACGACTATATGCACAGAAATACATATACACACATATATTATATATATATATACATACACACACACATATGTGTGTGTACACACACACACACACACACACACACACATATATATATGACATATTTATCTCCAAAATAAATAAAAGGAACACTGGGGAAAGGCACTAGGAAGATCACATAAGGCTTCATATAAAAACTGGTACTTGAACAGACTTTTGAAGGAAATAAGTAATTCTAAGATGTGGAGGTAAAAAGAAAATTCATTATAGGTTTAGGAGACATTCCATACAAAGATGGGAGGTGGAATGTTGAGCATGAAGAACAGCAAAAAATTCATTTGTTTGAACCAAAGAATAAATGAAAGAGAGTGACAAGTGAGAAGGGAGATTGGTGCCAGGTTGTGAAAAGCTTTAAATGTTAAAAACAGAAAAGTTTCTATTTGATCCTGGAGGCAATGGGGAGTCACTGGAGTTTATTGAGTAGGATCATAATATGGGAACACCTGCATTCTAGGAAAGCGTCTTTGTGGAGGATAGATTGGAGAGGGGACAGACTTGAAGAAGGGAGGCTAATTAGGTCTCCGCTAATTGGAGGCTATTGAAATAGTCTAAGGTTAGCGGTGATAAAGACCTGAATTAGAGTGGTGGCTATGTGAGTAGAAAGAAGGGGAAATTTTTATGTGAGAGATGCTGTGGAAGTAGAAATCAGAAGATTTAGCAACTGACTGGATGTGTATGGTGACAGCGCGTGAAAAGTCAAAGATAATACCAAAGTTGCAAAACCTGGGTAATTGGTAGGATGTGGGTAATTACCCTCAACAGAAATAGTTTCCTGTTTCTCAGAAGTAGAGTGGTTTTCCGGGGAAACACAATGAACTTCATTTTGGAAATGCTGAATTTGAGATGCCTATGGGACAACATATTTGAAATGTCCAACAGACAGTTGGTAATGTAGGACTGGAGTTCAGGAGAGAAAATAGGGTTAAATATATAAATCTAAGAATCGTCAACACAGAGATGATATTTAAGCTCATGGGAATGGATGGGCTCACTACGAGAGTTAGTTACTCATAATATATCAAAACCACTTATGTATAACATAGCAATAACCTGGCAACTAGCTCAATATTTACTGTGTCCTAATTTTTTCATTAACATACCTAATTAGCTTTATTTATTCAAGTTATTTTTCTTTTGTAGTGAAGTTTTTCCATGCTGTATTTACCTATATTTTACTCTAACATGTATATATCTAAAAGCTCCCATCTGTAACTAATAAAAACAAAACAAGATCACAGATTGTTTTAATTTCCTGCCTGCTATCAGCACTGAGTAGGTAACCCTGGAAACCAGGATTTGAGACATCATTTCTTATTATTGATTATAACCAACAAAGGCCACAGAGAAGTCATCCAGAGCATTCTCCAAGTTAAGGGTTTGTTCAAAATAACCTAAATACGTCAGCTCCAGGTTGTATATTTTTAACTGTCATTTGCTGTCATTTTATTGTCATTCTTAAGGATGAAAACAACCAAAAACCCACAATATATTTTGCTCTCTCTTAGGTGCTTCATTTTTAAAGTCTCTTTTTGAAAATACTGTACAAATTAAGAGTCCATGGGGATTACTAGACCCTAAACTATAAAGCAGTAGTCATCAAAACTCATTTGGTAATGGTTAAAAAAACAGGAAAGAAAATCGGTGGAATAGTCTAGGTAAGCAAGAAACAAGAACAATAGAAAACAGTAATTCAGTGTTTTATAAAGACAAGCACATAAACTGCTGAGAGAACTATTCTTTTTTAATGAGAATTACTTCAAAAACTAGAAGGCCGTCTTGCGGAAATTGGGTTTGAAATAACATCTTACTTGTTATACCATAACAAGTTCAAGAGTATACCATATATGTCCTGAATACAAAGGATCATACCATTAAAAAACAAAAAAAACAAAAGTGAGACTGGGGACCTTTTACAATTATTGGCCCTCCTAATCTTGGCTCTATACTCAACCAGTTCAAAATTTTAATTGTCCTATACTCCTGAATCCCTTGTCCAACCCCAACTCTGGATTATTCACACCATCTATCTCCTCTGCTCCCACTAACACAGTGAACAATGGTGCTAGAGGAAGTCAGGCAACCATGACAACCTGGGTAGAATACAAATTTAATATCTAATCTCAACTGGTCCATCAGTGCATCAAGAGAAACTTTTTCTTGCTCCCTCCTACCAAACTGATTTAGAAAATCAGTTGTTCCTGTGGTTGTTCCTAACCTTCTTTAATCTCTTCTCAAGACTCCCCCACAACCCTCCCTTTACAATTTCAACAGAGGAACTCAGAGTGAGAAAAAGAGTTCATTCCCTATGAGAGCCCTCTTCTCCTCATCTCTACATCTCCAAAGTCCTTGACTGATGTTCCTCTGGTCTTCCCACCTTTGCTCTAGTTTCTTTTTTAATGATAAGCAGGCTTTAATATAAACAGGTGCTGGAATTAATCAATGTCCATTTCAGGAAGTTTCTTCTCAGAATCTGGTGAGGCGCTTGGATCTATATTCTTTTCAAGTGGCCTGAGCCCCTCCGTGGCTATCATCTTGTCCTTCTACTGGTCCATTCTGTTCCACATGCTCATCACATTATCTTTATTAAGACCAACTCCTACACATGTTGATTCCATACCCTCCCATCTTTTTCAACAGATTTCCCCCACAATCATCCCTTCTCTTTCTCTAATCTTTAAATTCTCTCTTCTTACTGTCTCCTTCCCTATCTTACAAAGTACCTGGGTCTCTTCCATCCGTGAAAACTTTTGCTTCTCCAGATTTCTGCCTATAGTTCTCTTCTCCTTCCAAGCCACTCATCCAGAAAAAGCTGTCTACTCTCACTGCCTCCACTCTAACAGTAATCTAAACAGGATTTTAACAAATCCAATAACCTAATTTGAATCTTCATCAGTCTTGACCTGTGTAACATTTGACACTATTGTCTAATCTCTTCTCCTAAACAGTTTGTATTCTCTGTGATTTCATAACACTGTTCTCTCTTGGTTCATTTCCTAACCATTTTACTGACTGCTCCTTAGTCTCCTTGGCTGTATCATCACCCATGTTCCACCTCTTCACTGTGGGTGTGTCCCAAGACTCTGTCCTGGGCCCTTTTCTTTTTCTACACTTTCTCTCTTGGTGACCTCAGCAATTTCCATGGATTCAATTATCAGCTCGATGTAAATACCTCATATATCGAATTTCTCTCCTAAGCCTAAGTCCCATATCACTAGTAGATTATTAAACATTTTCAATTGGATGTCCCATTTGCATCTCAAACCCACTATTTCTAAGGCAACTGACTCCCCCCCACCCCAAACCAATCCTTCTTCCTAATTTAGGTATTTCTGATGTGGCCATGCCTATCCTTCTAGGTTTAACAACTTTGGAGTCAACTTCAACTCTTCTTTCTCCTTATCCCACATTACTCATTTGGTAATGGTTAAAAAAAAAAAACAGGAAAGGAAATCAGTGGAACAGTCTAGGTAAGCAAGAAACAGGAACAATAGAAGACAGTAATTCAGTATTTTATAACAGAAAGCACAGAAATTACTGAGAGAACTACTCTTTTTTAATGAGAATTACTTCAAAAACTAGAAGGCAATCTTGAAGAAATTAGGTTTAAAACAACATCTTATTTGTTATACCATAATAAGTTCAAGTGTGTACCATATGTGTCCTGAATACAAAGGATCATACCATTAAAAAACAAAAAAACAAAAGTGAGACTGGGGACCTTTCACAATTATTGGCCTTCCTAATTTTGACTCTATACTCAACCAGTTCAAAATTTTAATTGTTCTATATTCATGAATCCCTTGCCCAACCCCAACTCTAGATTTATTCACATCACCTTCTACAAGATCTCTCTCATCTAGTCCTTCTCTCACACGTCTTCCCCTTCTCTCCACTCACATAAGCCACCATCCCAGTTCAAGCCTTCATTACCTCTGGTCTAGACTACTGACCTCATTGGTCTATGACTTAAATCTTTTCTCCAATTCATCCTCCACTTAGTTGCAAAAATGATATACCTCAAATAAGGGTCTGGCCATGTCATCCTCTTGATCAATAAATTCCAGTGACTTTCTATAATCTTCAGTATCAAATACAAACTCTTCCATTTGGCATTTCAAGCCCTTTACACTTTGACATAACCCACATTCCCAGGATTATTATGCACTTTATAGTTCAGCCAAACTGGTTGCCTTGTTATTCCTGACTAGTGAAACTCCATCTTATATATACAATAACTACAGTTTAAATGAAGTCATTAAAAGCAAGTAGAATTCTGAATAATGGAAAAACCAATAAAGGTCCTAGAGAGCAGCTGATAAAAATTTCCCTTTCCTTCATGGCAGAGCCCTGGAGAATAGTAAGACAGAATATTACACACATCATCAAATATAATCAATAAAATGGAAATTTATGTTTATTTTTTTTTCTTTTTAACAAAGGAGTTTTCAGTCTGTAGGGGAGTGGGAAATATCTATGAGGTAAGGACAAAAGGAGTCAATAAATTTTTTTAAAGAAAATATAGTACAACAGGGCATTATAGTGTTCCACTAATGGCCTATCTACAGTACTTACATAAGCATTCTATTAAGCATCCATACTATTCTGGGCTGAAAAAGAAAAATGGCATGTGGTATTTATCTTCCTTTAAAAAACTTGCATTCTAAAGGATAAAATATATAAACATGACTATGAAAAAAGAAAGAGTACTGAACAAGTACTCTGAGAAGAAATTAGGTAAATGGAACCAAATATATGCAGTGTTCATGCAGTTTCTATAGGAGAAGAAAGAACTCTCAAAAGATGCTATTTATTTTGGAGGTGTGATTGCAGGAATAATATTGTTGCTCAACGATCATTTCCAAAAGAGAGACCTGAGAGGAAGCTAATCACCTGCCTTTGTGTATCATCTCCTTCAGAGGTCAGTAGATAGGCTGTCAGCTAAAAGGGAACACAGAGCACTCAACATGATGTTGCTTCTTTATGATGCAAAATGGTTTCGAACAACTCTGTTCACAAGTATATGAACTATAATAACCATTCACAGGTTATCTGTTTCAATGACTCATCAAACAGATTGCTGAAATCCTCTGAGCACCTGACTTCAGACACTGCTTCTAGGTGTCAACTTCAGTTGGGTATCGGCATCGGGTGTGGAGCTACGTGTACAGCCATCATCACAAAGCCCCTCTTATCACTGTAATTTAATGATGTGAGATATTTAAATCACTCCAATTTCTCAGAAAATACTTTAACAACACAAAAGCCTATCGCTCCCTTTTTGAGTTTGTTCTAAGATAATTTGAATATTGATGCATTTCCTGGTAACAGATTTCTTCCTGCAATCATAGAACCAGAGAATTTGAGAATTGGGAGGGACAGTCAAATCACACCCATTCCAAAAGGGAATCTCCACCCACCCACCCACCCCATAACATTAGTAACAAATGATAATCCAGCTTCTGATTCAAGATCTTCAAGGTGGAAGAACTCACTGCCTCACTTTCAGACAAGTCTAATTGTTTGGAAATGTTTTCCAACACTCACCCTAAATTTGTCTGCCTGCTACTTCCCTCCATTGCTCCTGGTTTGGCCCTCGAGAGGCCACAGGATAGCCCTTCAAATACTGAAGCAGTATTTTTCTCCCCATCTCTCTTCCTTTCTCCAAGCTACATATGCCCAGTTCCTTCAATCAAACTTCATTATCATAGACTCAAAGCCCTTTACCATCTTGATGGTTTTCCTTGGACATTCTATAATGTATTTATTAACGTTTTTCTTAACCATGCCACTTAATTCCAGATAATAATGATATTAGCTAGCATTTGTATAAGGCCTTAAGATTTGCATAATCTTTTTATAAATATTATTTTATTTTTTTCTCACAACATCCCTGCGAGGTAAGTGCTATTATTAACCCCATTTTATAGACGAGGAAACTGAGGCAGAGGTTAGGTGTCTTTCCAAGGCCACACGTCCGACGACAAAGGCAGAGCATATATAGAGACTATTGCCTCCCCTGTCTGTCAGTCAGTTAACAATTTAGGGCAGGTAAGTGGCACAGTCGGCCTGGAGTCAGGAAAACCTGTGTTCTGATTTAGCCTCAGACATTTATTAGCTAAGCAATTCTGGACAAGCCATTTAATCTTTTTTTGCCTCAGTTTCCTCATCTCTAAAATCGGATAATGATAGTACCTATCTTCCAGGGTGGTTGTAGAGATTAAATTAAATTGTAAAGTGCTTAGTACAGAGTCTAGCACACATTAAGTGGTATATAAATGTTAGCTATTATTATTAAGAAGCATTTTTTTATTTTATTTTTTTAATTTATGGAATAAAGCAAGCATTTCCATAGCATAGCACAATAAAAATGATGATTGTACATGAAACTGCAAATCTACTATGTACAACTTGCTATTTCAAGTAGACAACAAAACTATCACGTAAATTTCTTTTTTTTCTCCTCCCTCCTACAGGCTATATAGTGGCTAACACTCTTTGAAGACCATCCCATTTCTGGCTATGGGGTCATTTGTAAAGGTCTCTCCTAACCATGTGGTTAGCAAACCAGAACCAGTTACCATGCCTACCCGGTCCATTTTTTCCCAAAGCATTTCCATTACATGTCATCACAACCCTCCCAGGAGAAATCTCCACTACATGAAGGATTTGTATCAGTCAAGCAAAATGATATACTGTATCTGTGCACCAGTCACTGTTACACATGCAACACTCCCTTCCCTCTTTAGTCTTTTTGCAATGGCTGTTCTTCCTACTTTGAATGCTCTCCCTTTGGCTTCCTTTTAAGCTCCGCTGAAACTCCACCTTCTACAAGAAGACATTTCCAGTTATCCCAAATACTTATGCTTTCACCTTTGGGATTAATTGCAACTGGCAATACAAAGGCATGCTACTTTTAGAAAAAAAAAAAAAAAAGAGAATGTATTTCCTCCTTTTCAAGAAATCCTATCTGGAAGCAGGAGGCCAGAAGCTACAAATATCACTACTAATGTTAGGGAAGTATAAACCACCTAAACGACCTTGAACTACACTTGAGTTTGTGACCTTCCAAGCTGCAAAGACCTTGGCCACATGGGGAAGGGGCTGAATTATTCTGCTTGAATACATGCACTGTCATGACACACACAGGTGGGGTCATAACAGGCTAGAGATTTTCCACCCACTAGAAGAATTTCCTGAATCTTCTCCCCCATGGCTCCTGATTTATCCCCATTATCCAACATCTGTTGCTTCCAAAAGGAGAGAGAAGTAAAATAAAATAGGTGGCTGTTCATTTCAACTCAAGTATCTTTGAGAACCTTTTATGTGCTCATCACAGGCTAGCCTCCCTTCCTGGAAAACCCTTCCTCCTCACCACCTGCTCTTAGAATCCCTAGCTTGCCTTAAAGCTCACAGCTGAAACACGCATTTTCAGACACAGTCAAGGTAGAAATTGGTTTTATTTGACTATTAATATTTGTTATAATGGTTTTGTTTTTCCTTTTGCTCAGTGGAATGGGGGCAGCAGGAAGGGAGAGAGGAACCATGGAAAAGGCTGTAAAAAAATTGGGGGGCGGGGAACCAAAGCTTAGCCTAAATGAGGCCATGCCTAATACCTCCCAACCCACCCACCCCAAGTTGTTTGTTCTTTCTTCCCTTCCCCCAAATTACTATTTATACATTTTGAACTTACTTACACATGTTGTTTCTCCAACAAGGGCTATTTGTTATTGTCTTTATATGCCAATCACCTAGATTAATGCCTGGTACATATTAGGCACTTAATAAATATTTGTTGGGATAGCTAGGTGGCTCAGTGGATAGAGTACAAGGCCTGGAGTCAAGAAAACTCATCTTCCCAAGTTCAAATCTGGCCTCAGATGCTTACTAGCTGTGTGACCCTGGGCAAGTCACTTAACCCTGTTTGCTTCAATCTGTAAAATGAGCTGGAAAAGGAGATGGCAAACCACTCCAGTATCTTTGCCCAGAAAACCCCAAATGGGATCATGAAGAGTAGGACACAAGTCAACAACAACAAAAAACAAAAATTTCTGCTGGCTTCTTGATAAGCACTCTGTTGGGTGAGAGGGCAATGCAGAAGAAATAATATAATCTTTGACTTCAAGGAATTTAGTAATGTGGAGAGATGAGAATTATCCATGAACGTTTGTTTAAATGTGACAAAGATAAAAATAATGATAGTGATAATAACTAGCATTTGTACAGGGCTTTAAGATTTGCAAAATCCCTTTAAAAGTATTCTTATTTTGTTCTCACAACATCCCCGTGAGGTGGGTGCTATTATCAATCCCATTTTATAGATAAGGAAACTGAGGCAGTGGTTAAGTGTGTTCCCAGCGTCACACAGTCAGTGAGTACCTGAGGTCACATTTGAACTCAAGTCTCCCTGACTCCAGGCCCCCGCACCTTCTCCACTGAGCCACATAGGGGATTCAATTCCTCCGATATGGTTGATGCCTATGCTTCTTATTTTATAGATAGGGAAACAGATGGGAAAAGCTTATATGTCATGGCCCAAAGTTATATGACTGCTAAGGGGGTAGAATAGGGTGAAGAGCCCAAACCATCCAAGGCTAGAAAGAATCCTTTCTATTATTCTGTGCTACCTCTTTCGTCAAGTGGTATGTAAGAGACTTGCAGTTTCATGTGCAATCATCTTTTTTTTAAATTATACTATACTGTGGACATGCTTATTTTATCCCATAAATTAAAAATAAAACAAATAAATGGAAAAAAAATATGATCGTGGTCCAGCATGTATTAGTAAACTATTGGTTTCCCACCAAAGAATGAAAGGACCTCTTTTTTGCAAAAAAAAAAAAAATTGTCACAGATCCTCACACATGCATAGTACATATACATATATTAAACTATTAGCATCAGTTTATTAAGAAATTACAAGATGGCAGAAAGCTATAAAGAATTCTATGATGTTTTTAAATGAACTTTTATTTTATCAATCACAGTAGCATTTTTATACATTCGAAAGGTTATATATGTATATATACATACACAAAAACAGATATTGTGCCATGTCTGACTCTTTAGACCCTACTGTCCACGGGGTTTTCCTGGAGAAGTTTGCCATTTCCTTCTCCAGTAGATTAAGGTAAACAGAGGTTAAATACCTTTCCCCAGGGTTACAAAACTAGTAAATGTCTGAGGCCACATTTGAACTCAATTCTTTCTGACTCCAGGCCCTGCATTCACTGAGTTGTCTAGCTGCCTCTTATACACATATATATACACACACATATACACACACACACACACACACACACACACACATATATATATATATATATATATATACACACACATGTACATATTTTTCTATGTAATAATATGAGCTATTATGTGGAAGACATGATAATTCACACAGAATCAGGGTCAGTTCCATATACCGAGAGAACTTCATAAAGACTCTTATGAGGGACCACAGAGACTCTATCTGGCCTTAGCAAGGCCTGTGGAAGCACATTGAGGTCCCTACCTCCCTGCTCCCCATTTTAAAAATACTAAGAAAATGTTTTTCTCCATATCTTAGTCTGAAGCCTTTGGATCAATAGAAAGAGAAAACAACATCAATCTTTCTTTAAGTATCAATTTGCTAAACTTTTTGCTAAATCTTTTTTTGTACCCTTCCTATCAAAGGCCTAACTGGTTTCTAACCCATCCCCAAGCCTTATAGGCTGATAAGCTCAGGATGGCCTTCCCTGCTTACGTGATTAGGACAATGATCAGACTAAGACTAGGAATAAGTCTGAATATTTCAGTTAATAGAAGACTGAATTCACCTTTGACCAGGCAAAAAAGAAAAATCCTTGGAGGGAATCGTAGAAAGAGGGATTGGATGATTCTAAGAAAATTATTCCCTTGGCTTTCATAGTGACATTTTAAGTTACTTTTGTACTAAGAATCCTTCCTCAATCTTTACTCTGCAATTTTCTCTACTATTTAAGAATATTATAAATTAAAATTAAAAATATTATGAATAATTCTAAAGTGGCTTGTTAAAGAGATTTTCAAAAGCATTAGGATACTTCGAGAAATTTTTGCACCCTCTCAAAGGAAGAAATGCTTAGAATTAGTTTAATTTAATTAGTAAAAATTATCTCTGGTAAAACCTAAAACCCAGAGTACTGGTTTTTTTCTTCAATAACTTCAACAAGTATTCATCTATGAACCCACTACCACTTGGTGCAGCCTGTTCTAATTTAAGGGAAATTTTTCCTTCCACTGGACTAAATTTGACTCTAACTTCTACCCACACCCTAATTTGGCCCTCCAAAGTTGAGCAGAACAAGTCAGTCATTCTCTCATTCAATAAGCACTTACTAGGTGTCTGTAACATATGAAGCAAGAAAAGGCAAGTTGGCAGAGAGGCTGCAGAGCCAACCTTGGAGTCGGAACAATTTGGCTTCAAGTCCTAACTCTGACACACAGTGTTTATGTGAATTTGGTCAAATCTCTTAATCTCTCAGTGCTCAGACTATATAGTGCAGAAGAGCTGCCAATCCTCATGAGGGGAGGATGCTTCCTCCTTGCTTCCCTACACCAACAAAATCACAAATTTGAATACTGCTCTCCCCACCTCAAAATGTGCTAAGTCCTATGCAAGGCACTGAGGAGGCAGAGATAAAAGTGAAAGTCCCTGCCCTCAAAGGAGTTTATATTCTAGGGGGAAAATAATATGTATACCTGGGAGTAAATAAAAATGTATGCAATGCAAATATGAAGTGATGGGGTCTGATGCATAATCGGCCAAGGGCATGAGGAAAGTCCTCCCGTAGGTGGTTGTGCTTGAGTCAAGGTTTGAAAGAAGTTAGGGCTCCTAAGAAGTGAAAATGAGGAAGAACTACATCCCAGGAATGGGAAACAGCCTGCACTGAGCCAAAGAGATGAGAGATACACAAGGAAATAGTCACTTTTTAGCTTGAAGGCAGAGAGTGAGTGAAGGGTAGGATGTGTTGTAAGCCTTGGAATGGTTGTCTGTAGTGTTTTACAGCCTGAAACAGTTTCCTTTTTAGCCTAGAAAGCCGTTGTAGTTTTTTGAGTAGAGAAAGACAGACTCAAAATTTCCAAACATACCCTAAACAACCAGCTTTGATATGGCATAATCTCAAGTCATTCTGTCATCCTGTTTGCCTTGCTCTGGGCACTCTCGACCTTATCAATGTCCTTTCTCAAATGTGGCACCCAATAATAAACACAATACATACATTTTGGCCAAGGCTATAAGAGGTCGAATGTAAACTTGTTATGATGAGTTATCCTATATATTTTTATTGGAACTACTAGGTCCCTCCAGGATCAGTGGCTAACAGATTGGGAACGACTAGTAAAGACTATGACTGTTATGGTCGGGGATGGGAGATTTTAATGTTGGTGGCATAATCAGTAATGGCTTTAAAAAAAAAAGAAATCTGAGATAGCTCTTTGAGAAAAAAAATGGAACAATGGGAAAAGGAATGGAGTAAGTTACACAACTTGGATTTGAATCCTGAGCCTCATTCTGCAAAGTAGAGATAATACTTGCCCTCCCTTCCTCACAAAATTATTGTAGGAAAAAGTACTTTGAGCACCCTAAAATGCTACATAAACATGAGTTTTTATTGAGTTCTTGTAGAAGGGTACTAGACGTTCACACACACACACAAAAAGAGTCTGGGAAAGAAAACACAGGTGTCGGAGCTGAGTAATGGTGTAAATCAATCAAGTCACCCCATCCCACTTAGAGTAAGTGATACCATGCTCAGTCAGTGGACTGAACTCAATCTTGTTCTTTACATTAAGCATGGAATTGGGATGATGTGACAACTCCAATGCTGAGCTAGTTTTAAAAGCATTCATGAGATGGTGTTCCAGGAAATTTCCTGACAGAGTCACTGGGGGACAGAGGAGGAAGCGGAGGCCTTGGTTTGAGCCTCATCCTAGGTCTCCTCCCTCCCCACCTTTTTGGCCAAAGGAGAAGCTTGGAAAGATGTGGAGGATTTTGGATTTGACATCTTCCCATCTACCTCCTAGCACTACCCCAAGATCAGCCGACTGATGTGTCTGCATTGTTTACCAAGGGCAAACAAGAAATAAATTCATGGGGCAGCTAGGTGGTACAGTGAGTAAAGCACCAGCCCTGAAGTCAGGAGGACCTGAGTTCAAATCCGGCCTCAGACACTTGACACACTTAGTAGCTGTGTGACTTTGAGCAAGTCACTTAACCCCTATTGCCTCCCCCACCCCTGCAAAAAATTAAAAAAGACAAATTCACAGCTCCAGGAGGAGTCCAAAAAAAGAAAATTACACTATGCCATAGGTAAACTACTCGAGTACCCCACCAATAGAAGGAAAGGACCTAAAGCAACCCAGAGCTATGAGTTACTTCTTTGCCACATGTGCTCTCAAAGCTTGAGCCCACTTTCCACTGGACTCTGTGTGTGCTTGTGGGAAAGTGCGCCATATACTTTTGGAAGGATGTTTGTCATATACCAGTTTTCTCACTGTATCTCCTCAGTGAATGATGATTTAATACTGGCTGTAAACATTTTCAGCTGCCAATACTGAAGAAAAGCAAACCCTCATTAGAGAACCATCTCTGACTTTTCAGGGGTACCCCTAGAATTGTGAGAGAGAGATGTAGCCTTGCTCTGGAACCTGAGACTCAGGACTACAGAGGGAAGGCAAGTCCCAATATGAATATAGGAGGTAAAATCCTTCCAGATAGTCTTCCTCATCACGTAGGTGTGTAATTTCACATCCAGACAAATCACTTCCAGTAACTATTGTTATCTGGGAAACTCACTGAGGCTTAATGTGAAAAGAACAAGTTCATATTACAGAGCCTACACTTGCAAGAAAAACCCATACTCAGTGTAAATAACAAGGTAAAGAAAGTACATGTAACTTCTGGTCAAAATAATTACTATCTGGAACAGTATTAATTGCATGGAAGAAGCAAATAAAATTCCTCAAAAATATAAATATATACATGTTAATTGTATTTTATACTATTGAAATGGATAAATTGACATGCAAAGATGGTGGTACTAACACCACGGGCATTAATACTATTGATAAGACATGCCCTTGAGGTTAACCTTTTTTTTTTTAACTTCAGTCATCTATGCCCCTTTACAACTAATACAATACATTTATAAGGCATATAATTAGGGATTATGTAATGACCACAATAATAATAATAATAATAATAATAATAATAATAATAGACAAGTTTCTAAGGAAATAGTAGAAACTTGTAAGTATATATCACTGTGGGTTGCAAAAATTGAGCGCTTATGAAATGCCTCAAAAAACATGATCAGATGGCCAGAACCACGCACTATTAACATGACACATATAGGTTCTAACCTTCCCACTATCACTGGTCAGTTGTATACCTAGAACAAGGCTACCAATTCTCCCCTCAGGGTTTTAAGGGTACCACTAAAAGGTTAGGAGATTCTTTTCTTAATGTTATCACTCACAATATCCCATCCAGTATTTTTCTCCCAAATCCACACCAGTTAATCTCTCTTCAATATCATTTAGCCAGTGATTCACCAATATCGACTAAATATTAATTAACCAATTAATAGCAATTAGCTTTTACAAAGGGATATTTTCTGAGAACATATAGCAAAAGTGGGACAAAAACCTCCACAACTACCTCGGCCCCTAGAGAGATTGGCTTCAAATTTAAAGTAACTGATGCTAACATTCCCTCCCCCAAGTTCCTTTTGAGGTATGGTATGGTCAATAGACAAGTGACTCCCTTTTTGCAGGACATGTTGTCTTGGCTTCTGGGTAAATACACGGCTGTGCTGAGTCAAGCAGGCTATTTCTTAAAGTCCTAAGCCTGGCTGTTCCTGCTACTAGCAGGCTCTGCTATGGATGCTAGTTGCTGGACTGTATCATTAATGTATTTTTTGCTTGATGGGAAGATCTTTTCTATCCATTAATAGGCCCACATGACCTGCTTAAGTCACATGGAAGCCTAAGTCACACGAGCCTGAGTACAAGGGTTGCAATGCCCTCTGACCCTCAAGAAGTGTATATATACTTAGAGGTCAGAATTTTGCTTTGGGGCTCACTCATGGGAAGAGTGTTTGTGTGATGTAGCCAGATGAGATTCTGGGTAGCCATTAAGGAGCCCCGTGGCTTTGAAAACCCAGATGTTGGTGCTTCTCTCTCTGGCAACTACGTATATATTGCTATGGTCAGACAGTAAGAAGCCCTGTCTGCAGATTTGTGTTTGTGCTCTGTTTATATAATTTCTGCTTGTAATTTCTATTTGTATTTGCTTTGAAGTTCAGGGTGTTGACTTTTCCCTGAACTAAGTGAATGGTGTGTGTGTGTGTATATATGTGTATATATATATATATATGTTTTATTAAAGTAAGATTGTTGACCCCTTTAAAGTTGCTTTCCTTTAGAAAAGCAGATCAAAGAACCTGTGCCAGCAATCCCCCTGTGTGATGGTGTTATTGGTTCTATGCCCCCACGGCAGCTGCAAGCAGCATTGTTGCTACATGGACAGATGATTCTTCTGACTTTGTGAGCAAGGTCCTGACCTCATCCAGTCCAATTCCTTCATCTAGGACCAGGAAAGAATAGACACAACAAGAATAGAAGAAAAAGTTGCCAAGTGTTCATGGACACATGGCAGAGAAGGCAGTTAAAATTACCTCTTTCCCTACCCAGTGGCTAACAAACAGCATTTCTTCCTCCTCACTCAAAAGGGGAAGAGAGATTTCACTTGTCTGTGATTTTTTTTTAAACATACAGTCAGTTCTGGCTCAACATCCAAGTAAAAGACTTTTAGTCACAGTGTCAGCCGTCAGCAGTCAAAAAATATAAGCATATGCTCTAAAATGAAGAAGGGTCATAACCCTTCCATTATGGCCCAGAAGCAGGTTCACTGAACCTCCACACGAACTGGTAGCAAGCAGAGCACATGATGGGCTTCCATTATATTAACTAAAGTCAAATTCTCCAAGAATTCAACAAGTAGATTGACATTTTGCTCACAATTTTCCAAACATAATCTTCAGCCCATAAAAATTTAAGAATAATATTTTAATAGATGTTACCATACCAAATACGCATAATGCCGAAACTACATGGAATTAAAAGACCTCAAAATATAGAATCCTAGTGTAAGAAATAAAAGTCATGTGTGAACCAGATGAAATATGGGTATGTGTGCGTCTGTATGTCTGTTACTGTGTCCTGCACTGCTACTAGAATCATCTTGAAAATTCAGTCAGTGCGTCCACAGTAGATGAGGTTTCCTTGCAACACTTATTAAATTGCAAAAGTCAATCCCTTATCCACTATTCTCCATAAAATAACATTAAGAAGATAGTGTCTTGTAAGATGAGAAACAGAATGGGAGTAAAATAGTTGACATTCATATAGCACTTTAAGGCTTGCAAAGGATTTAACATATTATGATTCTGTTCTTTACAACAGCCTTTAAAGAAGATGCCCAAGTTGTTATCTTCATTGTATAGATGAGGGAATTGAGGTTCACAGAGGTTAAATAATTTGCTCATGTTCACATAGATTAGAGGTGGAATTTGAAGTCGGTTCAACCTTGCCTCTACAGGATCCACTTTGGCAAGTTACTCCTCCTAGAGAGGTTTTCTGTGTGGAGTTAAATGACTGAGCAGAGCTAGTTTTCAATCCATGGTGATTAATATACAAAGGGCACTGTCTGTCATTGTCTTAAAGCAGGAACTGCAAATCACTCTCCTCCCCAGGTCTAAGAGAAACTGGTATCATCCCTGTTTCTTTTTGATGTTTCTAAAGCAACCCCAGGAAATTTTTTTTAACTTTTAAAAATTGATTTTTTTTGTTTCACATAAATCAATCAACAAGCAATTTATCATGTATCCACTATGTTCCAGGCACCGTACTAGGCACTGGACAATATTGGTCATGGTAATTACAGTGTTCATTTTTATTATAGTATTCTGTCTTACATATACTATTGTAGTCATCATGTATATATCTGTACCTTATATACTCTCAGATCCAGACTGGCTACATCATGGTTCAAGGTGACCCTGAAGGGTTGAGGTGTCTCTTCTCTACTATGAATGGCTCACACCCATGCAGCAGGATCTTCCCAATTAACAGGCCACTGAATAATAGCACTAGTTCCATTTAACCAATTAACAATATCAATTAGTTTTTACAAGGGAATACTTATTTCAAAGATACAGCGAGAGCAAAAATCTGGCAAACATTTACCCCAATACCTCTGGGACATAATTTCCACTATACCATTTTGGGCTGGAGCAATGGGTTCAAAACTTAGCGCTGTTCCCTACACAATATCAGTCCCACCAAGTTCATGTCCAAAAGTGTACTGCTACTACATTAGTCCTCATCACGGACACCCCTTAGCTGTAATCCCAAAGGTTATTCCTGGAGATCGTTTCTTATGGCATTGATGGGAAAGCCGGCCTGGACTGGGTATCCCAGATGCCTGTGGCTCCATCTTCCAAGCTTCCAAAATTTCCAAGGTCAACATGGTTTCTCACCAGATCACTAAAGAGTCACCAAATGAAGCCTATACAGAATGAGGCAAAAGAGAGAAGAGCTCAAGCTCAATAGGCCTTTTTTACAGTCTCTGAAGCTAAACAAAAAGCCACCTTTTCAACATGTGGTTAGTTAACTGAAAACCATTAAGTGGCACTTGGGCAGGGACCTATCGATGGCCAATCGATGAGAGCTAGAGTGAATTAGGTTTTCTTTAAGGCATGGTCTTTAAGAAAGAAATCTATCCAGTCAACTCCAAGATAACTAGGGAGGTTTCAGGCATCAAAATTTACCTTCCTTGGGAGGAGGATGGGTGGGAGAAGAGGGGAAAGGAGTTATTTTTTGGGCCCTGAGGGCTTAGAATGAATGCAAGTAATTGTTTCTCTTTCAGTCAGCAATCCTCAGGGTCTTCCCCTCATAGTTTTATTTTATTTTTTTTAATTAATGGGGCCATCCCTTGACTCACTTAAAGAGGCCTAATCACTGAATGGGTACTGCCTCAGTCAAAACAAGAACTGGGAAAGACCTTAGCTTAAAAGGTCAAGGTCTCCCATTGCATCCTGGGCCATCTCCAGTTGTCCTGATCACCAGTGAGGCTGGCAACTTTGCACAGTCCTCCCTCCCTCAAATCCAACTCAACTGCAAGTCATGGCATCATCTTCCTGATGTCATGGTCCTCTTCGAAGAAAGAAGGTCAAACCACAAGTCAATCAGAACCAATTATACTCTATATGCTCTAGTCTCCCCCAAGGCACTTCCCTTATTTCATCATGATTCTCCCAGAAGCAGGCATCCCAGGTTCTCTACAAGAAGAAACACCACCCCAAGCATTCTGTGTATTAGCCAGACCTCCGTATTGTTTTGCTGGTTCAGCTTACTTCTGTCTGTATTAATTTATCTATCATCCCCTGCTTCTCTGAATTCTTTATATTGTTTTCCAGATCAAAATTCTCATACATCCTATCATATACATGTTAGCCTATTTAGTCATTCCCCAATTCATAGCTACCTACTTTATTTCCAGTTCTTTGCTACCACAAGTGCTACTTTAAATATCAATATATACACAGAGAGAAACTTTCTGTCTTTGACCTCCTTGGAATATACTTAGCCGTGGGGAGTCTCAGTCAAACTATGGCCATTTCAGAAACCTTTTAAAACATGATTCCAAATTGCTTCCCAGAATGTTTAGACTAATTTATAGCTCTCCTAGCACTGCATTAGGTTCCAGTCTTCCATAAGCTTCCACATGTCATCATGTCCATCTTTGGTTATCTTTGCAAATTTGCAGATGTGAGGAAAAAAAAACACCTCCACACCATTTGGACTTGGATTTCAAAGAGTGTATGACTTGTTAATAGTTCGCAATTCTCCTTTCAAAAGCTGCTTGTTCATGTAGCCTCAGGTAATTTTAATAAATCTACTAGCCCAACTGCCCAAAACTAAGTTGGACAGGATAACTGAGGAAGCAACAGAAGTTGTCCTGGAACTCCAAGACTTGCCTAACAGGAAGAGCTGGTACAAGAGGAAGAGAAACTGTCATGTGTCAGAGGACAAAGGAGGCAATCACCAACGACTCACAATAAACCTACATGATATCAGAGACAGGTGAGATTTCCATTGCTGCCCTCAAGAACTGCCAAATGGGGTTTGGGGCTGCAGAGATTATGTGTAAAAATTAGGTTTAAGGATAACTGAAACATGTTCCCCAATTAATAAGTGGTCAAAGGATATGAACAGATAGCTTTAAATCAAAGAAATTCAAGCAATCAACAAGCACATAAAAATGTGACAAATCACTAATAATCAGAAAAATAAAATTAAAATAAACTCTGAGGTACCATCTCACATTTGGAAAAAGTGATCAAAAAAAGGAAAAATGCCAAACATTGGAGGGGTTGCAGAAAAACAGAAATGCTAGTAACCCATTCTGGAAAGCAATTTGGAATTATGCCTAAAAAGGTGTATGAAACTATGCTTTCCCTTTTACCCTGTTATACCGCTTGCTCGTAGGCTTATACTCAAGGGATCAAAGAAAAAGGAAAAGGATCCATAGGTAGTGCATTAAGTAGAGTGACAGACTTAAAATCAAGAATATCTGATTTCAAATCTTACATTAGATGTTTAAGCGATTGTTAAGTCATTTAACTTCTGTCTACTTTGGTGTCCTCATCTTTAAAATGAAGATAACATAAGCACCTACTTTATAGAGTTGTCGTGTCAAAAGAGATAACATACCTAAAGCACTCTGGAAATCTTTATATTAAAGTTTATGTATAGTACATATGCTTTATATATGAAACTATACACGTGGTATATAGTATATATACTTTATATACTAAACTATCCATGTAGTAGCACTATATAAACTAGCTATTATGTAAACAAATTATTTATGTAGTATCAAAGAAATGGAAATTAAGGGGGTATCATCAATTTGGGAATGGCTGAACACTTTCCACAATGACATACAAAGGTTCCATCACATACACAGTTTTGACTAATGGAGCCCTGCCCAGTATAATGAGCCCTCCACAGTGACGTGTGCTGGTTATGTGTGATGTTTGAAGAATATCTGTTTTACACCTATTATGTTAGACTGTTGGGAACTAGTCAACTGAACTAGCTGCTGCAAATGCATATTATCACAAACATAATTTGTTTAGATTATAATTTATTGTTCATGAGAAATTTACAAACTACATCTGTGCCACACCACCCATTATCCCTGAACAAGTACTGTTTCAAATGCCTATGAAAGTAATGGTAGAACAACCAAAGGGATCATGGAGATAATCAAATTAAAGTTAAACAAAGTTAATGCCTTCATTTTCAATATTCGATTCCTACTAACTAGCACCTTCTTTTATTAAGGTAGATATTTTTTGTTTTTTTTACCAAAAAGGAAGTTATTTTTATCCTGGAACAAGCCAATGACTTGTGCCTTCACTGTATTATCTATTATCAATGGCTTTTAGAGGAAATAGGTTTCAAGCCAGAGACTCTCTAATCTGTTCTAATCCCTGCTTTTCTACATGGGTCTGGTACAATCCACTATTTTGATTATTTCTGAAGCACAAAATTAAAACCATCTATTACCCAAAGGAAAGGGGAACATTGAAAGCAGATATCTTCTAGAAGTCCTGAAAGAAACATTAACCAAATTTAATTTTTCAAGGGGAGAATTTATGGCTCTTTTAGCACCAATTCAGCTGTTGACCCTGAAAATAAAACTTACTAAACAGATGAGGATAACTAGGTTGGGTTCAGGAACGTTCTAAATAAAGAAGATATCAATTTGACAAACTGGCCATTTGCTATTAGTATCATTTGAGGCAGATTAGTTCTGTGCCAAAGGTCATCTCACATTCATTTATACCATATGAAATTTCTGGGCAATAAGTACCATGGCACCATTTGTAATTCTATCTAACAGATAAGGCCCAGAATACTGAGAGTCATTAGTAACTATGAGACAACTGTATCTCGTAAAAGGATTCAGAACGCAAAGAAAGTCCTATAACCATCCTATTTCCTCTACGACTTTTTGCTGTTTTTTTTTAGGTTTCTGACACCAGGCAATGATGCTACTCATTGAGGGTGGTATCTGTTAAGTATATTTCAAAAAGAGAGAAATGAACACAATAGAGATATACTATTCAATATATTCATTCATGCTTTTTGTACTTTCTATATTTATCCAAAAACACTTACTTTTGACAGATTTGCAATCTCATCAGTGTGAATACTCTTTGTGATGATGCATCCTTCTTATCCTGTGGGACTCTTGTTCATATCTTTCTATACATCCTCCATAGAACGTCTATCTGAAGAACTGGGAGCCATTCTATAGCTCAAGACATTCCATGGAATTCCAAAGGAACATAACAGTTCTCTATTGGTTATCTCTGTTTCTTGAAGGAAATTTACCCATCTTCTTTCCTTGTAATAAATCTCTCCAATGATATCTTATCTGCCACTTTTCCCTGCACAGTTCATTGGTAATATGTCACAGCCCTTGACATAACCTTTAATTCTTCAGAGACTATGATAGTGTTTGAATGCATACTAAAGACGTTTGCTACCATCAAGGGGATGTCCAGCACAGAACTCCAAATGGAAGAGGTTATCATAGGAATAATAATAAAATTATTATTATTCACAAAATAATATTTGTGAATAATAAAAAAAATAAATTGGTTTCTCTTAATGAAAAAATTAGATCAAGCTTTCAAAACACTTCAGGTGCCCTGTCATTAACTTCTAGTTACCCCTTCCTTCTCCTATCCGTTCATTACTCAGACTTAAAATTAATGTTCCTAAAACACAGTTCTGACTGTCACTCCTCTACTCAAAAAAAATCTTCTGTGGCTCCCCTTTTGCCTCTTGGATAAAATGTATTCTCCTCAGCCTAACATTTAAAATCCTCAAGAATCTGACTCCTTCCTACTTTTCCAGTCATACTTCCTACTTCTTCCCTTCATGTGTTCATTTTACATTCTAGCCAAACTGGTCTGAAAGCCATTCCCCAAACTCAACATGCCATCTCCTATCTCCAGGTCTTTGTAAAAGCTCTCCTCAATATATAAAATGGGTTCTCTCATTATCTCCACATTCTAGAATCCCTAAGCTTCCTTCAGGGCTCATGCTACGTTGCCATTCTTGATCTTCTCTCCCCTGCCCATAGTGGTCAGTACCCTGGTCTGTGTAAATTATTTACTTACCTGTGCATCTGTTGTATCCCACCCCCAACCCCCACGTGAAAAGTAAGCTCCCTGGGGGTAGGAATTATTCCCTTTTCACTTCTGCATCCACAATGCCTTTCACATAGTAGATGTTTATAAATGCTTGTTGTGTTGAATCAAATGGCTATGCTTTTTCTTACAATCTTGTCTATGTTTAGAATGCCCTTCTCTGCCACCAGTTCTGCATCATTATTCTTCCTCCTCTTTAAAGCCCAACTCAAATGTCACTTTCCCCAAGAAGTCTTCTATGATGCTCTCAAGTATAAGATCACCTTTTCCTCCTTGAACCTTGCAAAATGCTATGTTTGCACCTTTCTTAAGCATTTAAACATTATTAAACACACATGCCTAGGAAAATAGCTGGGCCAGTCTTGTAGTAAGAATTATAATCGATGAATAAATAGCTAAAGTGATAGGAAACTTAAAGATAGTAAAAGATACAGAAGAAAGCCCCCAATAACACTGAATGGGTCATCTATGGGGAATTTACAGAAAGACATGTGAGAGAATCACACAGTATGATAAAAAGAAGAAAATAATGAGTAGGGAAGATACATGGTAAGAAAGAAGGGGGAGAAAAAAGGATATCAGGAAAGCAGACTTCAGAGAGGAGTAATTTTAAGAATTAAAAAGGTAGAAATAAAAATCAAGAAATTATTGCTGTAAGTATTATAAGCTCACTATAAAATATTTTACAATGACTGTTTTCTGAACCATATATCAGGATACCATATGACCAAAAATATTCCTTTTACAGAGCCTAGCTATTTGAAAGTGGTATTGTTCTGGAAAATCCAGAACATAGGGTCTCAAAGGACTGGAAGGATCTGGATAAGTAAAGAACACAGGGGAAAGGCACAAAATAACTAAGCAAAGAGGTGACTTGTCTGATAGAAAACAGCGACTGGGAAATGGGAAACAAGACTACGGATAGGTGGAACACATGATGGTGGGCAAAGCCAGCCATAAGCATTTGATTTAACTGACTGATCAGCAGGGAGTTTAGTTATATAACTCCACTGTTCAAGAACCTGTGTGTTGCTTTAAGAGGATAGCCTAGATGAAGATGAGAATATAGAGAAGTACAAGAAGACTTCTACAAACTAACGCTAAGTGAAATAATTAGAACCAGAAAACAAAATGCACAAGGACTATATAACAAATGCAAAGAATACAAATAAAGTTGAATGCTGTGGTTGTAATGACCATGTTTAGCAAGAAAATGTAATTCCTACACTGCTTTGTAGCAATAAGTGTTGTGGGGGAGGGGGCTGAGGGAGGAGGATGGTTGTGAAACACTGTATTCACTGAATTGCTTTTTCTTCTGGGGGAGGAGAGAGTGAGAGAAAGAGAAGGAGGGAGGGAGGAGGGGAGAGAGAGAGGGAGAGAGAGAGAGAGAGAGAGAGAGAGAGAGAGAGAGAGGAAGAGAGAGAGAGAGAGAGAGAGAGAGAGAGAGAGAGAGAGAGAGAGAGAGAGGAGAGATGAAAACAAAAGATCACAAAAAAATCTGTTTAAAGATTAGTCTGGTACTGGCATAGGATAGATTAGAGTGAGAGATCAGAGTTAAGGAGATCAGCTGAGAGGTTCTTGCAGTAATCCTGGGATGAGATGATGAGAGCCTATGTTAGTAGGATGAAAGAATTAGAAATGGAAAGTGAAACTAAAATGTATTTTAAAAGAATAAATGACAGAATTTGGTAAGAGGAAATGCAAATAAGATGCTGTCTTCACTATTGGTACTGTTATTGGTACACAGCAAAGTTCTTCTACTTTACCTAATATTATTTGGTTTTTGGAAGGGAAAATTGGCACAGAGATAACATCTGATGATATTTTGGCAATTTTTTCTATAATCAAGATAATGGTATTTTCACTTTCAGAGTGAATAGAATCAAGTCCTATTAAACCTTTAGACTAAAAAGGTACAGTAAGAGTGAACTCTAAGCTACCTTCTAACTGAAGCGAGGTAGAAGGGGGAAATAAAAGGAATATTCATTTATTTTAAAACCAGATAAAAGTTCTTGAAACTAAAATTCAAAAGTTTGGTCATCATCATTCAGCAAATACTATTCAGACCCAACTCCTACAGGAGATATCTGTCTATCTATCTAGATATCAATACATATAGATATAGATATCTCCTCTCTGCATATAGATAGAGGCAGCTAGCTGGCTCAGTGGATAGGGCCTGGAGTCAGTAAACCTGAGTTCAAATCCTGCTTCGGACATTTACTAGCTCTGTGATCCTGGGCAAGTCACTTAACCCTGTTTCCTAATGCCCTGGATAAGGAAATGGCAAGCAATTTTTGTATCTACAGTATCTTTGCCAAGGGAACCCCATATGTGGTCACAAAGAGACACAACTGAATAACAGATAGATCTCCATATGTCTATACATATCTATCTATCTATCTAGATATGTGTATACACACACACACACACACACACACACACATTTTACAGTGGTATCTTGGGGTCAGCTCAAACTGGCACCAGAGAGCCAATGGTTAATTTTTCAGTGTGTGAACATTTATACCTCAAAAATCAGCAAATGCTACAAATCAGGGCTTGATATATTGTTCTGTTAGTTGTCTAGACTCAAGAAACAGATAGAAAATTGTTAATAATATAGATTAAACTTTTACATTTGTAAATGTACACTTGTACATTTTTTCTAGAGAGTTGTTGAACATTTACCAGCACACCTATACCAGTAAGGCAAGATTCATGACCTCAAGGATGACCATGAACATCCCTGAACGGTTCAGAGTTGCAAAGTATGAAAAACTCTGTTATAGAAGGCAGAGGAAATATAACATTTATTTAGACTCCAGGGGATCAAATCCGAGAACAAATACCCCCTATTTAATATAGTAGGAATTACATTACAAAACCTGTAAGCCCACCTCAATGTAGTAACAAGGAAATTATAACACAGTATTATAGCAAGAAACCAAGTCATCCTGTAACCTTCCCCCCGCTAGGGCCTTCCTGTAAACAATCACTCATGAATCCTAACTCTCCACTCAGCACTCTCTCTGCAGCTCTGTCAACTCCAAGTTCCTGCTCCTTCTCCTTAGGCTGAATTCTAATTCCACAACTCTCTTGTTCTGCACTCTCTGCTCTGCAGTCTCTCTCAATGCTGGCTCTCCCTCAATGTCTGCTGCCTCAACGTCTTCTTGATGTCTGCCTCTGAATTCTGCTGCTCTCAGTTCTGGGCTCTCTTTTTATACAGTCCTAGCCGGCATCTAATTGGCTAGAACTCAGGTCTCTGATTGGCTGAATTCATGGTTGACTAGAACTCAGTGCTCTGGTCTTAGCAACTCCCCTTAAAGTCCTGAGGGCTTCATGCCCACATGGCTTAGCACCTAGTAAGCAGGGCCTACTTACAAACAAAGATATGCCTAAGCTTTCCAACCTAGGCCCACCTGAGGCCTATGGAATGAGTGGGGAAGATCTTTAATCACATTAATACTACAACACCCTTGCCGAAGTCCATCTTTAAGAGATTGATATCTATAATACATACATGAAAACAACCACCCACATCTACTTGTACAGGGCTTTGGAAGTTTACAAAGCATTTTCCCCATAACATCCCTGTGCAATAAGTCTAAGTAATCTGAAAACTTTCATTTTTAAAAACAGAACATATTGAAGGAAGGGATTTTTCATCTCATGGTACAAAATAGTAACAGGTTATTCCTGTTAGAAATAGTACATAGTACACTAGACTACAAATAAAATCTTTAAATAGGAAAAGCAGCTAGGGGCTAAAATTTTATAAGTATGTGTGTCTAGATATGGAGACACACATACATATATTGTCACATTGAATCACAACATATTAATAAGAAACCTTTTCTTTCCTATGACAAAATTCTAAAAAGACTTGTTGCTATAGAAACTATTTGTGCAGCTTTAGTGTTTCAAGGGAAAGCAGAGTACCTCTGACAACCACAAGATACGCTGGGCCTTGTGTGGATTTGCTCTGCCTGATGGGATTTATTGATACAAGAATCGGTTGTTTTTTTGTGGGGACTTTTTTAGGTGGAGGGGGCATAGAGTTGGAAGGGGAAGGGAAACTAGTAATAATGATACCAATAAAAAGAAGAAAAAGAAAAGAACATCAGTGGAAAAAAATTTTTAAATACACTAAAGAGAATAGAAAGTTCAAGAAGAAGCACAGATGAGCAGATAGCTTCAGAATCAAGAGATTACATTTGTTAAATGTTTTGTTAAAAAGCACACTTCATATAATATAGATTCATGATTCCATATGCAGTCTTCTTTTTCTTTTCTTCTTTGTATATGGAAATGTTCATGTTTGTTGATGTTTGTCAAGTTTATACATTATGTATACCAACACATACATACACTACACGTGTATACATATATACACATAAATACATGTATACATATACACATACATACATACATGTACACATTTATACATACATATGTATGTTTTAAGTGACACTGTGCCTACTAGGACCTAGAGTATCAGCAACCACCTAATACAAGCCCCCTCACTTTGCAGATTAGGAATGTAACTGGAAAGAGAAAGACCAGAGATAGTAACTTGACTTTTCTCACACAATGAGATATTGGCAAAGCTAGATTTCCCCATCCAACACAAATGTTTCTTCCATTATACCACGTTGACCCTATATTAGTCATGGTATTAGAAGAAAGATTCTCCAAAAAAAAAATGACTAAGTCTTAAAACCCGAACATGTATTAAATATCTACTATATGCGACTCACCGGGCAAAAACTGAAAGGAGATAAAAGGAATTGCACTTGACAGTCATTTGACTTGAATTTCTGGTTAAATTATCCAGCTCTCGGATACGCAAAACCCTTCAAGTTTTGGGTTCAGTCTGTACTACAAGAGTTAACTGAGTTCATCCAAGGTTCATCCAAGAAAAATTCACTTATCAAAGAAAATTATTGTTAACGTTAGCAGAATTGGCTACAGGATAACATCATACCCTGAAAAAAGAATACTTGTGTGTGTGTGTGTATATATATATGTGTGTATATATACACACACACACATACATATTTAAAACACATGACATACTAATAAGAAACCTTTTCTTTCCTGTGACAAAATCTTTAAAATACCTGTTGCTATAGAAACTCTTTGTGCATGCATTTGTGTTTCAAGGGAAAGAAGAACATCTTCCAAGAGCTGCATTTGTTCATATTGAATTCTTTAAAAAGCAGCATGTTAGAAATTAAAGTTATTACACATGTAGTGAGGTCTCTGATCCCCCTCCAAATAAGTTATGTGCCTCTCTTCTTTGGAGATGGCAGTGCTGGAGACTTCAAGGGGAAAATAGCTTAAACCCTCTGTGAGAATTCTGGGACTCGAGAGTTTTTGTTTATCTTTGTAGCCAAGGGATGATCAAGACTGAATTGTTCAAGATTTACACAGATAACTCAGAGGATAGTGGGGTGGGAAAAGCAGAGTCTACCAAAGAGGAAGAAGCATCTGGGAGCGCTAATTGGGACAGGGTCTTGAACAGCATGGGCAATGATAGGTCTCCAAGGAGCAGAGAGAAAATACCACATGGATCTGGGGCCATCACCTCTGGACATAAGCAAGCCCATAAACTGATGGGACTGGGAATGATTAATAAGATCTCCAACCATAACTCTAGTGAATGAAAGAGAAAAGGGAAGAGGAAGGGGAGCACGGTTCAGAGACACTAAGGCAACAAGTCTTCACTCCTGCCCCAAAGTGCTAGAGCCAAAAACTTATCAACTCTTACCAACATGGTAGCCTTCTGCCAAAATTCAAGAGTAATCAAAGCGATTCACCATACTACGGAAAGCAGAATGTTCCCTAGAGTCTATATCTGTAGGACCATGTTCTTTGGATCCATTAAAAATTGGTATTATTGGGGCAGCTAGGTGGTGCGCAGTGAGTAAAGCACTGGCCCTGGAGTCAGGAGGACCTAAGTTCAAATCCGGCCTCAGACACTTGATACACTTACTAGCTGTGTGACCTTGGGCAAGTCACTTAACCCCAATTGCCCTGCCTTCCCCCCTCCAAAAAAATTTTTTTTTTAAAAATTGGTATTATTTAATCTCAACTGGGCACTCATTAAAGAAGCAAGGTAATCTTTCTGTTCTTCCCTAATCAGTTCTCTATTCCATTCCCTGAAGCCGCTGTTTCTTCAAGCCTTCTATACCACTCACCCACCCCTTTCACAACTAAGAATCCACCTAAGGAGTTTGAATAAAATGAAGCTATCTTGGAACCAAAGGGAGAGATTCTGAGGTTCTGGATGTAAGAGGCTGGAGAGAACATGTTTCCAGCACACCTCTGAGAAGTTAAAGAAAGGAAGAACCTAAGGGAGATACGGAGAGTCACTGGTTCTGCATCTCAGAGTGGAGGACACAGGCTAAGGGAATTCCCAAGACAAAGTCGTCTCCCCAACTTAGACTCCCAAAGCCTATCAATCCAGAGACCCTATAATATAATCCGCTGTTTCGTTGTCCAAATGTTGTCCATAAACTGAATTCTGACTCAATCACAAAGAGGTCAGGCATTAAGTAGAGATAGATATACATGTAAAGTTAGGCAGAGAGTTCAACCTCTGCCTAGATATTAGGAAATTTCATAACTGGAGGCTTTCTGAAATTGTGACTCAATTAAGGGCTTTTCTTCTAAAATAAACTCCCTAAAGTCAAAGAGGGAGGAATCAGGGAACACTGCTCCTTGACCTGTCTTCCAAGTCAGCTGTTTAGGTTTTTTCAGTCTTTCGAGTCATTCCCTATTTATCCTCTATATAGCTTATTTACATATCATTATTTACATGTTTCTGTCCAACTAGATTGCGAGCTCTTCAAGGAGAGGATTTGTCTTCTGGCTTTCTGTGTGTCTCCAGCACTTAGTACAGTGCCTGGCACATAGTAGGTGCTCAATAAACATTTATTGATATGTCTCATTCTAGTATTTCTTACTGTCTCACTGAATTGTCAATTTCTGTTAAGATCAATAGAATTGTCAGGAAGTCTATTACTTGGGTAAGATTCTGTGCTTTCTAAATTATGCTGTTTATTCTCCTTTCAATTCTTTCCTCTAATATTCTCATTTCACTTCCCATCCTTTCCAGTAGTGTTCTCATAGATTATTCTTCAAGTCTTGCTTCATTTGTTTCATTCAGGGATTACGACAGAGCTTCTAGCCACGGTGTTCTTTTGTTTGACGTTTTTCTCATCAACCACGTAAGGTTACTCTCTTTCTGGCTTCATGTTTTGGGTGCCCTTGACTCCAACATTTCTTTATTTGTGTCTTATTTTGTTTCTTCATTTTTCCAGCCTTATTCCTGGAAGCCAGGCTTTGTGTTTGGGCCAACCTCTGCACCCTTCTGAAAGGACAAGCGGCCCTTGTTTGGTCCTGACTTTTATTATCTGGGTTCCTGCTGCTGCTGCTTCTGAGATCTGAGCACTGTGTTCTTCAAAGGCCTCAGGAGGAGCTCAGGCCAGCAAGCTGTACAGAGTGATGCGATCCAGGAGCCAGCCTGTTTCTCTCCTGGTCTAAACCCCACAAACTCCAGATCCCCCATCCGGAGTCAAAACCACATAACCAATCATTTCCCTAACCCCAGATGGTACCTAGATGATAATATAATAACCACAACAACAATATCTCATCTGATCATCACAACAAACCTAGGGAGGAGGAGGGGCTACTATTATCCCCATTTTATGGACAAGGAAGCTGAGGCCGAGGTTAAGTGACTTGCCCAGGGTCACACAGCTAATATGTATTTGAGAGGGGATTTGAACTGAAGTATTAGGTCTTCCTAACTTTAAGTCCAACACTGTGCCACCCAGTAGCTATGAGAGGCAGATTCCACATCTGCCTAGCCTGTCCCCGATGGATGCTCCAATTGCCTTCCATGCACTGTGTTCTAGATGTTCTAGGAAATGAAGAGCTGGCTGGCCTTCATCAGAGGCTCTGGGAGGATTCCTCCACCCTTCAATTTAAGGGAGGGGCCCCAGGGGCAGAGGGCATTGAAGAGGTGTGAGTTCCAAGGCTGCAGTGACCTTCCAGAATGAAGAGGCTCTTGAGGCATGATGTTGTTCATAGGACTGGGGGCTGGGTTGTTGTGCTTTCATTCACTCAGCCATCTTAAGGTCTGGAGTCATTATTTTTAAGGCTATTTAAAGGTCTCCGTCTACAACGAGATTTGTGATAATTCACAGAGAGGAAGCAAGTGCCACTGAGGTTTAGACACTATGGCTAACTTTTCTGTGGTTTTTAGAATGTTTATATCTTAAAAGGGCTAGTCACTTTCCTTATACACCCAGGAGTTAAATGAAGCAACTCCATCCCCCTAGACAACTGGAACACAGCTTGTCCCAAACAAAACTCATACTCTTTCTCCCCACCTGCCACTTTTTCTGATGTCCCTATGTATTGAGGGCACAGCCAAGTCACCCAAGTTTACTACCTCAGAGTCACACTCATTTCATCACTCTCACTCATCTCTCATTTCCAATCAGTTGCCAAGTCTTGTGGATTCTCCGTGTGTGTGTATATACGTATGTGTGTGTATATGTACGTATATCATATATACACATGCATATATACATTTATATGTATATGCATATTTACCTGCATGTATACATATATACACATGCATATACATGTATACACGTGTTGGTTGTGGGCCTTCGTTCTTGAAGAGGACCAAAATGATAGCACTATGTTAGAGTCAAGTTTCAATGTATCTGACTATGGCTGATCACACCAATACGAGTTCAGAATGCTCTACCACAGGTAGGGCACAAATAATCTGTGTAAACATTTGGGGTGAATTCTCTAAATTTGCACATCTTGTGTTTGCTTGGAGCTGTTTCAATTCTGCTGTGCTCATAGAGCCCAGCACCTTCTCTGATGTGGGCACACCATTCAGGGCAGTCCTGTGCCAGTGTCTCCCATGTCACACAATCAATGTATATACACATATTTAAACATATATACATAAACACATACATATACAGCATCCTCTCTCGGGAAATCAGAAAGCCCAAATTCAAATTCTGACTTTGATACTTACTATCTACATGACCTTGGGCAATTCACTTAATCTCCCTAGGTCTCAGTTTCCTCATATGTAAAATGAGGGGGTTTGACTCCTATAAATCAGTCAACAAATAAATGATCTCTAAAGTCCCTTGCAGAGGAGCTCTGTGATCCTATGCTATGTTCCACCATTCACACAGTTACCACACTGGTTCAGGCCTTCATCACCTCTCATCTGGACTGTTACAAGAACCTCTCAATTGGTCTCCCTAACTACTGTCTCTCCCCTTTCCAATCCACCTTCACACATGACCAAACTGCTATTGTGAAAGCACAGGTCTGACCCTATCATTCCCCAGCTCAAGAAACTCCACTGGTTCCCTGATGTCTTTAGGAAAAAATAGAAACATGTTTGCCCTTTAAAGGCCTCCAGAATTCAGCTCTATCTTTCCTTTCTGCACTTGTTGCAAATCTGTCTCTTTTATGAACTCTTATTTCCACAAGTATGTAAGTTTACAAGCTGCACATGGTATACAACATTTTATCACCCATCTTTGTGCCTGTCCTTGGACTATCCATCCCTCATGTCAGAAATGGGCATTCCCTCCTCATACCTTCCTTTAAAGCTCAGCTCAGTTCAAGTACCATCTTCCACAAGAAACCTATCCTCAGCCCCCTAGTTCTTAATGCTGTCCCAGGGGAAATGAGTTTTTTATGTTTCATTTTTCATTTCCTTTGCAGACATTTCTCCCCAAAGGATGAGAAGGAACAATTTCATTTTGGCATTTGCAGGCCCACTACCTAGCACAGTGACTAACACATTGTATGAACTTAATTAACGCTGTTTGAAATGTAAATAGGAAGGACAATAACAACAAAAACCTGAACTGTGAGTAATTATAATGATTTAATTTGGTCCAGAAGAAGAAAGAAGAAAATGTTCTTCCTCCTTTGCAGAAGCAAGGGACTATGGGTGCAAAAATTAGCATATATTTTCAGACTCAGTTTTGCTGGTTAGTTTTGCTGAATTGATTTTTTTTTCTTTCTTATTCTCTATTACAGGAAATGGCTCTCTGGATAAAGGAGATAGAAAGGGATATATATGGAAATGTAGGTGATGAAGAGCAAAACGAGCAAGTCACTATAAAATATGAGGTTAGACCCAGTGGCCTGAAAGGTCTCTTACAGATTTAAATTTATGTTTCTATAATACTGACAAAAAATAAAAATAAATGGTTGTTGAACCGAAGAATATTCAGCAGACCGGAGCAGAGTAAAGTTAAGTAGGTTGTCTCCCCAGGACAACCCATCATTGTAGGAGAGGTACAACAAACCACACTTTTTAATCTTTTCTTTCCTTTTTAAAACAAATGCATATTTGGAATACCAGAAGCAAGTTAGATGCCACATGTTGCAGGGAAGGCTCAAAACCTCTGTTAAACAATAATATTCAAGGAGTTGACTTTTTAAACCTTGCTGATAAGGTACAAAAAAGCCTTGTCCCTACTCTTGCTTTCAGGGTTTGCTTTTGGGAGTTTTTTGTAAGTTTTTCCCCTGAAAAGAACATATACAGGCAATATCCCAAACTGTTATTAATCATGCTAAAATGCTAAGATTAAGAGATTAAAGGCAAACTGACTGTAGAGCTTATAAATTGTAGATTTCATGCCTAGAGCTAAGATAATTAATACAGCTAAATGTCATATATTATAAAGAAAAGAATTTTTAAGGAAATTCAGTTAATAAGTGAAAATTAATAAAGACAAAAACAAATTTCTACAGCTCCTATGATATGCGTTAAGGATAACAATGAGCTTAAATATTTAGATAATTTTTTAAACTAAAAATTAACATTCACTATGATACAAATACTTTTCAGAGGCATACAAAAATCATTTAAAATTATAAAGGTTACAGTTTCCATGTAGAATAAAGGTAAAGATTATGAATTCACAAAATAGTTCTTAGTTATAAATTTTCAAACTTGGCTAAAAGACATGAAAACAAATAGATATCAAAAAGCAACAAGAATGGCTTTTTCTCCATCTCTTAAGATAGCAAGTAAAAAAAGAAAAGGAAATACTGGAAAGTAATTTGGGAGCTATGCCCAAAAAAGTGACTAAACTATGCACGCCATACAGCCATAACAGTAGTAGGCCTAAATCCCCAAGGCTATGTACATATATACATTTATAGCTGTCTATCCTTCCACATACATATACATATATAAACCCACATATATACACGCACACACATATACATATGCCTGTATGTATATCAGCTTTCTGTGGTGGCAAAGATTTGGACAATAAGGAGGTTCCCATCAACTGTAGAATGGCAGAACAAAGTATTGTATATGAATGTGATGGAATACAATTGTGATATAAGAAATAAAGAGGATTGTTTTAAAGAAAGCTGGGAAGACCTGAATGCAAAGTGAAATGAACAGAAGCAGGAGAACGATTTATACAATAATAACAGTTTCAAGATAAAGGCTTTCAAATACTTTAGAACTTTGGACAACGCAATGACCAACCATGATTTCAGTGTGCTGCTCACTTCCTGACCAAGAGATGATGGACTCAAGGTCTAAAATGAGACATACATGTTTTAGACATGGCCAAAGTGTCCATTCGTTTTGCTTAACTATTCCTATTTATTACAAGGGTTTTGATTTTTTTTTTCTTTTTCAATTGATGGGAGATGGGGGAGAGGAGGCAGGGAGTAGAATTTTGTTAATTAAAAAAACAAAACTAATATTTTAAAATTTGTAAAAAGAAAAGGATAAGAAGGCTGATTCAAAGTCAAGATGGCTCAGAAGTATTATATCTATAACCTCATTTTGGCCCAAGGAATTGATCGATAATCTCTGTTTAAAAAAATCTGGATGGTTCCTGGTCTGGTACTGTCTCAAAGCAATTTATTTGTTCAGTGGTGAGAAAAATGGGGCTAATTGGAGATGCACATTCACTGCAAAAAGCCTTCAGCTACAATCCACTATCCCTCCTGGGGCAATTTTGGTCTTGTTGACTCTCTATGACAGGAGCAATTGAGAAGTTTTCCCAAACCAAGGGGCTGGGGCTAGCTACTTTTTGCTGAAACCCACACCATCAAAGGCATTTCCTACACCGAAATTCATCATTGCTACCTCTACCAAGACTGACCTCTCTAGTGTAAAAATGCCAACGAATCTCACCAATACTTACTTACTTCAAGGAGAGGCTGGGTAAACCTAGACAAAAATGAGAACTCTTCTACGAAGAAAGATAGAAATATGAAGTCACTATGAAGTCACCCAAGGCCAACCAAAAGAGCAGATTCACAGATCTTATCCCCAAAGCAAGAAGGTTTCTCAGCTCCATGAGGCTGGGGATTATCAGCTAGCCAAGGAAGAGGTTATTACTTGATGCCCACTTGTTATCTACCAACCCTTGCAAATGAAAAGTTAACAGTTAACACCCCCTTGTCTAATTAGTTGGGATGAGGGTAGCAGAAGAGCCCGCCTCTGTCCTACCTAGCATATGCCATTTGGAGAATGCTTCCTGATGGGCTACAAACTGAGGAGACAACTTCCTTTCTTGATTCAAGAACATGGACCCTGATGGGACAGCTAAATCTCTGATAACTTAATGGGAGTTAAATTTCTTTCACTATAGATAGAAAATAAGAATTGTATCACCTCTAAGAAGGACGTGCTAAGAGAGAGAACACGACAGCACAGGCCAAAGGTTTGACAGGAAGAACTAGGCAGGACTAATGGAGTTTGAGCCTTTGATATTCCCTCCTGTTGTTCTCTTGCTGGGGAACACAGAGACTTGTTTTTGCAGCCTCCCTCACACCTCCTCAGATAGGTACACATGGACACAGTCCAGAAAAGTCAAAATAGGCCTAGAAGAGGGAAGCCAATGCCATCCTTTTTACAGGGATAGTTTTGTGCCTTACATTACTAAGATTATTAAGAATTGTATTTTTATTACATAATATTCATTATTGATAGAGTTGTATGTCATTGAGCTAAAGGATACTCTAATGCGCCATGGTCCATGTGCTTGGTAGTTCAAATTATGTTAGATCGGTACATTCATTATCAAGATATGTCCTGAAAGTCTCCATTAAATATTCACCTCTAGAGCATAACCGTGTAGTTAATTTGTGGATGTACAAGACCAAGACCAAAAGATCCCAGGAGCCCAAGCATTCCAATAGGTTTAGACACACAACAGACCTAATCACTGGTGATAGCTGGTAGTTGCCTCCCAGTCCCCAGTCTCATTAACTAGTGCTATGGCTAATGGCTTCCCCTACAATGTAAAATTCTCTTTCTCCAGTGGAATTTATCCTTACAAATTGGTGTTTTTCAAATGCAATTCAAATAAAATTTATTAAAATATCTGGAATAAAAAGTAATTAGATTAGATGATAATTTTTCTAATACTTTAATATACAATGTAAGATTCTCTTTCTCCAGTGGAATTTTTTCTTACAAATTGGTGTTTTTCAAATGTATTTCAAATAACATTTATTAAAATATTTGGAATAAGAAAAACTAATTAGATTAGATAATGATTTTTCCAATACTTTCATATACCCCTGGTCATGATTATTTGGATTTATATTAGTAATTTCCCTGTACCAATAGTCCCTAGCACCTAAACTTATGCAACCCTTTAAAACAGTTGAGAATAAAAGCCAGGGCTAATAAATGAATATACTAATAAGGGTAACGGTAATCAATGGCTTTTAATCCACTGATGGTATCTGCTCAAATTACAGACCTTTTCATACTGTAGTGATATACTAGGGATTTAATTTGTTTTGCATAACCTGAAGTCTCAAATTTATGGAATTTTTAGGATAGATTATACTATGGGTTCTGATGAACCTGGCTGTTGGAATCTGATTATATAGCCCAGATATTCTAAATATTAAAAATGTCCCCCCCCCCAAAAGTGAGAAAAGTCATGGGATTCTTAGAACTAAGGATCACATCAACAGGGATCAGATGTCAGCAAATCTGCATTCCAAATTCAACCCACCATGTATGTCTGTACATTTTGATTATTCCAGTGATACAGATCACAGATCATCCAGAGCTTCCCATTCTGTGCAACTTTTGTCCATGTCTTCCCATGAACCCTCCACAAGTGGGTCCATCCAAAATTGAGGGTGGATCTTTATGTCTCTCAATATTGCATGGGTACCAATATAACACTTAGACTGTTCATTGGTCATCTCTCACTCTTGTTAAAAGGATGTCCTACCTTCTTTTTCAGGTATATGCCCCTTTAATGGTATCTTGGCATGGCTTCTTGTACACAATTCCTCTTTTATGACAATATATCTCTCCATTGTTCTTTGAGTGACCTGTAATATTGATTCTGCTATGATAATTCTAGTATCACTTCATCTGAAGCAGTAATATTGGTGTTTAAAAAAAGATGAGTCTTTGTTTTATATGTAGATTTATGAAGTCACTAACAGTGACTGGCTTTTTTCCAATTATCAGGCATCAACCCAGTATATTCCATTCTTAACATTAGTAGGTAATAGCTTTGTAAGCACTTTAGCCAATTCTATTAGTTGGAAACGGAATGGATGCCATTACATACTGAAGATTTTAGTATACTATGCTTGAATATTTGAAAAATCTATGGTTTCATCTATATGGGTATCCCCTCCACTTGTATTAACCACGATTTCTTTTCTTACCAGACAGTACTCCAGAGTTCCTCTAACATGCTCCAGTGCCTTCTTCATTGGAGCCTCAGCTCCAATGCTCCAGCTCTTCACCCTGAAGCCTCACTCTAGTCCTAGAATTCAGAGACGGGAAGTACCCTCCTCTGTCTCTGCGGCATCTCCCTTTGATTAGATGCTTCTCCCAGAAACTCCATTTAAGGAGGATGCCCAGGACAGCCTTGTCTTCATTTCTCACCAGACTTCTCTACATGCCCCCAAGCTGGGTGCCTTCTCTCCCCCACCCCCTACCCACTTTTCAGTTTTCTTCTACTTGCTCTCTTCTCCATTAAACTGTAAGCTCCTGGTGGGTAGGAGCTTTCTCTTGGCTTGCATTTATATTCCTAGCACTTGGCCCAGTGCCCAGCAATTAGCAAGTACTTAATACATGTTTGGCTAGGCAGCATGATACAATAAATGGTGAAATGGTCTTGGGAATCAGGAAGACCTAGGTTGAGATTCTGCCTCTAATACATACTAGCTGTGAGGCTCCAAAGAAGAAGGCACTTAACTTTTCAGTTCCTCTAGGCAACTCTCTAAGTACTCCAATATCAATGGAGGAAGTCTGATCAACCGAAAACAGAAGATTCCTCTTCTCCATATAACTCCTCTGTACATGATGAAACTAGAGAAAAGATGACTCAAAAAAGAGATTAAAAAAATAGGCTAGGAAAAATCTCCATGTCACTGATCCTGTTATAGTGTCATGGGTGAAGCCTGCCTCTGTGAGACCTTCCAGTAAACTACTAACAAAAACATTAACAGCTTCCAAGAATTTCTGAACCCTGGTGCACCAACCACTTTTATAACGGTGGAGGAAGAAGAAGAGAAAGAATTTTTTTTTTTTGCTATACTCAGGCCTAGTTAGGTTGACCAACCAATAGCCATCATGATGGTAAAGAGTAGAACCACTCCAAATAATGCCTGGCTTCAGGGTTTCACATATACATCTAGGTTCTAACAGAATTTTGGGAAAACCTCTCTTTAAGTAATAAAATACTTCTGTCAGAAGTTTCTTTTGGATAATTTTCTAATTCAGTACTCCAAATTATTGGGGGTCTGGGGGTAAATAAAACCCTATTTTTCTTCCCAGAACAGCATTGTTTTAAACCTAACCAGCTCAGAGATTAGCAAGAAATCTGGTGCTGAAGGTAAGGTAAGCTGCATTCATTTTAACTAATACAGTAGAAAGGGTTTAACACTACTGAACGGTCTTGAAATCTATGGTTTCAATTATAAATACGTTAAAAAGTGGAATTGTAAAGAGAACTGGTTTAGTAACTAAGTACTTGCCAGTAAAAGCTAAGCTGAGACTACCACTGTTGGCATATTTATTGTTTTATAAGTTGGTACTCTAAGTTAGAATACAGAGCTCCATATCCTCTTTGCAAATGAAATCATGGGTCAAAACCAAAAACATACATGGTATAAATTACACAGCATGAGAGTTCACTGTAAAATTAAAACATGCAAAGCCACATATGTCACAATCAGGTTTAAAAGTTGAAGTGTTGATGAAAGTCCTGAGAATAGCTCAATCAACCTTTGTTATTCACCGATTATAGCAAAAAGTCCAAAGCAACATGAGCACATTTCATAAGCAATTTCCTGCCATCTCACATATACAGAGGAAGCCACAGGAAGTAGAATAAACCCAATATCCAGGATTTACAGCTTTAAACCATTACAGTCCTTCACCTACCAATTAGCATTAAATGAGCAGGTCAAAAATTTTCATTGCCTTAGGTACTCTAATCAAAAAAGGATGTAACCATGAGACTTCTTTACTTTAAGATAAGAACTTACAAATGGATGACAAGAATATACATAAAATTAATAGAAAGCTAGAGATTTTTGGAATTAGAATATTCTGTAACTGTGACTCTGTACAGAAACACAGGCTGTCTTCAGACACTGGCTAGGAGGTTCCTCATAGTAAGACTTTAGCTTCCTGTGACACACCCATGCAGTTTTTAAACATTTCATTCCTTTCCCAGGGGACCTGATCAGACTCCGGGCTTTGAAACCTAACTGTAATAACAGAGTGTTGACATATTCCAATACTGAGGCTGGGTTGAAATTTTTACTTTAGTGTGTGAGTCAGAATTTCTGTGAAGCTTAAGTTTTGTTCAGCAAATGTACACAAGGATTTTGGAAAGCAGGTGATAAATTATATCTTTTATATACCTGGGGTAAAAGAAATTTAAGTAGTTGATTGAGAATTTTTTACCTTGTAAGAAAAGATTTACCCCTTCATACAGAAGATTAGGGGGAGGTGATAAAATATTTAGGAAAGCATCAATAAACAAAATCAGAGCACCCTTCCCCACCCCCACCCCTGCCCTGTCCCTAACAAATCATTTTCCAAACTGAGAATAAAATCCTCTGTTTGACTTTATGAGACCTTCATAAGTTGGCCCCATCCTACCTTTCCAGTCTTCTTCAATTTCTACATCCCCTGCAATCCAAGAATACTGGCCTCCTTGCTATCCCTCACCCAAAACACTCCATCTCCTAACCCTGACTAACCCTAACCCCATGCCTGGAATTCTCTCCCTCCTCGTCAATCACCTCTCGGTGTTATCACCGCCTGGCTTCCTGCAAATCTCATCTAAAATCCCACCTTTTTTAAGAAGTCTTTCCTGGTCCCTCTTAATGCCAGTATTCTGTGACCATCTCCAATTTATCCGGCAATCACCTTGTTCAGATGTAATTGTTGCTATTAGACTGTAAGCTCCAAGGACAAGGAATTTCTTTTGCCTTTCTTTATATCCCCAGAGCTTAGTAAAGTGCCTGGTACATAGTAATTGTTAATAGATGTTTTTTCACTTGGCTTGACTCAGGGTATTGTTAACACACAGCTTATTGACTTGAAAATGTATGTACTAGAACACTAAGTCTAATAATTTAACTATGGATTCAAGGAAACCTAGAGTTAATCGTAACTTCTTGTTTCAATTCTTGAAAAATCTTTCTAACGAGATGCAGAATCTTTCCTCAGGAACAGGAGTTCTCATTATTTGTGTAAGAGAAGTCAGAGCAGGAGAAAGGCAATATATGGCATAACAGAAAGAGCCTAGGACTTTAAGTCAAAAGAACTAAGATGAGCTCCCAGCTCTGACACTTGGTAAGGATGTAGCTTTGAGGAAAATCACTTTTTGTGTCTCGGATTCAGTTTTCACATCTGTAAAAGGAGGGAGCTGGATTCAGTTATCTCTAAGGTTCCTTTCATAGGTTGTTAGTTTCACTAGACTTGTGATTTCGTCACTGTGGGGAACTCTTGGTAAGAAAAAGTCCTTCTACCAATGGCAGATGGCATCTGCTCTGCAATTTATCGTCCTAGGGAACAGTAGTCTGCAGTTCTGAGAGTTGCTCAGAATCAGAGTCAGGTATATGTCAGAGGAAGGACTTGAAACCAAGTCTGTTAACAATATCTCTTCATTCTCCTGCTCCCTCTGTATATACTTTCACTTATATGAAATCTATTGCGGTCAACTGATGAATCTAAATGACTAAGCTAAACTTAAATCTAAAAATAAAAACTCACAAATCCTTGATAGCAGCTTGTTTTGATACATTTGTTTCTTTCACTTTAATCAGGAATGGGTAGGGTGGGAAAGGGGGAAAGGTCGCAATCAACCAATCAATAATTTTCCCTTAGGAAAAACTATAATGTATTAAAAAGCAAAATGACTTTGGATGGAAACAGACTTATATTATATCTTTTATACAATAATAAATACCTACAATTTCAGAAAATGCTTTGACTTTTCCTTCTGCAAGATACAGTAATATCTGGGAGATCCCTCTATAAAAATGAGTGCCTTATATGTACTGACATTTTGAAAGTGTTGTAGAGGCAATTCACTAAATTTACTGTGAAGTTACCCCAAATATAAAATAGTGTATTCTTTAAAATATTTTTTCTTTATTTAATAATATTTTTCCCAATTATATTTAAAGATAATTTTTAACATTCATTTTTTGAGTTCCTATGCCCCAACTGTGCATACCCATTGATTCAGCAATACCACTACTAGGTCTGTACCCCAAAAAGATCAAAATAAAAGGAAAAGGCCGACATGTACAAAAATATTTATAGCAGTTCTTTCTGTGGCGGCAAAAAATTGGAAATTGAAGGGATGTCCACCAATGGGGGAATGTCTGAACAAGTTATGGTATAGGGAGGTAACAGAATACTATTGTGCTATAAGAAATGATGGGCAGGTGGATTTCAGAAAAACCTGGAAAGACTTATATGAACCGATGCAAAGTGAAATGAGCAGAATCAGGAGAACACTGTATACAGTAACAGCAACACTGTACGATAGCCAGCCATGAATGATTTAGCAATACAACATCCAAGACAATTCCAAAGGACTCATGTTGAAAAATGTCATCCACATTCAGAGAAAGAACTGATGGAGTCTGAATGTAGACTGAAGCATACCATTTTCACTTTATTTTTTCTTTAATTTTCTATAATTTTTTAAAATAAATTTTAAAAACTGTCTTTATATGTAATTGGAAAGAATAAAATACTATTTAAAAACATAAAAAAATTTGCATTCCAAATTTTCTCCCTCCCTCCCTTATCTCCCCCCTCACTTAAACAGTAAGCAATTTAATATAGGATATACACGTACAATCATGCAAAACTTAATTCCATATTAGTCATGTTGTGCAAGAAGACATAGACCAAGAGAAAAATATTCTTTCAAATAATCTGATCCAATTATAAACTTTAGGTTTATTTAACTATCAGTTAAGGTTTCAACTCTTCTGAATTTTACTAAACTCAGAAGCATAGCTAATCGATTTTTTCCTAAACTATGCATTTCTCAATTACTCACTGTTGTCAACTCAGAGAATACATGATCAAAGCAGAGAGTCAAACACCCAGACCACAGCATGCAGCCCACAACATTCTCAAGTGGTGTGCTAACCAAATTAAAATGTAATTGGGAAATATTTTTTTAAATACAAAACATAATATTACATTTTAAATGTTAACATGTAGCCCATGGGTATCCTTGTATGGCCCACATTTCTGTTTGAGTTTGACACCACTGATCAAAAAGGAAGGTAAAAGTGGCCCTGATGACCCACAATGACCCAGTCAAATGAACAATGGTCCAAGAATAAATATGATCCTTCCTGCTAGCTCCACTGTCTCAGGCAGACAAGAAGGTTCTTGGATTAAGCCATGCTGAAAACTCTATGAAAAGTAAATGACAAAGGTCAGAAGGAAAAGACCTCATTCTGGAACTGATGTAAGTAGAAATGAACATAAAACA